>NW_020897845.1:126073-290508 GCF_003984885.1 Neopelma chrysocephalum | reverse complement strand
CTGCACCCACCGGCGGCGCTTTAATTAGCCTAATCCTCATTTGCACACCTCACTCAAAAGCAATTATTTGAAAAATTAGAAAACAATTAGGCTCCCTAAGCAAAGATAATCTATTGTCAGCAGGGAGGTGAGGACAATGCGGTGAGATAAGGGCAGGGCGCGGGGGGCAGGGGGTGCCTTTATGGCTGTATTTATCTTTGATTAGATAAGTCGAAACCCGTATTTTCAGCACACTCCAGAACGCTTTGGATTCAAGAATGAGTTCGCTCCGTGGGTGCCAAGAGCCATCGCGGGGCTCTTTAAAACTTGTTTGTCCTCACTAAAAACAGTCGGATTTATTTAACCTTCCAAGTCGGATTTATTTGAGTTTAATGCTCCAAGTGAAGAGGAGCCGCAGCCGGGGAGCCGGAGGGCTCGGAGCCGGGGCCGGCGACTCTCCCGCTGCCCGCTCCCTGCCCGCAGCCTCTGCCCGCGATACGACATGGGAAAGGCCGGTCCCGATATTTTCCTAAATCCAGATTGTTGTTTTTCCCACGTACTTCGCGTCTCGGGGCTGTTTAAATTAAGCCCTTGCCACCCAGTCTGTACAGCGACTGTACTATGTCCGCTGGAGTCAGGGCTCTTCCATATCCCATGACCATGTGTCTGGTAATTTTCCCTTGCCATTTTATTTTAGTACTTATGATGTTGCAGATGAAGTCTTAAAGAGCTGCAATGTCCTCCCAGAAGGAATGTCTGCTTGGAACAGATCCTTATTGACAAGGCAGCTGTGTGGGGACCGGAACGAAGCCTTAAACCCGGCTCTAAAATCAACTAATACCCTAAAGTCTGGAGCAAGTGCGCAGAATTATAAGGCATGGGCTCGCCCGCGGCCGCGTCCTGGAGGAGCAGCGCCCTGCCCAGCCTGGGGGTGGGCTCCTCCATCGCTCCTGTCTATTGTTATTAATTTTTAACTTTATTTTCTTCTTTCTGATAAGGTGCTCACTTCGGGAAGTGCACGGATCTGAGGGTTCGTAACTTCTGGATGAGGAGGAGGGAAACGCAACTCGGGGCTGAGAAAGCCCCTGGCCATTTTAAAGAGAGCGGCTTTTTCTTGCCCTCACATTTCTTCTCTTATTTTTTTCTTTCCTTTTTTTTTTTCTTTCGCCCCCCTCTCCTTTAAAAGGCCGACCAAAACAAACACCGCTCTTGCTTGGAATAAGCAAATTATCCTAATGTGGCCGGCGGAACTGCTGATAGGGAAGGGCGAGGGCTGAGCCGAGGCTTCCTAGCGATTCCCGAGCGGGACTTTATTCTTCCGTCTCATCAAAATTCACACAAGGAGGGGACTGACCCGCCGGGGTCTACCTGGGAGTTACTGCAGGCGAGAACCGCTCAGCATCAATGTTCGTTGTGGCCCGGGGTTGGTTTTTCGAAAAATTGGGAACCTTTCATTTTAAATCGCGGAAAGAGGTACATGTATTCCCAGAACACCCCATCCCATTTAACCCTTGAAAACCACCCAGAGAAAAAATAGTTTCGAGCCGTTCAAAAACAAAAATAAAAATATAAACAAGGCAGATGCAAATGAGCATAAAGCTACCGAACAACACAACGGCACGGAGCTGCCGCCGGCCGCTCTCCGTCCTTCCTTTCGCGGCGGAGCAGGAGCAGCCCGGCAGCATCACCCCGGCAGCATCACCCCGCTCCCCGCTCGGGCAGAGTCCCCCAGAGCTGTCCCCCGCCGTCGGGGCCTGCCCGCTCCGCGCCCGCGGAGAGGCGGCGGCCGGACGAGGGGCCCTCCGCTCCTCGCCCCCCTTGCCCGGGCACTCATCGGCTCTGTTTGTGAGGGAAATTCATCTCTTCCCTTGTTTATTCGATGTGGCGTTATACAGCGCGAAGCGGGGATGAAGATGCAGCCCACGCAACGCTCTGCGGGTTTTCCTCGATTTCGACAGAAAGCCAAAACAAATCAGGAAAAAATAACCCGAATACATCCCCCCTGCACCCACGAACTTAGAAATAAAACTCTTCCCCAAGCAAAAATAAATTTTATTTTTTTTTCTTTAAGTGTGAGGGTCTGGAGGAAACAAATAGAGCAACAAAACAAAACCAGCAATGGTTTGGTTTTTTTTTTTGGAGCCGCGTCTCGTCGGGATGAGGAACCGGGGCTGAAGGCTGGGAGCCGGCGGGGCAGAAACACAACGCTGCCGCTTGCCGAACCTTTCGAAGGCGAAATCCAAAACCGACCCATTAAGTCAATGAGGTTTGTGTTGTAGAGGCTCCTTTCCCATCCACTTGCTGTTCTGAAAAATAGATCGCATTTCGTTATCTCGAGTGAGGATCTGCAACGTGATACCGGATCCGCGCCGCCTTCCCTGCCGAATGCGAGGCGCAGGGAGACAGCCAGCTTCCCGGCTTATTCCCCAACAATAAAGGATTTGTATTTTCTTTCTCTCTCTTCCCCCCCCTCCCCCTTTATTATTCTATTTTTTAATGAGGAAGGACAAACCCCTCTCCATATGCACCGCTCTTCTCTCGCAGGAGCCTCTGGCCCGGCGCGCCTGCAAACCGGTGCGACCTTTAATTACTTGTTAGTAAATTGCCCTCCCGACACCTGTAAAAACAAAGCCGGTGTCCGCGGGGCGGGGGCCGCGTCCCTGCCCGGGCCCCCCGGGCCCTGAGCCCCGGGGGTGCCCGGCGCGGGTGTCCCCCCGCTCCCGGTGGGGTCAGGCCCGGCCGGGGCTGCCGGAGGAGGGCAGGGCCGGACCGGGATGGTGGGGCGGGATGAGGATAAGGATAAGGCCTTCCCGGCGTGGCCGATCCCCAGGGCACAAAGGGCTCTTTCTTCGCGCACTTACCGGGACATTTTTCAAAGGATTAGAGGTGATCACGCGTTGTTGTTTTTTTTTTTTTTTTCTCTCCGAGAGCCGATACGTCTTTCTGTCCCTGTCCCCCCTCCACTCTTATTTTCTCCTGCTTTTGCCATAGGACCCCCAGTCCCTGTCCCCCCCTATTCTCTTTGCTAATGTACCTCCTGGATGCTGATTGTTTTAAGCTACGAAAAATTTCCTTTTGGGAGGTGAAACCCTCCAGCTCCTCCTGTTCAGAGGAAAGTGCTAGTGATGGTAATACGGGGTGACACTAAATAAACAGTTAAAGCAGGGCTGGAAAGATGGAGTTAATTATCCAGTGAGCTACATTTAAACCGAGACCAGGAGGGGCTGATTTGTTTTGGCGCAGGGAACTGAGAAGGAGACGAGCCATCGAGGTCTCCTTGCCCCTCTCTGGTGGCTCCTTAACTTGTCCTTGCTGTCGCCAGCCCGGGGACCGGTGTCCTTTGGCCTGGGTGGGGGAGCCCCCGGCTGGGACCCCCGAACCGCGGCCCGCCCGGCCCCGAGGCCGCGGAGCTGGGAGTCTCTGTGCGAACCGTGCACGGAGGCGGGCGATTTCAGGGTGCCCAGAGGTGGGCTTTCCCCCCACATTTGTTTGCTTTTTCTTTCCCAGAAGTTAGATAAATTCTCGTCCGTGACGCTAGCCGGTGCCTGAGCTCTCAGGTAAGTCTGCATCCGAGCAGGAGCCCCGCGATGAGCTTTTGTTTTTTAAATTTTCCCTCCACCTCCTTCCCTCTTTTCCTCTTTTTTTTCCCCTCCCTCCTTTTTCTTTTCTTTTTTTTTTTTTTTTTTTTTTTGAGAAGTCTGATATTAATAATCCCCGTATGCCCCGCTTTCCGGGTCATTACGGTACTGCTGGTCTCTAATCAATCCTAATGCGATGGCAATTGGAGTCTCTGATGAATGCATCTCAGGTTTCTTGTAATGGCTCTACCACATTTTCCTGGACCTCCTTCTTTAACCTGAGATGCCAGGGGGACGTCTCCGTTCTCAGCTGCTGATTACTTCAAGATGTTTGGGCTGGTGTGGGGAGAGAGGGAGCGAGCGAGGCAGCCTGCCCCTGAATAATCTGGAACTGAATTGGATGAGCCATTTCCTAAATCAAAGGACAACGGCGGGGTTTAACTCCTTTTCTGCACGGAAGCCTGCCGGCTCGTCTTCCAGCCGGCACTGGCTGGGCTGCATCTCCCCCGCGTGTCCGTGTCCGCGACACGACCCTCGAGTGCCCGCACGTCCCCGGAGTGCGCAGCTCCCCCCGTCAGTGGAGGTCCCCCCACGCAGAGGGAGGAGACCCCCACCCGCTGCATCCATAGCTGCTCACACCTCCCCAGAGCCCCTCAGCGCTGCCGGGCGGGTCTGCACCCCCACCACGGGGGGTGGCAGTCCCACGGCGGGAGGTGGGATTCCCACTCCAGGGGGGGCTGGGAGCCTCCCGCGGGCGCACAGGGACCCGCGCGGTATCAGCGCGGCGGTTCGCGTTGTCGCGACATTGTTTTCCTCTCATTTCTCGGCGTAATGGCATCTGCCGGTGCCCGAAACAATGGTAATTGCAACTTCTGCAACTTTTTTTTTATTATTATTATTTTTTTTAAAGTAAGATAATGCAGCTGGAATTCGGCTGCGGCCAAACCAGGCGCGGGGCTGCCGCGGGTTCGAGCGCTGCTTCCCCGCAACCGGCAGGATGTTCCCCCGAGATGTGCCTCCTCCGTGGAAGAAAAACACGGCCCGGCTGCACCTCCGCAGCCACTCCGCGGCTGGCAGTAGGACATGTCCCAGCGCTACCCGACACGTGTGGGCACCTTCGTCTGCCCCCCTGTGAGAGGAGGGTGTGCTGGAAGGGGGGGGGGGCGGAATAAGTATTTGAAACGAATAATTTAATTTCTCAGCGCCGGATGCGATGTAAAAATGAATCCCCGGCAGAAAATCAGTGAGGGGTAAAACCAACCCCTTCCCCGCGGGGTTTGGCCCTCTGTGGGGAGGCAAGAGCATGGTCGCGGGTGGGGGTGGAATACAAGTACTGAGTGCGTGGGTGGGTCCTCAGTGCACCTCAGCGGTGCCACATCTGCCAGGAATGAGTCACTTGCGAAAGCGAAAAAAACTACGGGCGCCTTCTCCGCTCCAGGCGGGGCTGCTCCAGCCCCGTCCCGCCGGGGTCCCGGGGCTGGAATGGGGGTGCAGGGCCACCCACGCCAAGCCCGCGCTGTAACACCCACCCTTGTGCGCCCACACACCCCACGGGCAGCGCCCCAGCGCCCACAAATACCCCTGTGTGCTCACCACCGATGTGCACACACACACCTGTGCCCTTCCCCGGGGTGCTGACACCCCAAAATCCACCTGTGTGCACCCCCCCACCCACGTGTGCGGACATTCTCCCTCCGAATGCACACCCTCCCGTGTGTGCAGCTCCTCATGTGGCACAGGCATCCCTGCCTGCACTCACCTGTGGGCAGGCACCCGTGCGAGCACACACCGAGCCATGTGAACGCTCCCACAGCCCCGTGTCCAGGTGTCCACCCACGTGTACACCCCCCCTACACGCGTGAAGCCCACACCCGTGACACCCACCCAGGAGCACATGGACCATCCCCACGTGTGTCCGGGGCAGGTAGACGGGTGCTCAGGAGTGAAGTGTGGGCGGGTCCCATCTGTCCCTTTTTTAGGTGATGGCTGTGGCAGGGGGGCGCTGGACACCGGGAAAACTGCAAAAAAGAACCTAAAACCCCTTATTAAAAAAAGAAAGGAAAAAAAAGGGCGTGGGGGGAAATGCAGTGTTGTTGGGGTTTTTTTGTGCAAGACACTGCAACAGGTTTAGTGCAAAATGCTGGAAAAGAAAATAAGTTAAATTTCAGGCCCTTCCTGGCTTGAGGAGGGCAGCCCAAGGACCCCTTCCTTTCACATCATCCTCAAGCCCAAATCCTTCTCCCCACCCAGTTGATGCCCAGTCACGATCCGTGCTCAGAGCAAGGTGCTGCCCGGTGGCTGGAAGGGTGGCAGCTGTACCAGGGACGGGATTTACATCCAGGGCTCTCTTTGCCTACCTGCTTTGCATTTGAGTACTGAACAGATATTTCCATTGCTGGGGGACTGTTCCAGTTTCAGCTGGGCCAAGGGAAGAGGCACCATCAACCCCTTGTATGAGTGTGTTTGCCTGTGGTGGATCAGCGGGTACCTACCCAGGGGGATATGGGGTTGGGGGGCAGCAGGCCCCTACCTGCAGGGATATGGGGTCAGGGGGACAGCGAGTGTCTGCCTGCAGGGCTACAGGGTTGGGGGGCCCGTCCCACACCCGCCGCCTCGGTGGGTTTCCGAGTGAGCTGCGAGGAGGGGACCTTTCACCTCTCATTAGTGATGCCATCAGTGGCTTGGCAGAGCAGAGCTGAGGTCATGTTACATATGGCACACAGTCTGTTCAGCGCCGGCAACGCCAGCTTTGAAATTTTAGAGAGGGGAAAGGTCACCTTGCGTAAGCCGAGGTCTGGGGGTCCTCCGCTCTGTCTGCGCCCTGGGTGGGTCTCCATATGCCTCTGTCGTCGCCAGCCTTGCTCTGTCTGGCCCTGAGAGATGCTCAGCTCATCATCTCTTCCACCTCCTGAGTTTGCAGGGAATCACTTAACTGACGGGAATACTTTTGCACTGCCTTTCCTTTTCCCTTACAGAAAGTCTCTCCCAGCACTGCTTTTTTTTTTTTTTGTCCTTTCCCTTCCCAGCATAAACCTGTCTCGAACAGCTGATTATTTTTTCAAACAACATAAAATGCAGCTTTCCAGAAGAAAATGAGTTGTCTCTGTTTATCAGCAGATCTGCCCAGACGGATAAGTTTACCCTTTCTTCAGACCTGGGTGTATAATTTCATAGACCTTCAAAAGTGTTGTGCTTCCATGGTGATTAAAACTTCTCGCTCCTGAAACTTGCTGAGGCATTTCAGGTTTCATGCCACTGGATCTCAGAAAAGCACATCTGTACAGCCGTATTTCTTTCATCTGAAGAGCCAAAAAAAAAAAAGCTAACCCAGTATATTTTGTGTTTGGAAAAATATGACACATTGCAATAAATTAATTCCCGGTTTAATTCACAACATTGAATTTTAGTGGGCTCCTGTCGGAGCTTCCTCCGGAATGATTCCAGAGGTGATGACTGCGGGGAAGAAGTTACCAGTTTCTCACGTATGATGGCTGACAGGTAAGTTCATGCCCCTTCTCAGCCCTGCTGCAGAACCTTATTTTGCACTTTATTTTTTAAATACTTGGGGCCTGATCCTTAAGCTCTTCAAGCAACTTGGCCGGGAGTCTGTGGCATGCAGCTGTTGCAGGGAGATCTTCAAAAGGACATTTGCTTCTTCACAGGTCATAACTAAAAAGGCTCTAAATGAAATAGATGCTTATCTTGAGAATCCGGGAGAAGCTGGAGCTGAACCAACATGCGGTGTGGATTCGGGATACACCTTTCTGCCTGCTCCAGTGAGGCATTCAAACAGCCACATTAAAGGGAGCTCAGTCTGATTTCCTAATAGGGCTACTTGCATGGATTTTAATTTTTAAACAGAAGTACTCTTCTGCTGCCTGTCAAAGAGGGAGCTTGGGAGCAGAGGTATGAGACGGCTTATTTTCAGAAATGGAAACAGATCTGTTTACGGTTTTTGTCACAAATGATGCTCTCCCAGCACGGGGTTAAACTCTGCCCTCGGTTATTGAATGCAAATCTGTCGATTCAAATGGAGTTCATTGCAAGTGGGAACAGGATTTAGCCGTCATTTTCCGCTGCCGCCTAATCACTGTAGTCTGAAGAAAAGCAACATATGTATAATGGTAGCTGAGATGCAGGAGGGGTGGAAGCTTTCTACCAACAAGAACCACATTAAATAATTAATTCCCAATTGCCTTTCTACATTAGTGCTTTCAGCTAAAAAAGCCGGTCAGCTTTGTAAGGCCCCAGGCAATGAAACATTTGGTGCATTGTCAGTCCAAAAGTGGAGGTAATAGATATCCAGCGTGGCTGGGAAAGTGCTACTCTCCATCCTGCCATTTACATATTCCAGCTGCGCAGCCTCATTCCTCATCCCCTCCTTTGCCTTACTTAAGTTTGACAGGACAGCATCTCCTCCGGGGTGGCTGCTGAGGAAGCCAAAAACGTATTTATTTTATCAAAAAACAGAGGAGCTTATTGTTCGAGCCTAAAAGTGGAGTATACAAAGTCGGTCCCTCTTTTATCAGCAGACAAATCTGATGGGTTAATAAGGAAAGGACTGAATTTCCCCCTCCTTTCCCATTTGCCCCTCCTTAACCCATCTGCTGGTCTCCCAAGCTCAGCCTGTCACCTCAGGTCACGATGGGATCTTTTGGGCTCGTACGTCATTCACAAGAAAGATCTTGCCATGAGAAATGAGTTAACAAGCCTTTTGATGTGCAAGTCATCAGAGGCTGCTCCGCTCACCTTCTGAGATAAATATACGTGTGCATGTGTGGAGAAAACTGAAGAAGAAAAGGAAGCATTGGAATAAATCGCCCCGGGAGGTGGGAGATTCTCTGTTAAAAACAGGTCTAGACAAACATCTGTCAGAAAATACCAATGTCTATTTGATCTTGTCTTGGATCTGGGGAAAAGACTGAATGGTGTTGTCAAGCCCTTTTCAGCCCTGAGAGAACACAGTTGTACACATATATACGCTCATGTGTGTGTGTGTAGGGGGGTATATATATATATATATATACATACACACATATATATATATACTTTTATGTGTGTGTGTATGTATAAATGTATATATTTCCACAATTTTAGTGACAGGCTCTTGGCCCCCATGATACTTTGTGGCAGTGAATCTTGCAAGCTAATTACACACAAGTTTGTGTCTCTCAGCTTCATTAAATTTGAGTTTCAGTTCTGTTTAATGTCCTTTGTACCTTGAGTGGATCAGATGACAGTGTCTAATCTACTGACTGTATTTCTCTCCGCTCCCTTTTTTCTCATCTCTTTAAATATCTAGTGAAGTCATTTCAATTCTGGGAGATTTCCAGCAATTCCACTTATGGAAGAGCTCCCAAAGCACATCTGTGAACGCACATGGGGTTACACTTAGTGAGGTAAGGTCATGATAGTAGAAACTTACCTTTATCATTAGTCATAATAGATGGGTACTCGGAGAAGCTGTTTGGCTGAGCATGAGGACAGAATGAAATATTTGGGGGGTTTTTATGAAAGGCATTCACTTTCCAAAGCATTCCTCTGCTTTAAAGTCATCATGGTCATGGCCACTGCTGGCACACCTATATCTTCTTCCCAAGCACATAGACCTCAGTGGGACCAAGGAGCTGCAGGATGCAGCTTTGAGGAGTGTTGGCAGCTTACTTGTGTTTGGTCATGGAGGATGGAGAGATACCAAGGGCCAGGACTTTGATCCTTTACACAGGAGCCAATATTATATACAAATAATTCTATTAAAATTCATTTGAAAGGGAGTTTTACCACAGTGACACATGGAGGCTTCCCTAAAGGCGGGGCCCTGTGCAACTCAGCATTGGAGATAGAGGAGAGGCTGCTCCATGATGGAAAACTTACACTCCAGGTAGGTGTAAAAGAAGTTTGCAGGGCTGTTGTAGACAAAATTGTGTAGTAATTCCTCTTTCACTGCTGCCAGAGCACATTTACAACAGGCGATGTGGATATTCCCTTGACACCGTGGTGAGTGCTGGGTGGAAGCAGGAGGTGTTGCAGTTGAGTTCAAGGAATCAACACCAGACTCTGCAGCAGAAACTGAACCCTGAATTTCTGAAGCCAAATCTAGGATGAGCCAGGCTGAAAAGTTCTCCGTGATCCAGGCTTTTAGCCCCACTACTAGCCTTTGTGAGGTCCTGTCCATCTTATCTTTCCCAAAGATCTGTTCTCCCACAGCTGAAGCATGAGCAACCACTTGATGTTCCAGCTGAAGCCACCTGCTGCTGCACAGGACATTAGGGCAGTAGCTTGCACTCTGAGATGACCATGGAGGGGACACACCATTACTTCTGCCAAGACCACAGCGAGGCAGCAGCCCCCTCCTGGGGACAGGCAGGGGCAGAAAGCCCTGATACTGCCTGAGAACGAGCAGCTGGAGCTCCTGAGCCCATCCTTGGGCAGGGTTTGAGAAGCAGCTGTGAGTTAAGTTCACCTTTTGGACGAACCCTCCTGGCAGATGGCGAACTGAGCTCTCCTGTGTGTTCATTCAAGGACTGTTTGCAACAGGGAGGAGAAGGTGGCTTGTGAGCTCCTTGGGTGTACGAAACCAGCAGGGCTCTTCCAGAGTGTGCTGTGTCTCAGCTGGTCATGGCATGCGACACAGGTTTTGACGTCGGGACAAGGAGCTCAAGGAGCTCTTTGCAAGCCAAATTCCAGCACAGCTTGGTTAGGCTGTGCAGTAAAGGCAGAGGTGAGAGAAGGGAGTGTGACTGTCCCCTATAATCGTGTCCAAGGGGAAAGAGCTATTTAAGGGGAAGGACAAAACGGGCACGGGACGGATGGGCACAGGCTGGCTGTGAGCACACACAAGCTGGACATCGGAACAAGGTCTCCAGCCATGAGTACGTGATGCTCTGCAGCAAAGGTGATAGAAATCACGGCAATTTTACAAAGGAGCTCAGTGAATGTACAAAGGGTTGAGATGGGCTGTTCCCCTGCTCTCATCTCACCCTTAGTATTTTAAGCATCACTTTTCCTGAGGTCTGCCTGCACAGGGTTGGGCAGGCATGACACTGTAGTCAAAATTCCCAGCCAGCAAGCGAGTCCCTGTTTGCCTTTCCCAAGTGGCACATTTGCATGCACTGGAAGTATCAGCCATATCAGACAGTCTTTTGGGGGTAAGGCAGAGGAGGAAGGGGGGGGATCTTCCCCCCATTTTGTTTTCTACATTCCTTTTGCTGGTGAACCATTACCACTGTGGCTGAGGTGGTTTGTCTGATGCCTCTTGGGTTTGTACTGCAGCCAGTGCTTCTGATTCTGTCTGGCCACATATTGTATTTGGCCGGCTGGCTCTCTCCAAAAATTCCTCTATTTTTTCATGTTTGGGCTTTTTCTTTCTCCGTGGCATTTTAATATCTCACAACAGGCACCTTTACCAAGAGATTAAAGGTCTATAAACAAATGGCTGTTTCACAGGCAAGCTTTAACAAAGGTAACAAGTAAAAACCTTTTGTAAAAGAGAATTTGGGGAGAAATTCTTGAGTGTGGGTAATGCTTTTAAAACATTTCTTCCATGATACTGAGGAATTACAAACAATTCCTGAGTTAATATTCATGTAAACCACCAGGAATTATTCAGATAATAAAAAAATATTAAAACCATTTTAGGGAAAACTAGGTGAGAGGGAAGCTGTATTGACCTTGAAACGTTTCTACAGTGATGAGAGAAAATCCATATGCTTTTGGATGGGGAGTGGATGCAGTTCAGCTATGGGGAAGAAAAGAGAAGAGCCACAAATCCTTTGTGCTAATAATTCTTTTAACCCTCTGGTTGAAAAACCATTGGAAACGTATCCAGGGCTGTGCTGTAACTGACTTGCCACTGCAGGTCCAGCCTTTTTATTGAGGTTAGTGAAAGCACTTCAGAGCCTTGCTTGGCCCTGGGAATTGTGAAGAGCTGGATGAGGGGAATCACACAGACAACAGACTTGTGCAAGGAGCAGGGATCCTTTAGCAGGGAGATCAGGATTGGGTTTGTCCTCCTGTGGACTTCTGTAAACGGAGTTTTAACTCAAACCCCTCCCTTTCCGTGATCTAGAGAAGATCTTTTCCCTTTGTCACCTGAGAGTTCTCATGTTCTCCTGTTCTCCGTTAAAACTTCCCAGCTGGTAAGTCTGGGGAGCTTTTTGCCTGGCAGGGTTTCTTCTCCCACATCCATCCTCTCCTGCCTGGCACATGGCATGGGATGCACCAGCAGGTGCTGGAAGGCTGCAAGGGCACAGGTCGGGAGTGACAACAGCTCAGAGTCCTTCCCAAGGGCTGGTTTTGGCAAATTCCAGCCAGGCCCAAGGTCATGGAGGACTCTTCACCCCAAGGGAACAGCATGATCCCGGCTCAGCATGGAGCTGGTGTGCTGTGGATGGGCTGAGGCTGTGGCCATGATGGAAGGTGCTCAGTTACAAGGAGTCTGGGATGGTGGTGAAATGAAGTGCAGAGGACAGCAGTGTGGAGATAGATTAGCTAATTAATGCACAGCTTGATTAGGAAGCTGGAGCCAGGCATGCAAGCCCCACACTCCTCCTCTGCCATTCCTGGTGCTGACCCCTCTCACCACAGCTGCAATGTAGGGAGCCACTGGAGTCCACTATAGGTAAAGTAAATATTGTTGTTTCAAATAGAGAATGGTTCATTTTCTACAGCAGAACAGAGGGTGCCTTCTCTTTGAGAGGCGTCACTGAGCTCGGGGGAGATTACTGCAGCCCACCCAGCTGCCAGCAAGGATGCTCTTTTTGACAGCCCTGGTGCTGGGTGTGCCACCTGAAACCCACAGGTGAGAAGGGGATGTACTTGAGGCTGGTGTGAACACATCCAGTGTCTCCAGAGACTGTCCATTGCCTCCTTCCTTCAAGCAGGTCCTTTGCTGGTGTTTGAGCCTCATTTCAGGCAAGGTGCCCAGGGCAGGATGGAGTCACTGTGGCGCCAGTGGGAGCTGTGTGGGGCATGGAGCAGTGGGAGCAGGGGCAGAAGCCAGCGATGCTGGGGCAAAGGAGGGGCTGTGCCCTTCCTCACTGAAGCTGTGTAATCCTTTATACAATCCCTTTAGCTTCGATGGCACCATGTTGATTTACAGCACTAATGCTTTGATCCAGAACGTGATGGACCATGGGACACGAATTAAAATACGAGAGATGAGCGTAAAGCTCAAGTTTCCATTTGTGGCCAGCTATTTTGTGAAGACGTGACCACAACCAGGTGTGAAGGTCTTGCAGGAGATGAGGGAAAACCAAGCCAGTCCAAACAGATTTGTTAGAATGTGAATGGGAGCGCAGCAGCGCAAGTGCTATTAATAGGATTTACACAGATTAGTAAACTAATCTGTGCATTTCAGATTGGATTTCACATTATGGAAAAGAAAATTAAGCCACATACCATGCAGACTTTCCAGGCAGTGATTTGAGAGTGTGATCTATTCGCTGGCCGCTCAGGAAAGTTGTGGCAGTTCCATTTGGTGGGTCAGTGACACCCACTGTGAGCCCAGGAGGTGACAAGGAGTGCCGAGCTCTGCTGGTGAATTTGGGAGACAGACAATGAAAGGAGCAGCACAGCAGTCTGTTTAAGGAATGGCTCTTAAAATGCACTACCAGGAGGTAAAGCAGTGTCCAGCCTTGGCTCCATCATCACTGGTGCAGAGCTGTCCTCCTGACTTGACTGAAATGAAAAGGGAGGAGAGGTGTGAAGAAGAAAGGCTCATAAACCAACCGTGTCCTGGGCTGCACCAAACGGGAGACCTCATCACTCTCTACAACTCCCTGAAAGGAGGCTGTAGCCAGGTGGGGGTTGGTCTCTTTTCCCAGGCAACTGTCAGCAAGACAAGAGGGCATGGTCTTAAGCTGTGCCAGGGGAGGTTTAGGTTAGATATTAGAAAGAATTTCTTTACAGAGAGGGTAATCAGACATTGGAATGGGCTGCCCAGGGACGTGGTGGATTCTCCGTCCCTGAAGGTTTTTAAGAACAGACTGGATGTGGCACTTAGTGCCATGATCTAGCAACTGCAGCAGTAGTGGATCAAGGGTTGAACTTGATGATCTCAGAGGTCCCTTCCAACCCAGCTGATTCTATGATTCTGTGATTCTATGAAAGGCAGAGTGGGCAGCAGGTCCACGGAGGGGATTCTCCCCCTCTACTCTGCTCTGGAGAAACTCCACCTGGAGTTCTGAGTCCAGCTCTGGACTGCCCAACATAAGAAGGGTGTGAAGTTTCCGGTAGCAAGTCCAAAGGAAGCCACAAAGATCTCAGAGAGCTGGAGCATCTCTTCTGTGGGGAAAGGCTGAGAGTTGGGGCTGTTAAGCCTGGAAAAGGGAAAGCTCCATGGAAATGTTAGAGCTTCTTCCAGTACCTAAAGAGGCCACAAGAGAGCTGGAGAGGGACCTTTCCCAAGGGCCTGGAGTGATAGGACAAGGGGGAATGGCTTCAAACTGAAAGAGAGTAGGTTTAGATTAGATATAAGGAAGGAATTCTTGACTGTGAGGGTGGTGAGGTGGAACAGGTTGCCCACAGAAGCTGTGCATGTCCCATCCCTGGAAATGTTCAAGGCCAGGTTGGATGGGGCTCTGAGCAACCTGGTCTGGTGGAAGGTGTCCCTGCTCATGGCAGGGGGATTGGAATGAGATGACCTTTAAAGACCCCTTCCAACTCAAACCAATCTATGATTCTGTGATAAATGACTTTCCCTTCTCTGTATGTGGACTGAAGAGGAGAAGAATTGGCCAAATGGTATTGAAATGGGAGGGAAAAGATGTCCTCAAAGGTGAAGGGCAGAGTGCTCTTGCTGTGCCCTGCTCACAGTCCTCCTGGTGTACAGGAGGTGGATGGTGGGCAGGAATAGGGAGGTGGGAGGCATTAGCACAGCTTAGGGAGAGACTGAGCACTCAGGCCAGTTCTGAACACTTATCTGTGTAAGGGGTAAATGTAATAGTATCCTAACAATGCATTTTATATATATTATATATATATACATTATATATTACATATAATTTGTAATACATAATTTATGTTACATATGAAAATATACTATATAATACATTTAAATATATTTTTTTATATATATTTTCTGTTTCATCAGTAGGGTCTAGCCTCAATATTTTGACTGTGCCATCCCATATGAGTGAATCTCAGCCTGGCTATGTCTCTTGCCATGAAGGAGGGAAGTGCTGTACTGTTGTTGTACTGAGGGGGAGATGGAAATCCAGATGTTTAGGAACTGGACTTTTGGTTCCCAAAGGTTAACATCAGCTAATATTGGGCTAATATTCAAGCTAATATTCAAGCTATCTCTGAGTAGGGCTTGAAAAATAGAGTATAACCCATCTTTCTCTTTGTGCTCCCTGCTATTTTGCAAAAATACAAGTATTTGGAACATTTCAATGCCCATTATAGTCAGGACTGAAGGAAGAACACCACTGCCCTTTTAAATTTCTGTTGTAGGCCAAAGCTTTAGAACTCAGAGTGATCTGAGCACTCCAGTAATTTCTCTTCTTGCAGCATCTTGTTATGTTGCAGCAAATAAAAAGTCTCAAAGTTGATTTGGTTGACCTGGGAGAACAAACACTTCAGAGTTTTCCTGGACCAGGGCTGAGGATGATAGTTAATATAAGGCACATCAGAAAGGTTTCTCTCCCTTTTCTGGCTCCTTTTCCACAGCCCTTGAGGTTTGTCTGGTCTTTGCAATGAAAACCATTTGTTACACCCGGGAGCCATTTGCTTGTGATAATTATGGATACAGGGATATGCAGTTTGTATGCAGACAAGTATTTAGGTTTGGTGTTGAGCTGTGGCCTTGAGTAACCTGGCATGGGATGGCTTGTGCTGCCAGTCTTGATTGGAGCTGCCAGGCAGAGGATGATCTGAAAATCCTGCCTGTGTCATATAGGGATGTGGAATGAATCTGCTTGAATTCCTGGAAAACAGAACTGCTTGTACAGGTGCTGATTTTAAGAAATGTATTTGTATGCTATTTTCTGGGGGTTGTTTTTAGGTCAGTTAAATGTTTCTTCATCTTGAGTTATACTGAGGTTTTTAAAAAATCAGCTATTGGCTTTACTGATTAGACCACAATTGTCTAGTAAATTAACTCAGAAATCTAATTTTAAGTTTAGGGGAATTTAGATCCAAAGGCATCTTTGACAAACATTCTCCTGAATTCATAGACCATTTATTAATTTTATTTCTAAAATGGCACCTTTTTGATACCCTGGTTTATCCTCCTGACGTGCCTTGTTGCACACAGTGCTATCAGACCCAAAGACTTGGAGAGCAAGATGCAACACCAGCTTTGAGATAAAATGCTTATATACAGTTAGATAGACAAATGTGATATACCAAGATTTATATGCATTCTGGTTTGGAGACCTTCAGCACCTCCACATTTATTTGTATTTTTTAAAACAAGGAACTTAAGAATGAAGTTGATCAGGAAGCTGTGGCCGTAACCCCCCCTGCCTACTTCCGCTCTCTCACCAGCTACTAAACATTGCAAAGCTCATAAATTGTGAAAGTTGGCAAATCAGAGCATTGCTTAAGTATAAGACTGAGACTTGGGGCCAGGAGATTTCAATCCTGTGTTACCTGGAATATATCATTACTGACAGACTTGTTGGGATTCGGTTTCTACCAGCTATAAAGTGAGATTCTCAAATTATGTCGTGCCAGCCTAGTTGCCTTTGATGACATGATACACCGTTTGGAAAGGGAAGAGCCATTAGAAGTGACACAACTTGGCATCCGTCAGCCTTTTGATGCTGTTCCATGCCCCGATGAACTGAGGAAATGCGATCTGGGAAAAGTCCCCGTAGGATGGGTGGGAAATTGTTCTGAAACAGTGATTATCTTGTGGTTCCAGGTCAAAATACCATAATCTCTTGATCAAGGGTTTCTACTCAGCATGGTGTTAGTCAGTGTTTTCAGGAACATCTCGGATGCTGGAAGAGGGTGTGCTTATTAAATACAGATAAGCTGGGGATCCTGTACAAGTTTCACAGGGTGGAGACCTGGATCCCGAAACACTGGCTGTGGTGCCTATAATGGAAGTAGAGCTTGCAGGGCAGGAGGCCCTGCTTCCACTGGACTTGGCTCTGGTAAAACCCAAGTGGGAGTGTTGTCTAGTTTTGGGCTTAGATATGGCTCTCCAATTGCCTTCCAGTGTTGTATGCTAATAGCAGCTGCTTATTTCACAGGGATATTTAATTTATTTCAGCTTCTAAAAAGAGCTTCTGAGTTGAAAATAGTTAAGAAATGAACAGAAATAGGCTCTACCCTGTACTTTAATCTGAGGGGCTGGTCCTCAGTCCATCAACAAATGACTAATCCTTGATTGTTGTGAATGTCATTCACCTGAACAAGTCTTGCTTTTGTAACCCAAACTGTAAAAATTCAGACCTTTGCAGGGAAATCTGGAAGGAACAGGAACACTTCTCACCATGTATACGTGAGCAATACTTGCTGCCATTGCTGGTTAACAAAGATAAACCAAGAGCAACTGGTCAAGTAGCCTCATTTGCTGGGACTGACTTTTCCGAAGGAATGGGATGAAGCTTTCTTGACTTGAGGCTCAGGTTAACTCTGCCTTTGGTTTGCACAAAAACCCTCCCACAGTAGCTATAGGAAGCTATTCCTAGAAGCTTAGGCCAGAAGGGATTCACTGAGACCTGCCATGTGTAGCAGGAGGTGCCAAATGTCCCCCTGGCATCGCTCTCTTGGGCCAGTAAATTGTTGTGTAGCCATGGAGGACTGGCTGGCGTGGTCTGATTTGGGATCAGGCATCCTGCAGTGCTGCTGGCCAGTACAAGGCGGCCCTGCCCGGTATGCGCAGCATTCCCCATGCTCTGGGAGCACTTCCAGGCTCTTCCTGATAAAACAATACCTCGAAATAGGCTGCTGTCAGCAGCCTGCTTCCAGGTACTGGTGTTTTTGGAAGTCCTGGGTTCCACCACCCTCATATGACAGAGGTCTGGGGGCTGAGGGGAAGATGGCAAATGAGAGCAGCCCCTAAACATCCCCTTCAGAATTTATCTGCGGGGTCCTGAGAGGTCCCAACAAAAGGGGAAGACACTCTGGGGACTCAGCTGAAGCACCTCAGTGCTTGCTGACTGGGAGGATGGACCTGCTGTGGTCTTGCCCTTGTCCTCGTGGGCAGACGTGTAAAAATGTGTCTTACTTTTCTGGCCTGGTGGCAAATCTCGGGGACACCAAGCCCTGCAGGTGATGTAAGAAGTAAAACCACCTCAATATTTTGAAGCTCTGGGGAGAACACCACTACGTTTATAGGGAAGAGGAGGAGAAGGGCCATAGCAGCCTTCAGGAGCTAATTTAACTCCCCACTAAGGGGTGTTATGTGCCTAAATCCCTCCACATGCAGATGATATCACAACCTTAGAGGTTTCAGCTTTTTCTCTTACTGATACTGTTCGAGCCTTCTTCTCCTTCAAGGCCAGCACCAATGGGGCAGTCAGCCCCTGCTGCCTCTGCTGCTCTTCTGCCACAGGCTCTGAGCGAGGGGACAACACATTTAGCAGCAGCAGGTCAGGAATCTGCACCTGTCTGGGGGTGTTGACCCTCAGCCCAGTTCCCTCATGGAGTTTTGGGACCTGGCTATATTACATGTTGCCTGCAAGAGGGAGCAGAGGTTGCTCCTCTTACACAAATTCATAGTGAACCTCAAAATAAAGAATTTTTTTTAGACTTAGTCTGGTCAGTGCTCACTTCTACCTACATGCATACAGCACAACAGATAATGTTTTTTAACACAGACAACCTTTATATTTTTATGTTCATTGTAAATGTACTTGGGTTGGTACAGAATGTTGTGTTCCAGATCTGCCTTCTGATCCTGCCTGCCTTGGTTTGCTTAAGCAGCAGTAAGCAGCAAAATCCCCAGCATTTTCCTAGAACATGGGTAAGCTGTAAAGTCTCGCTTGTTGATTTATTATTTTAGGAAACCACTGGTTTAGGACATGCACAGCTCAAGCTCTGAACTAACCCTTCCCCACTCTCCTGAGTGTCCCTCCCCACTCAGCTCCTTGGATTTGGTGGGAGATGAGTCAAACGCTTCTCAGATTGCCTTGATGTGGAAGTGGGTGGCTGGGAGTCAGTCCTTCAGGGCCTGTGTGTGTAGGAGCAGTTTCTCTGGAGCCTGAGTGCTTGCAGGCTCAGGGATGCTGGTCCAGGGCCAGTCTAGTTATCGACAGGGCTATCGGTCGGCACCAGGAGGTGGCTGTAAACACAGCAAATAAATAAAAGGAGTAAACTCAGCTTTGGTGTTAGCAGCAAGTCCTTCTGCTGCTTTCAGGGGACATCACATCCAAGTGGGATTGGGCTCCCGTGGAGGCAGCGTGAGCCAGTGGGCAAAGCAACAGGGGGAGTCAGAGACCTGGCTTTGCAACCTGGCTCTGCCACCCACTGCCTGCATCGCCCTGAGCTCATCACATCACCTCCCCTCCCCTCACTGCCCTCCTCCCCTCTCCCATTCCAGCCTGGGTTGCTTTGATTTCTGTGTACTGTAAGTGCCTCAGGGGAGGGGCTGCGTTTTACAGCTGCAGGCAGTGTAAGGGATACCACCAACACCGAAATCATGGGCTGTCATCTTGCAGACCGGGAAAGAAAATGATGTGTAACGTTCTGGGAGTCCTTTTGGGTAATGTAAGATCTATCACAAAGCACTTTGGCTGCAACAGTGAAGCTTATTGATCAGCCCCAAGTACTACAGACTGTGTCTTTCTGCCCGAGAAGTAGCAGGATGAAAAATTGAAGTACTTACACAGGAGAATATCGTATATGAGTTATTGAGTAACCATCAGCTCTGCTCCAGGGCTGCTCTGTTCCTCTGGACTGCATGCAACTTCTGAGCATTTTATCTCTTCCCTTCAGCTTTTGGAGGCGTGTGCCAGCTTCTGTAGCACATAAACTAGGTGCTATTTTTATTGAATCTGGCTTTAATGCAGTAGATTTTTCACACGTGTGTTGATTTTTTATTGTTGGTCTCATTCCTGAACTTTCTGGCACCTCTAAGCGTAAAGTCGGTTATGTGCACGTTGTTTGGCAGATGAATTCCCATTTCTGGGAATCATTTTCCTTCTAAAATGTATTTTTATATTAAAAATGTGATCTGTATCCATATACTGGACTAAGACTTCAGCCCAGAGATTTCTGCAGCCAGAGATCACCACAACAGGGGATGCAGCAGAAGAGACCTCTGCTTTCCAAGCCTTGAGTATTTATATTAAAATCCTGTTTTACTGACCCAACCTCTGCCTCTTGGAGCAGCAAAATTTCCTTCTGATCAAGCCAGAAATAGGGGATAATAAGTGCTGTCTTCCAACATTGTCTCCCTTCCCAGCTTGTCTCCCTGCTAGATCAAGAGCAACTGCTCATCTCCCTGAGACTTCCCTATCAGCTCTATCCCAGCTACCGCCTTGGCAGCCCCCCATCCTCCCTCCAGCATCCCCAGGCCCCGTGTGAAAGGCAGGGGCTCCGGGATCCAGCTGCCCACCCTTCCAAAGGTGCTGTCCCCCCTGCACAGACTGCCAGGGAAGAAGGAGCTGTGGCTGTGTGTGGTTTTCTCGCCCAGGGTGACCTGGAACACATCTGCAAAGCCCTCCAAAGTAGCAGGAATGCGCTCAGTTAGGACATGATTCATCCTGCATACCGCATGGGTGGCTGCTCAGGGAGAATTCTGACATTTGCATACGCTGAGACTTTCCGCTTCTCTTGCTCTGCAACCCCTGCACTTCGTCTGGTTGAGAGCATGAGGGCTGCACAGCCAGAAAAGCCTTCCCAGAGGGGATTCCCCCCAGCTGGAGCAAAGCCAGGAGTGGTGGTCCTGGCGGTTCCCCCCCCGGGCTGCGTCAGGAGGCAGAAACGAGAGAAGCTGCGCCCAGCCAGGTTGAAGGATGGCTTTAGCTCCTCAGCTCCTGCTCCAAGCAAAGCTGGGACAGAGCTGCTGCCCAGGGATCAGTTAGGAACTTGGTATCTGCAGGGCAGGAAAATATTACCACAGATCTACTGCTCAGGCAAAAACCAAAGCATGGCACAGGGAAGTGCTACCAACAGGACTGAGCCAAGCGCGCTGCTTCTGGGGAGGAAACAGGAATTGGGCAACAAGGCAATTGGCTCTCTCTGCCTTAGGGCTGCTTCCCCCGGATAACTGGATTCACTTTGGCAGCTGCAGAGTGCGAGTCGGATCAGCCTCAAGCAGAGAGGGGACATGTTCCCAGGATGGTGCCTTGCCACCATCACCGGAGCTGCGTGGAGCGAGCGGGACACGGCTTTGATGAATGGGAAAGGTGGAGGAATGGTGAATAACAGTAGGGAAAGGTAATGTCTTAATGACTAATAATATAATGGGTAACATGTTTTTTCACTGGAGCTATTAAAAAAAAATCTCTCAGACCTCACCTTGCTTCCTGTGGCCTAAACAGAACTTAAGAGGCATGTGCAGGCTGTTAATTACCTCTAATGAATATATAGCTTCAGCAAGTGAAACTATTTCACCTGTACAGATTAGTCTATTTGAACTTACTGTTGTTCATTTTGGCATCAAAATCTTGACTAGGCAATCCTGGTACTTGGAACACAGATCTAAAGTAATACGGTAATGTGTTTAAATCCTTTAATATCAAGGGAACATAACATTTCAAGCTGTTCTCAAAAGGCTGCCAAAACCAAGTCCGACACTATGGGAAACATTTTAAAGAAAAATTTCAACCATCACAAATTTAGCAAATAGGAATTTACCTACCCAAAAAAAAGGCCCTGACATAGAATGCATGCCAATGTCACAATGGCAGCCACAAGTAAATACTGACTAGTCCTAACTAGCAGGTGGAAATATATTTTAATAGTATCTAATTAATTATGGTATAAATTTGGTTTGAGACACAGATTTAATAGCTAGGTTCAATATGAGATGTAAGATTTATGGGTTTTAATTTAGTATTTTAGAAGCAAAGTTAGGGTCTGACAAAACCCCCTCAAGTCAACAGAAAGTCTCATTCTAGCTTAAGTAGGGTTTAGATCAAATCTGTGGCAAGCACAGGCGCTCCTAGTTGCCATCACCTTCATGATGAGTCATTAAAAGCCAACTTTCTACTTTAGATTGCTTTTCTAACTCAAAATTCAAAGCCCTCACATGCTATCCAAACAGAAATATTTACACAAGATGTGTATAAATATAAAGTTTATTCAGTATAGTGTTTAGAAAAATAAGTTCACATCATCTCAGAATACAAATAAAACACTTAATTGTCCAGGCACAAACCCCTATTACAGTACAACAAACATACATACTTTAGATCTCTTTGGTTGGGTAATTAAGCACAGATATGTCTGATGATACACTCTGGGGCAGCATCACCTAACAGTGCAGTAAAGTCTCCTTGATTATTCCCTCCTCTAACGCGTACATTCCGCTTAAGTTTCGTATTTGTTGTAAGGCACAATAAACCCATATCAGAGAAGTAACTGGTTAGTGTTCTGGACAAACAGTACATGCAGCAAAAAGAACAAACATCCTCTGAATGTGAATCCTGAAAGTCAGAAGATTCACTCCCCCCCTCCTTGAGTTCAGAAATTTAAGAAGCAAGTTTTAAATTATATGAAACATACAACTAAGGTATAAAATATCCTTCAAGGTAATAACTGCTAGGAGATACAGGAAGACTTCAGGTATCCTTGCTTGTAAAATAACACAATTTTTGTTTCCAGAATTATAAAATTACTATTCTTTTGATGATTTGACATACTTCTTGACCAGAAGCACTAGGCAATTCATGCCCCCCAGAGTCCTGCACACACATTTCACATGAAACTGGAGAGATGCACCCTCTCATTCATCTGCCTTTGCTACGGAAAGTGCACAGGCACTGGAAATCTCTGTGTGTGAAAAGCTCCTGTGCACACAGGGCCAAATTCTGCCCTGCTTAATTTAACTGAAAATAGTTATTGAGGTGATTTTTCAGGATTTGAAGTCAGAACCTGTCCATTATTATCATCAACATCAGATTGATGGTAATAACAATAAAGACAGTTCCAGCCTTACTTCTGGGTAAAGTTGCTTTCTGAATGCGTCTTCCTGAATCCACAGATAGGGAAAAGCAGTAAATGGGAAGAGGTATATGTTTTGATAGACTGTGACTGTTTGGTTTTACCAAAGTGTCAGCCCTGTGCTCTGGTTCATGCTGCCACCATCTACGGGGCCAAATTCGTCCCTGACCTAACACCAGTGAAATGAATGGACCATATTCCCAGCTGGCATGAGAGGACATTAATGGAAATGTGCTAGTTTAGCCCAGCTGAGGACCTGGCCATTAGATGTCCGTGATATTTACATTGCTGAAATGTCCTTGTAGGTAAGACTACAGGAATAATGCTGCAAATAGTCCAGACAGAGCATTCAATTTAACAAGTTTTCTGCAAAACTCTGGGTTGAAAAGAGGCAGCTTTAATCAAAAGCAGTAAAGAACAGAGGGGTTTTTAACATCGTGCTTTGTAAGAATTTGCTTAAACTTTAAGTGTAGTTTTCAAAGCTGAGTCTGGGACCAAAAAAGTAGTAGAATTTGGCAATGTTTCCTGTAAGATTACCAGTGGACTTACAAGTTACAAACATATATGAAGTTGAAATGATCCTTTATTCTCATCCATAACAGAGAGAGAAGGAGGGAGGAGAGGAATGTGTATGCCAGATAGACATACCTTCCATTTAAACAGAATGTGATAATAAGGGCTGTCTGTGGGGCTTGGACACTCACTGCCTTCACATGTGTGGGAGACCAGCATCCATACCCCCTAAACACCACTTTAAATCCTGGGTTTGGGAATCAGTGGAGCAATGCCTTATTTACAGCAGCCAAGGATCCGTCCCTGGACACTTTCAGGGGCTTTGATTATTGTCTGTTTAGAGCAGTTACCCTGCTTGCTTGAGGACCACATAATAAAAACTTAACCTTGATAAGGAGTAAAACTACTTATTTAAATTTCTATTTAAAAAACATTGTACCGTGCAATGAGTCTTTATATTGTGCATATGTACCTGCAGAAAACATGAGGTTATAACTACGTTATCTGGAGGGAATGACGCTTATTTTCAATGTGAAAAAGAAAGAGTAAAAGATAATAATAAGTTACTTGATATCTGGAAGACTAGAATAGATTAATCTTACTTTGTCCCAAACCACTGCTTTTATGTACATCCTCCACTCCCACTGAAGAGTGGGAAGTCTCCTATTAGAAGTACCAGACACTCCAAGATACGTGCCACTGTAACAACATACACAGTTTTCATGTCAACTGTGCTGCAAAGCCGTGGAATTCAGAGCCTCAGTAACACAACGAATGCAAAGGAGGAAAAAAAAAAAGAGTAACAGGTACTAGTGTAACACCACAGTCTTTTCAGTTATAAGACCTGATCTCACCAACAGGTGCTCTGAAATATTCCCTAGCTTGCCTCCAAATATAGTCTGAGCTTCACAAACCAAACATTAAGCCTCAGTGAACTCCTTCAGAGCCAAGCACACATTCTTCATTAAAATGACAGTGATACAGGGTATTTCTAATTTTCCAAATGGCCGAACAATTTCATGCAAAGCATTTACAGCTACTATTACTGTTACTGTCATCACCATCTTGGTTTTATGGGTGAAGAAGAGGTGGGAAGCAGATTGCTCATGCTGGGGCCCAGCAAGCAGATAAACAAGCAGAGCAGACAGGAGAACTCCGGCCTATCCGATTCCCTGCTCACGCGGAACTCCCCTGAACGTCAGGGAAAGTTGTGCCAGGGGAACATACAGCTCCGTGTTCTGCTTGTGATAATCTCTGCTCTAAAGCGCTTGCCTCAAGCACCCTGTTTGTTTGGGAGCACGTGGGGACAGCCAACTGCTAATGGGCTGCTTCTGTCTGCAGAGAACCCGCGAGTCCGTACAGCTGCAAAGTGCACCCCTTGCACACTTGCTCTTCCCTTTCCCTGCCCTTTTCCCTGCAGCCCTCGGGACTCCGGCTTGCAGCATGGACTCCAGTGATCACCAACGGGGCTCAGCTTCAAGGTTCCACAGAAAACCTCGGAAAACACGCTGTATTCAATATAGTGCAAAACTGCAGCGAGAGCACCGATGCCACGCGCACGGTGCACGGAAGAACCTTCATTCCTCAAAGGCTTTCCACAGAACCAGTTACAGCCAAGACAAACAGACTGGGATGTGCTACCTCAATCATCCTTCCTTTCCATTTTTTTGTCCTTTACAAGTGACCTTGTTTTGTCCTGAGCCTGATTCGGAGCCCACAGAAGCTTACGAAAAGATTCCCCCTTGCCTTCCAAAGGCTTCAGACCAGGCCCCCGATGAGGATGAACACATGCTTTAGTTACTGTATATATTCACATTACAGTAAAAAATAACAAAACAAGACCGCAAGGATTAACAGCATGTCATTTTTGTACATCTGCATTCTTCTTATTATTTTAAAGCTTAAGGACGTGCTTTCCCATGCTACAAAAAAAACTCCTCTGGAGGAAAGGTAAGATCTGTTCCACCTGCCCAGAGCCCACCTGCTTCTGCTGTCCTTGGGGAGAAAGGTGTGGAGACCCATCCCCAGCCAGGCAGGGACCATGGCTGCTGCCAGGAGCCCTTCAGAGCTGCAGTTCCCACCATCAGCCCTCAGGCTGCTCATCCTGGAAAGATCTATAAATACACACACAAGAACACTCCTGGATGGACACCTGCTTGCTCAACCAGCAGCCGAATTCCTCCCACACGGGCCGTTTGGCCAATGGGCCCGTGTAAACATGGGGTTCCCCTCCCTGGCCTGCCCATCCAACCCTTCCTGCTCATCTGCCCGAGGCTGCAGCCAAGACCTTTCCCTCAGCACAACAGCTGTGCCCATGATCCCTCTGCAGACTCCTCCTGCCCTGGTGAGGAAGGACCCACCTTTGGCTCTCTGCACCGCCAGTAAATGTCACCCACGATGTCCAGAAGACTTAAAATTTCTCTTCTTACTCGTGCAAGTACCCAAGTCAGAGGGTCTACTTGCAGAAGTAAGGCATCAGGATTTGGCCCTGAGGACGGATATTTGCAAATCAGTGTTTTTATGCCTCTTGCCACTGTGCTTTAGTAACAAAGATAAGGCCACTAGGAAGAAAGGCACGTGGAATTCTGTAAAAAATACACAAAAAGGTTCAACTAATTTGCAAATTACTAACAAAACAAACAAAAAGCCCCTGAACACAAAGACAGAGGGGGTAGAGACAGTGACCTCCTGGGTTTGTGAGACTGGGAATTCATTTTCTAGTTTCAGTGTGATTAACATTTTACTTTTACAGTCTATTGCTTGAAAAAAACTACAAAAAAGTAAAACCTTGTCAGAAATAACTACGCTTACTTCCTGCTCAAACAATAAAAATAAATTAAACAGCCAGAAAACGTTTTCCTTTTCAATGCATTGTGTCTAAAGTGAAAGGGAACATAAACCATAAATAAAATCCATTGTACTAATTAAAAAAAAAGAAGTCTCCTTTATAAGAACTGAAACAATATTTACATTCATACTGGAGAGAAAGCTTCTGAGTTGCATAATTAGTTTCAAATGATGCTTTTTCTGGTGCACTGACAAAATGCTCGCCGTAGCATTTAGAAACCTGTACATGATTGATGTGAGATTTTTGGTTTGAACGCAAGTCTGCTGGATAAAAAGCAAACACACCAGTAACAATATTATTCGTGACTTTGTTTCGTTTCTTAACCTCAAACAACATAAAAGTAGCCGGAGAGGTATCGTCTAGAGTTCCTTGAAAATTTCTCAATGCCCATGGACTGGAAGTAAACAGCAAAAGTGACTGCATTGTTCCTACGGTTTTGGAGCGAGATTTTTCTATCTGAAGTTAGGAGTGTATACTTACTGTTCAGAGTATGTTGTACTATGGAGAGTCTAGTTAAATTTTCAGGGTAGTATCTGGTAGCCAAACCTGTACCCATTCACTCAGTACTTGCCCTGGCATTTCCTTTCTCCTTTAATCTGCTTAAAAGAGAATACTGCATGCAAACCAAGTGTGGCAACCTAATTCCATTGCTGGAAATTCCTCTGTACATCGATTCAGACCATTTAAATGTTCTTCTGGTTTCTTTAAATGAAAAAATAAACACCACCAAAAAAAAAACCAACAAAAAAAACCAACCAACCAAAAACCAAACACCCCACTTGGTGCTTGTTAGGGCCTCAACAGGAGACTTATCTATTAAAACAGAAAGCAAGGGGAAAAAAAAAAGTTACAAGTCTTGCATATCTTCATCTATCTGAACTGTTTGCAGTTTGGCAAGTTCTTTTTTGTCCGTTTCCAGTTCTTCACAAACTGTGTCAACCATGTTACTCATAACATACTTGGATTTGGAATCCAGCATCATTAAATTGCCAGTTGACTTGCTCTCAGAATTAGGTAAGAAATTCTCTTTGACGTCAGGTACGGCTTGCAGGACTAACCTGTGCTCCCTGCCAAAATCCTGATGTACTTGTGCAGAGGGGTGGCTGACACGGTCTCCGCTCGTAGAAACTATTTCTCCAAGCACGGGCTGTGCTGTGGAAATGGACAACAGATCTTGACTGGTAATGAGGGAACAGTTCTGAAGGGTTGCATAGTTAGTGTTGCTGATAGATATCACTGTAGAGGTACTGGTCACGGGTGATGACATGGACTGGCTCTCCGAGATACCAGAGTTCAGTTCTGCAGCATTTAAAAGGGTTGGTGGCGTGAGGGAAAAATTATGGGAGGGCGTTACATTCACTAAGGAGGAGGCCAGGGACTGGAGTCCTCCGCTGGATATATTTTCAGAAGACATGTTTACGTTTAATTGTGTGTTCTGACTGACTGGCATCAACTGAGAAAACACCAGGCTTCTTTCCAGTCCTTCTTGCTTGACAGAGCCTACTGCCTGGCCCGAATTGGGAACTGTATAAACCACTGCACTCGGAGCGAGGGGGCTGAAGAAAACCTTTCCTTGCTGCACTGTTGAAGAGTCAGTTGTGAAAGTTGCTCCATCAGATGTGCTGGGATTTACTGAAACATTACCTAGGGAAAGGGAAGCAAAAGAAAGGAAAACAGAGATTACAGCTGGCACAGAGTTGTGGAGGCATTTTTGTAAGAAGTTCTGGTCTTTTTTATGTTTGCAGTACACACGTATGCTAATATCTCACACAACACTGAACAGCAATTTTTGTAACAGGTGAAAAAGAGGTTGGTATAAAGAAATAAAATCTGTTAACAAAAACAGCTTCTAGAAAGAAAAACAAAAAAAAAGGGTTCTGGTATAGAGGTATCTTTCAGACTCTCGTTAGGGGCAAACAGTCCCCAGCCATGTGACTAAAATGAACGTGCTTTGGCCTTCACTAGTTGCCACCACTCCATTTCTAAGAATAGAAGCATGAAAAGCTATTAAAGATAGTTCAGTGACAGACTACAGCTTGTGTGTGGGAACTGGAGACACGTCACATGAAATCCACTCCTGCTGGGCAGAACCTGCCCAAGTCAACCTGCACAGAAAACACGAAAAACCGGTAATTTCTATCAGTTTAATGAGGTAGTCTGTCAAGCAGTGGGATCTATTGCCTTTCACCTTGTTTTATCACATATTTCTAAAATCCTAACCCTGCCACATCCACCACACTGTGTAGAGTCACCTAGCACTGCCTCCCCTTGCTGAAAGCCACAGCACTGCTCGCGTGATGTTGCAGTGAGCCAAAGCGAGGAGAGGTGGCCAGAGATGACCTGAAGTTGTTTTTACTGGACATAGCATGTAAGTTGTCATTATGATACCTCCTAAAATAAGAAATACTGGCTCTTGGGACTGGGTCCCACTCCAAACACCTCTCTTTCTCAAAAGCAGTTTAATTATAGAAGGCTACAGTTGGATGTACCTGAAGTTTTCAGAAGTGCAGCAAATATGAATTTCTCACATGGGGAACATTTTATCTCCCTATCAATTTCAGTTTATCAATGATGATTTTTTGGAAGATGTTAGGCATATGTGTAAACCAAAGAATAAAGTGAGGCAATTTGAAGTTACCTCTCAGTATTATTTACTGTGGCTTACTTAAAATAGCCTGCAGCATGCTTCACTTGGAATAGGCAGCCAGCTATCCATCCATCTCAAGTTAAAAAAAACCAAAACTTTTCTCTGCACCAGACATAGGGTGGACCACTCTCCAGTGGGAATCAGCATTTTTAACAATGGGGAAAATGGTCAGAGAGGAGCTTATTGTGAATCTGAGGACTTTCAAGCACAATACTCCCACACTACTTAGGGGACAGAACTTTCTTTCTCACCGTTGCTGGCTGTCAGTTTATGCCTTGGAGCATGTGGATTAAGTGGCTTTTGTAATTACAGGTGGCATTCAGACTAAATGTCTTCTCTCTTTAATCTTGGTTAAACTATGTACCAATAACTTCCAGTGCCTGTGAGTGCCACATTTTAGGAGTTTATAATTGTGCACCCATTTGAAATGTGTTTGCACAGCTCCAGTGTTCCTCTCCGTGCTCCAGCAAGAATAATTCACTCCCTACACACATTTAATTCAAAGAAGCACATGAGCACAATTCGATTTTCCTTATAGGATTCACAGCTCCCAAAACTAAAGAGATTCATTCCAATTTAATCATTTTCATAACCAAACATACAGTGTCTAGTATGTAACAAAGCTGTTCAGTTGCGCTTTTTAACTGACCTGCTTCAAAACAAGGATACAGAACTAGGTTTGTGCTCCCTGGGATTCTTCCTGGCTGGCTGCAATGTTCAGTCTATGGTATGTTAAGACAAACTCTAAAGCAAACTCGGGGAGGAGCCTGCACACTTGGCACGTGAACCTGTGATGACATATTTCCCTTGGACTGAGGGTAGCTTTATCCAAACACCCTCACATTTTACATCTACGAGCTATTGCTTACTTCGATTGCTTCCCTCAAGTTTAATCTTTCTTAATTATGGAACCGAAAATGTACAAGTGTAACTGCTTGGTCTTGTTGTGTCTACAGTAATTTAATATGTATTTTTATGACATGCTTTGGTTAAAAAAACAAAATAACAAAACAACCACCATAAGAGCAACAGCGGTAACAATTTCCAGCTGCCACAATTTTCATTTTTGTGAACCTTCTCATTGGAAAAATTCAGTGGCAAATGGGGAATATTTTGATTACTGAAACGTGTAAAATTTACAGATATTTGTGAAGACTGGTATCACAGACTTCTGTGAACAGCATGAGATGAAAGTGGTGTAAATTACCAGACCACCTTCCCTGGTCTTAGCAGAGCTCAGCCTCATCTAACAGTCTGCCCACGAGCATAACCCACTATAAAGGCAAGCAAAAGGTATTATTTGATGTTATTTGATGTTCTGTGTGTGGCCATGGCAGAGATACAATCCTGGTACCTTGGAGAAAAAGGACCACAGCTTCTAAAATGCCAAGTGTGCCTGATTCCAACGTTTTCCTCATACCTCTTACTGCAAGAGACAAAACTTTTTACCTTGTGAAGCTGCCACAGAAACAGGAGGCAGCTGTAGAGAAGAAAAACCAATGCTTCCGTTCAGCAGCTGGCCATTTGTTCCTGAATTGGGGATCTGGACAATGCCATACTGGTTTATTTGGACAGGAGCAGTAAAAGTAACTACGGAGCCTCCATCTTGGGAAGCAGCAGTTTCTACGCCTTCCCTTTTCACCTCTGAGCTCGGTATCAATCCTGGGAAAGACACTGGGATGTTGCTAGGGCTGAATGTGGCTGCTGTGGCGTTGGGGACAGAAGCCTGAAGGAGTTTGAAGTCTTTAACATCTTCTGATGACGACGATATTATGTCAGTAATGGACACCCCGTTGCTCACAATGCTCGACGCAGTTTTGGGCGAATTTAAGGTAACTGTCTGCGAAGTGCCCACGCTGAGTCCATTGAGTATGACACCGTTGGGTCCCTGAAGAAAAGAGCTACCATTGAGGAAGACTGGAGAGGTACTGGCAGGCACGAGGTTTCCATTCAGCAAGACACCAGACGAGCTCAAGGCTATTTTAGTGTTTCCAAGCTGCTGCATGTAGACGGGCTCCATGTGGCCGGGAAGGCTGAGGCTGGTAACGCCATCGGATGAGCTGGAGAGCGGATGGGGAGATAAATCCTCCTGTCCCTTACTGGATTCATCTTCTGTGCTAGGGTTGCCATCTGACTCGCTATGGGAAAAGATGGAGACATGACATTGCATTACCACGGCGTGCCAGGATCTCTGCACCAAGGCTTTAACACAGTTTGTGAGAGTTTCCACGAACGTTTTTTTTCTGTATTTTGCCTTTACAAGGCACTTTAAACGAATATTCAAGCCAAATGGGGGGGGGGGAGGTTTCTTGGAAGAGAACACATCAAGCCAAACACTCGCCGAGGAGAAACTTTACAGACTTGGGTTATGGAGTTGTAAATAAATTCCTCCACCCCGGCGGCCAGAGGGGGCTGCCCGGCGCGGGGTGTCCACACGTGTGAGAGTCGGCCGCGGCCATTTGGCAAAGCGCTGGGAGGTGAGGGAAGGCCGGGAAGGCTCTGCCCGCCGCCCCCGGCCCGGGGGAAGGGGGGGACCCCGGCCCGCGCTGCCCCCGGAGGCACCTCCGGCCGTGCCCGGCGGCCGGGGGAGGGACGGAGGGCTGGGGGGCGGCCTTTGTGCCTCCGCCCGGGGCTGCGCCGGGGTTTTTTCGCTGACTGGTCCGCCCTCGGCTGCATTTTTCGGTCGCTCCCCCCCTCCCCGCTCCCTCCCCCCTCGCCCTTTGATGTGTCCCGCGGAGAGGGGCCGCGGCGGCACAATCGCGCCCTTGGTTGAGAAATGCCTTGGGGCCCCCTCCGCCGGCCGCTTTCCCTCCTTTCCCTCCCCGCTCCCCTTCCTCCCCCCTTCTCCCCGCGCTTTCTCCCCCCTTTCCCGTCCCTTCCCGGGGGGAAGGCCGGGGGAGAAGGGGGAAGGTCACCTCCACCTGCCCGCGCCCCCGCGGCGGGGCGGGGGGAGCCGAGCCCGAGCCGCGGGCGGAGCGGGGCCGGTCCGGGGCCGCTCTCCCGCCCGGGAGCCCCGGGAACCGGCCCCGCTCCCCCGCTGAAACCCGAGCCCGGCCCGCTCCCGAGTCAGGTTTCAAAACAGAGGGAGCGCCGGGACCCCGCGCGTCCTCCGGCCGTCAATGATTAACTCTGTCAGGCGCGACAATTGAATAAAAACAAGGAGCCGGGGGGGGACACACACGCGCAAACACCCCCCGTCCCGTGTCCTCCCCGGAGCCCGCCCGGCGGCTCCTCCGGCCCGGGAGCTGCCCCAGGAGCGCGGGGCAGCGGGTCCGGGAAGTTTCCCCCGCGCCGCCTCGCACGGCCGGGCCGGGTGGGTGTGTTGGGAGCGAGGGAGCGGGGAGGAGGAAGGAGGGGAGGACGAGGCGCACCGAAGGTAAGCGCCATGTTTGCAAGGGAAGAAAGAGCCGGGAGAGGGAAAGGCAGGCGGGAGAGGGGGGCGGGGAGGAAAAAGTTTTCCCTCACCTTTTGGACTGGGTCTCGGAAGGGTTGCGGTCCCGCTGCCTGCGATTCTTGAACCAGTTGCTGACCTGGGTGAGGGACAGCCCGGTGATCTTGGCCAGGTTGCGCTTCTCGGCGGGCGAGGGGTATCGGTTCTGCTTGTAGAGCTCCTTCAGCGCGTTGCGGGACTTCTCCTTGAAGCAGTAGACCGTCTCCTCGCCGTCCCAGATCGTCCTGGGCAGGGGGTATTTCCTCCGGAGCCTGTACTTGTCCACCGCCCCCAAAGGTCTGCCCCGGGCTCGCTCCGCCTCGGTGTAGCGAGCCTTGTACCAGAGCTCCTGCAGCAGCGGGTGGTTGGAGGAGTCGAAGTTGTGGCTCTCCAGGATGCTGTAGAGCTCGGCGTAGATGCCCTGGTGGAAAGCCACCAGCGCCCGGGCTTTCATCAGGCTCTCGTTGCCACGTAGCAGATCGCTCGGGGGCAAAGACCACAGGAACCTGGCCAGGCGGTCCAGGTTCCCACCTTGCTGCAGCGCCTCGCACACGCAGGCGACGTGGTCCGGGGAGAAAGCCAGGGGGGTCTGCGAGGAGGAGGAGGAGGAGGAGGAAGATGAAGAGGAGGGAGAGGAGGCAGCGTGGTGGTTCCTGGCCAGGAGTTCAGTGTGGAGCAGTACCTGTTCCGCGGCTCCCTCCTCGCCGGCGGCGGCGGAGCCTGCGTGCTCCATGGGGAACGGGGCAGCGGCGGGAGGGGGCGGCGGCGCGGGCGCCTCGGGGGCTTCCGAGAGCATTTCCATCACATTTTCCTCCTTGATCTCCACGGCGATCACGATGTCGTCCGTGGCGGGGGAGGCAGAAGACATGTTTCGGTTTAGTTTTCCTTTTATTTTTTTTTCCTCCTTTTTCGTTTCTTTTTTTTTCCCCTCTTCCTTCTCCTTCTCCCTCCCCCCCCCCCCGCGGCGTCCCCTTCTCTCCTCCTCTCCCCCCTTTCCCTATCTGTCTCTCCTCCTCCCGCTGCAGCCGATCAGGTTTCCCCGCGGCCCCGCAGTGACCATCCGGGACCGGCGCTGTGTCCCGGCCGCGCTCCCGCCGCTCCCCCCGCCGCGGCTCCCGCACCCGCCGCAAGACTATGTGACCCCGCCCACCGCTGGCCGGGCCGCGCCCGCCTATTGGGCCGCGCTGCGCCGGGAGGGGCGGGGCCACGCCCGTCTCCGTGGCAACCGTCAATCAAACGGGCGCGCGCCCCGTGCCGCTCCCCCCTCACGGCTCCACCTGGAGCCCCCGCGGGCGGGCGGGCGGCGGCGGCGGGTCCCGGCACCTGCGGCTCGCCCTGGACGGGGCGGGCGGTGAAACTTTCTCCGGTGCTGTGGTTGCCCCGGGGTGAGGCACCTCGGTTGGGACGGGTTGTGGGGTGAAAGGACCCCGCTGTGTCCGGTTCTGGGCTCCCTCACTTCAACAAAGTCATTGAGGTGCTGGAGCGTGTTCAGAGGAGGGGCAATGGAGTTGGGGAAGGGGCTGGAGCGCAAGTGTGATGAGGAGCGGCTGGGGGGGCGCTTAGCCCGGAGAAGAGTAGGCTCAGGAGTGACCTTATCCCTCTCTACAACTACCTGAAAGGAGATTGTGGATATCTAGGAGTAGGTCTGTTCTCCCAGGTAACAAGTGACAGGATGAGATGATGATACACATCGTTGGGCTGTGCCAGGGGAGATTTTGGGTGGACATCAGGAGGAATTTCTTCGCAAAAAGGGCGATTAGACATCGAAACGGGCTGCCCAGGGAGGTGGTGGAGCCACAGTCCCTGGAGGTGTTTAAGGAGAGACTGGATGTGGCACTCGGTGCCATGGTCTGGTTGACGCGGTGGTGTTGGGGCACAGGTTGGACTCGAGGATCTCGGGGGTCTTTTCCAATCCAATTGACTCTCAGCGATTCCTGTTGGTTACTCGTAGGCGAGTGCCGCCTTCTCCCCCGTTACAGCCGGCTCTCTGGGGCCGGCACAGCTCCAGCTCCAGCCCCACGGCCGGGCGGTCGCTGCCGATCCGCTCGGCCCGGCGGGGCCGTGGAGCGGCGCGGAACGCGCGGGGCGGTGGCGGGCGGCGCCGGGGCCGTTTGTCGGCGGCACCGGAAAGCGGAAGGCGCGGCGGGCGGAGGGAGCGGGGCTGGGGCGGCCATGGACGACTTGGGCTGCCCGCGCTGCAAGACCACCAAGTACCGCAACCCCTCGCTCAAGCTCATGGTGAACGTCTGCGGGCACACGCTGTGAGTGCGGCCGGGCCGCGGGGGCACCGGGCGGCGGGCCCCGGGGGAGGGGTCGCTGCCCCGGCCGGGCCGGGGGTGGGGGCGGCTCTGGCCCCGCCGGCCCCGAGCGGTGTCTGCAGGGCGGCCCCGGGCCCCTCGTGCCGCCGGTTCCTCCCCCGGCCTCCTTGTCAGGCCGGGCTGGGTCCGGTGCGGGTCTTCCCTCTGTGCAGCGAAATTCCTGGGAGGAAGCGGGTAGGAGCCCACGGGACCCGGCGTGTGGCTGGGACGGGCTCCTGTCCCGCAGGGCTGCGGGGCTTCGGGATGCGAGGCCGGTAACGCAGGGGAAAATAAATTTCTCATCGACTTAAACATTTCTTATTTGTATTTAACGCTGTGCTCGAATAGTTGAGAAACATAAGAAACATAAAAAAGAGGTGTTTTGTTGGATCCTTTTAATGTGTTAATTCTCCTGAATGAAGAATGCTTTGCTGACGTTTTGAAAACCCTCCAGTGAACCAGTGCAGATGGTCGTGTTCACTCATTTCTTTTTTTTTTTTCCCCAAGAAGAATTATGCCTTTTTTTTCCCTTTCCCCCCAAAGCTCAACCCTTAGATAATTTCCAGCACTGGCTCTACATGATTTAAGTTGCAGATAGTCTGAACTCATTCACTTTCAGACCTGGAGATCATCCTTAATGTGGAAGTTTAAAAGGCTATACTCTACATTCTTTCTGTCCATGATAGAAGCCTCATACTGCAGTAGCAGCCCTTTCTGTTTTTTTTTCTTATTATTTTTGTTTGGAGTTTTTGTGTCTTTTCATCTTTCCTGTGATGTATTTTTATATTTTTTAAGCTACATGTGAATTACATTCAGAAGACCCAGCCTGAAAGCTTTTGCTTGACTTGATACTGTGTTGGAAGTGAACTTGATACTGTGAATGAAGGAACTGAATTGCAAGAAAGGATTTATCTTAATGTCTTAGGAAAAAGTAGAAAAAGTGTTACCTCCCATTCTGTTCTCTGATCCTGTTCTCTGTGGCCACACAAGCACTTGTGTTGCCATGAAGGTGTGGATCTCCTGGTGGTGGTGGTGCAGGAGAGGTGGCATCAGGAGTGTCCCTTTGGTGACAGGGGTGCTCTCTGTGTCCAAGTGCAGCATTAGCTGAAGCTCAAAAGGCAACAGCCAAATTTAGGCGAAACAGAGCAGATTTAAAATGATCCCTCGATCTTGTATTCAGTGAAGATCAAAGGACTTGTGGTCTTGATGGTCTTCTGCTTTCAGGCTCATCCAGAGCCTCTTCCAGCAGAGGACAGCACGTCTCAGTTTCCTTTCCTGCTTTGGTTCTCTGTGTGTTTTTTTTTTTTTTTGTAGCTGAGCTTTACTTGAGAAAATGGTGTTTTGTGCTTTTGTGGGTGCAGCTGCTGACACCGTGTTTGGCGCTGATGTCCTTGCCTTGCTTCTTGTTTCTGCACGAGTTCTGCCTCTGCTTCCCCCAGCTCTCGTTGTTTGCACCTCTGTTGTTGCAGAGTAGAATCTCGGCATTTCTTTGGTTTCGTTGTAATTAAGAACTCTCCATCTTGATCTGGTTCAAGTGTGTCACTTTTCCTCTACATTTTCCTTCCAATAGCTCCTTTAGGGTTGTGGTTTTATTACTGTTTCCATACAATGTTACAAAGGTTTCATGCTGGAAGTTGTTTCTTAGTAATGGTTAATAAATTCTCACAATAACTAATCCAGAACCTGGAAGCTCAGATGATCCACCTGTGAATGAAGGGAGGGGGAAAAAAGGGAGGTAACTGACATTTGTTCTCCCATGAATTCACTGTGTTTCAGGCACAAGGAAGGAATGTTTAACTAGTTCTCAAAGCAAATGAACTAAAGTAAGTTTCTGGTGGAGATTTATCCTTAGGGAATCCATTCTGATAGTTTGCTATTCTTACCATTGAAAATACTTCTCCTAATTTCCAGTCTACATTTACTTGCTATAACTTAAATATTTAAGAGTTCCAACATGAAGTATACCTTGTGAACTCTTGATTACATCTCTTTTGTAGGAATGCACTGCATGTTTTGGGGGCTTTCTCTTTGGTGTTTTCCACTCTGAAGAAACCTCATTCCTTCAGTCTCCTCTCTAGAGTGATTTTTTTAAAAATTATTTTTTAATACATCTGTGGACTGTTCTCACTGTTTTTCTTGAGGCCTTTTCCACTTGGTTTGCATTTTACTGGAACTGGACCTGCCGTTCCCTCTGAGTCCTTAATACATCAGCCACAGTCAAAATTATTTCACGTGCTTTTCACACAATTCACATGATTTCACATGCATTTCATACAGGCAGGATGATGAGTCTTTATTTTTTTGCAGTGACATGTTTGATTTATTATCAGGATAAGCCCAGATTCTATAGCCCTTTACCACCCAGCATATCCATGGGCAGAGCAGAATTTAACTTTGCCTTCCATGTTGTGTTCTTCAACTTATTATGTTTTTGCTCTGTTAAACAAGATGTTACTTCAGGTGACTTTTGCACTTGATTCAAGTGACTTTAGATTCTGAGTCCCTCCATCCAAGCTTTTGAAACTGTCCCAGATTATCCTCTGTTACTGCCCTGCTATTTTCCAATGTGTAGTTTGTGGACAAAATGTTGTCAGGGAGATCTGTCTTGTGAAAGAAAGAAATCAAACCAAGGCAGAGCAAAATATGGAGTTGCCTGCAGTGAGTTCCTTGCTGAATAACCCTCTTCCACTGGTTACTTTCTGTAACAGTGGAGAATGAGAAAAGATTAGAGCCATGTGAATGGGCTTGCTACCAATTTTCTCTCTGACTGAAATAATGACAGCTTATCTCTGGGTGTGGGGTTCTAATCATCTCCCAGTACTTCAGTGTGTTCTGCGTTTGTTTCAGTTATATGACTGTCAGTTTAAGAGTGTCAAAAATCCTGTTAAACCAAAACTATTTTGCCTGTAATTGCTGTTTTGCTGCCTGCTTTGTTACTGTGTCATTGGATAGAATTATATTCCTTTGATGTGTTTTTTTTCCTAAGAAATTGTGTGTTGAATCGTATCTGTTTCGTTATCTGAAAGAGGTAATTTGTCTGATTATTTCAACATCTTCCCAGGGACTGATGGTGAGCCTGACTCTGGTTTGTGTTTCCCTGTGTGTTTGGTTTCCTGCTCTTTAGAGGCAGGTGCTTTTGTCCTTCTCTAGGTTGTTGGCACTTAATGCAGAGAGCAGAGATGATCTGCCTTTGTCCGTTTTCAAAGGGTAAATATTGCACCTACCAGAACTGAAAACCTTGAAGTACTCTTAATATAACCCCTGGAAATAGTCCACAGGTTTATGGACTACACATCCATGGGTTTATGGAGGCTCATTAAGTTGCCTGCAATTGCATATTGCCTTTACTGTGCTTTCCGTTTGAAGTTTCCCGATAAATCTGCATGGAAAATTCAGAGTCTCAGCTTTACTGGCTCGGGAGGTTTGGAGCAGTTGCTGTAATGCATTTCCCAGTTCTGGCTCATGCTTTTGCTCCTTCTGCTGTGATATGAGTTACATTAGCCAGCTAATCCGTCTTACTGAGTGGAGATTGATGCAGAAAATGCCCCGAGTGCTTTGGCATCATCTGTTAGAGATTTTCCTTCCCACTGAATAGCGGGTTAATGTGCTCCTGCTTCAACTGCTCTTTCTTTCGCTGCAGGCATTCTGAAGGAATATTTTCGTGTTGCCTCCTGGTAGTTTCTTTCCTGAAGCTTTAACCTTTCCTATTCTGTTAACTGTGCTGTTCACTTAATGAGGTGACCTTCAGTGATTTGCTTTGCCCTTGTGCAAAATACCTTGAATTTCGAATTATTGAAGAGCCTGTATTTAGCTGAGATGATTTGTCAGTAAACTTCGTATTTTTCTCCTGGGTTACTGATAGCTTGTGGTTTTAGCATTTTACCATGAGTTTATTTTCTTTATTTTGTGGCTCCCTGTTTTCCCTTTTCAAGAATTGTGAGAGTTGCCTTCTTATGCCTTCTGTTAGCCAGGTTGTTTCCACTTTCGTGTTCTTAGTCAGTTCCTCCCCTTTGATAGAATGAAACTAGAAGAGCCCTTCCTTTTATCATGGCTTATTTTTTTCCTCTTCTTTTTTTTCTTCTTACTTCCTATATAAAAAAAAATCTCAAAATATCTGAGAACTCCTTGGGCAACGTGTGTCCTGTTTTTTCCTTCTTTTTTTGACAGATGCCTGCAGTGAAGGTTCCTCTTACTATGAAGTCCTGTGCTTTGGAGGTTTGGCTGTTCATTCTTCTCCTCTTCCCCACTTCATTAATTTAAATCTCTCTCATCTGAGGTAGATACTCTATGTGAGAGTGTCCCTGTTGGCCTCCCACCTCTCTCTTACTCCAACCTTGATTCTGCCAGTGTGTTCATTCTGGATTTCAGCAGTAACATATGCAGGGAACATTTCTCCTCCCTCGTCCTTCGCGTATCTTCCCGTGTCAGTGGGCTTGACCCTACGTTGGAAGAACTCACAGTGGCTTTCTCCTAATGCCACATGTTTGCCATGTTCAGTTCCCCCGTGGTCAGTGGGGCTCTGGAATGTGTCTGCTTGTGGCAGAGCGGGATCATTGTGCTGATAAGCACAGCAGAGCTGTGGTGGAGATAAGGGATAGGCAGGTGGCTGCAAGAGGATGAAATGGGACATTTGGCCTCCGGCTGTAAACAACCTTCAAGTTGGAATTCCATTGCAGTTTATTCCAATGGAACCACGCCAAGGCTTACAATTATGGGAATGGGGTTTTTTGGGGGGTTATTTCTTAGCAGTTTGTTTTCCTTGGTTGTTGCTTCTTCACCAGTATCGCCAAAAGTGTAACACCATGTGTTTTTGGCATCAGAGAAATGTTAAATAAGCCTTTTCCACTATAAATCTTCCCTGTCACTGGGAGGGAGGATGATAAATTAGCAGTTAAAAGTTGTTTTAGGATGGGACTTAGTAGGGAAATGCTTAGTTCAAGAATAATGAATGTCTTTTTAAGTTTATTTTCTTAAGTATAACAGAGGTTCAAGGCATGAGACACTTGGCTTTAAAGATGCTTTTGTGCAGGGGAAAGTGTGTCAAATTATGGAGCAATGCTTGATTCAAGTTCTGCAATGCATTGGTTTCTAAGGTGCACTGATGGCTTTGCATTTTAGAAGTTCACTCAAGAATTATATTCAAAATCCTTTGTGCATGCATGACAATTTTTGATTATTCAGACGATTTCTAATGTCTTTTCTGAGCATGCACATGCTGGGTGCGTGCTTGCCAATGGAGCTGTGATCCACCTGGCTTCACTTGAGACCATGAATTATCTTTTACTCTGCCCGCTTGGATTTCATGGCCTGTGTTGAGTTTTAGGAGGGAGGTTAAGTGTATCCCACTGATTTACTTTCAAGGAGAGGAAAGGAAATGCATCCATCAAAACCTGCATTACAAGAATGTTAAGGTTGTTGCTGCAAACAGGAGAGGGTAAAGAGATTTATTCTTGGCTGTAAACTTGGACCATATGGTCTCCAACAATGACACACAAAAATCTTAGGTAAAAAAGGTGGTTAATTTGGGATGCTGGGTCACCATTGTTATCCCACTGCCTGCTACAGGGAGGAGGGAAACTGGTGTGTAAAGCACTTTCTTAGAAGTCAGTCCTGTTGCTCCAGCTACCTGTGACCCACCCTGGCTTGCAGAGGGAGGAGATGTGGATGTCTGCAGAGCAGCAAAAATAAAGGAACACTTTTCCTTCCCCAGTGTCATGCCAGCTGTTGTGCTGTCTCAGCAAAGTGTCTTTTCCATGCTTGACATCTCTGGGAGACGGGCACAGGGACCAGAGCAGCCTCCACAGAAAACTGAGAGGCTTGATTTCAGCTGCTGCCTGTGGTGTTTTGGGGTTTGTTCATGTGCTGCCACAATCTTAGATGGTAGTTAATGAACTTGCTCTACTATGAGTTTCTCTGCTCTCTTTCTTGTTCACAAGAACTGTATGAAAAGGTGTCTGGGCTCCTTATTAAAATGTCATTTTTTTCCTCCTGTTCCCAGAGGGAGATGTGTTTATTTCTCATTTAATTTGTTAATAAAGCTTCAAAACTGAGACAGCGTAAAAACGCTCGCTGTCTCTAGGCCCAGCTTTGTGTTGCTCAGGGGAGACATCAATTCACCAAGTCGTGTTGTGGGGATTCTGTAATCTGCCCTGCACCCTGTTATGACTGTTCCAGGGATTCATTAGGGGGTAAGTGCATCCTTGGAGAACTCTAATTGCTGTGCCAACGGCTGCTGAAACCAAGAAACAGAGTTTTCATTATTTGCATATTTATTTTAATGTTAGGAGCTTTTTGGAGTTCTGCGGCTGTCAAATTCCCCGGGAGTTGGAAGGAGGAACATCTCTGGTGAATTCAGGGGAGTGGGGTCTCATGCCAGTGCGTGGGGCTGGAGTCATCTGAAAAGAAGTTTGGAATCTTCTCGTTTAAACTCCTTCCAAGTGAAAGGATGGCTTGGCTTTCTGCTGCATTCTTCTCTGCAGTGTGGTTCAAGAAAATGCCTTTCTTCTAGGATGGGGAGGGAAGCCCTGGAGATTTTGGAAAAATAACATAAAACTGTATTTCAGCCAAGGGAGTTTGAGTGAAGAAGTCCAACTAGAGGTAGGCACTGAGGATCTGTCAGACCTGTAACTTTTAACTTGAGCACGTGGGAATTAGAGGGACTTAAATATGTATTCGAATTTTACTTGGCAAGCTTTTTTTCCTTAAGAAAATACCTTGAATGCAAGATATACAAGGACAATGATTCAGGGCTGTCATTTGTAATGTAAAGGTTGGCTGTTATGTATATGACTTTTAGGCCAAGAAAAGTGGTGTGTGGGCTTTGGAGTCCAAACAGTACGAGTGTGCTGGTTCAACCATGGAAATGTGGATTCTGGACTTGTGAATGGGCAGCAGGCACAAGGAGAAGAGTCACCAGACTCTGGTACTTAGTGGACCCTTGCAGGAGCTGATCTGGTTTGCTGACCTGGTAGAAGATGAGAAGCTTTTTGGTCAGTTGATGTGGTGATGTTTGTATAGGACTAGTGAGTTGAAATGGCTTGTGAATGGTTAGTCAGACATCAGAGGTGGTGCCAGGTCATTTATAGGAATGTACCATCCACAGGAAAGGTGGGAATAGGGTAGAACGAAGGACCTTCCTATGGCACAGTGTTAATTTAGCCTTTGTGACGCTTAAAAAGCTGGCTTATCTGGGGGAGCAAGTGCTCTGTTTTGTCTCATAGGCTTGTTTTCTTGCTGCTATTACCATACCACACCTCAAATTAGATTCCTGGATCCCTACTGGTGTGAAAAGCATAAAGTGGTCTTGGTGGTCTAAAGCAGACTGGGACTACATACAGCTAAAAATCTCAACCAGAGCAGGAAAGTGGTGTGGTCCAAAAAATGCCTGCTTTGCTTTTGGGAGATAAGTAATGACAACTATGTAATGCATTTCAGTCCCAGTGATTTCCATCTCTGAGAGAATTCTCTTCATTTCTTCTGGGTGGCTTGAGAGTTGCACTGGGGAGGTTTTTATTTGCATTTGTCAGGTCTACTATAGGAAGTTAACTAGTTGGTGGTTGAAATAGTTGCACAATCGTAGCCTATCTGCTTCCTCAAAGGAAGAAGCAAAATGACTTTTTTTTTGTAAAGTGGAATGTATTCCCTCAGAAAGAAAGCTTTTTCCTGACTTCTTAGGGAACAAAAATCTAGGTCATCTTTCTTCTTAGTCTTTCTGGAGTTATTCCTGTTTTTATTAATTGGGATTCAATGCTCTTTGGATCCTGTTCCATCCCATTAGTCTTCCAAAGTCTCTCCAAGTTAGTCATGGGAGGTGATTAAATCATTGCTGAAATACCAAAGAGGTTATTTCCTTCTGCCATCCAGTTTTGACAGTGAATATTTGCTTTTACATTTGGCTCTGAATCATGGTCTTAATACTTCTGATGAAGTGGTGTTAATGCTTCAGTTTAATTCTTTTGTTTTAAAACTGACATACTTAGAAAATCTCTTTTCTCTGCTGAGCTATCAATTGCCATGTCTGCTTGCTAATACTTCTTGTCTGCTCAGCAAAGCTCACAGAGCTCTGCTCTTCATTCCCTGTAAGTACTTTTTGGAAATTTTAAGTTGTGGTTCCACTCTGTGATGTGATCTCAGCAAGAGGAAAGCTGTTGTTTATATCCTGGCTCTCCAGTCAGTAAATGGAAAAGTAAATTCTTTTTTCCTTGGTTCCGAAAATTCAGTCTGGTTAAATCTGCAGCCTGGGATTGAAGACTGTTTATAAGGGTGTGTAGTGACAGGATGGGGGCAGTGGCTTCAAATTGAAAGAGAGTATGTATATATTGGGTATTAGAAAAAAATTCTTCCCTGTGAGGGTGGTGAGGCCCTGGCACAGGTTGCCCAGAGAAGTTGTGGCTGCCTCATCCCTGGAAGTGTTCAAGGCCAGGTTGGATGGGGCTTAGACCAGCAGGAGATGATCTTTAAGGTCCTTTCAAACCCAAACCATTCTATGATTCTATGGTCATGAAAATGTGTTTGGGTCCCCAGCTTGAAGAGTCTTCTAACATACTGGACCCTTTTTGGGTTGGGTAAATGTTTACCCTGCTAAGATTGAATGTTGTAAATGCCTGGTATGGTAATGGCCGAACACAGGTGTGTGTAAATCTCTGTGGTGAAAACAAGGGCTTCTCCAAAAGAAGCCAAACACAACAACCTCCGAAACAATTTCATATTAGGCAGGTTTTTCATTTCTCTTTCTTTTAATTGCATCTACTGCATTTTAATTGAAACCAGTAATTCTGTGGGTTTGTGAGGAAGGACATCTGACTTGCTCCTGTGTGGTTGCATTAGCTGCCAAATGTTAGTAAGCCATATGCATAGGTTTACTATTTGTGAAATTAATATATTCCTGAGTCATTTTAGGAAACGTGTCTTGGTAACTGTAAATTCACAGCAGGGCAGATCCGAAAGTGCCCCTTTGGAGAACTCAGAAGTTACATTTGTGTGCATGTTCTTTGTTTGGGGCTTTGGCTGGTTGTTCTTCTCCCCAGAAACCGAAGGTGAAATTTGAAGAAAAGCTGGGTCAACATTTTGGAAATTGAATTGAGTGTTTCACTGTTCACATATGATTAGGAAATACAAAAAAAAAAATCCCTGATAGTAATAGGCTGTAGGACAGGCAGCAGGCTGAGCTTGCGTTGGGGACACCTAAGTTTCATGTTGCTGATTCTCTCTTTGGTTTGATAATGTGCAGGAAACAGTGGATATTTCCTCACAGAAATGCCACTCTCACTGTAAAAGAAGTTACAGGTAATACTCCTAGCAGTGAACTGAATTTTGTAATGACATCTGCTTGGTTTTCCTTTTTTAAACAATATTTTGCAGGAGTTAATTTTGACAGGACCAGATCTGAGAACTTACCAGAAACTACTGCTATATGTAACAAAATTCACCTAAGAACACTTTTTTGATGGTCTGAAAATGATATTCTAAGTTTTTTTTTGTTTTGAATATAACACATGGAGGGGGAGAGAATGTATTAGGAAGTTCTTGCAGGGTTTTTTGTGTGGAATGTGGGTAAGTTGGCAAGTGAGATGAGTGAGAACAAGATGGCTCTGCCACAAAGGAACAATGAGGAAGTCATCTGGTCTGATAAATATTTTGACTTTGAACTGAGAAATATGTAGGTAATTATTTTTGCTGTGTCCACACAGTTCTGCCTCAATGACTGGCACTAAGGTTAGTTTCTGTGTATAAGAATTTGCAGAATCCTGGGCTTAATGTGAACACGACAACTTCTTTGGTATTATAGAGAAGTGGTTCTGCTGAGTGGGATGGGCAAACTGAGAAACAGGTTTTTTGTTGGGTTTTTTTAAGAAGCGATCTTGAGGTGAAAGTTCCCAAGAACGTTGCACTCTCCAGTTTTTATTAGTGCCAAGCAGTATGGCCAGGCTGTCACAGTCTCTCTGCCAGGGTGGCAAAGGAGGACTGATGTTCCTAGACAGCAAAAGGCGAGGGAGTGGTTTGGCTAATGCTGACACCTTCAGACTGCTGAGCCAGAATGGGAAGTGTTGGGTCTAACTGGGCAGGAAAGTTTGGCACTGGGGTTAAATGTATCACAAGAGCTGGGGTGAAGGAGGAGGATCTCTGTCCCAGACAAGTGGAGGCAGACTAATGTTTAATGTCTTTGTCATCCTTACTTGCAGGGTGTCATGTGTTTTCCTGTAAAAAAAAAACAAACGTGATGTCTTTGTGGGGATTAGGGGCTGAACAATCGGTAGGTACAGCTAGTGACTAGATAATCTTTGGTATGAGCATATGAATAGCCTTGAGTAAACAGAGGAGTTCAGGTCCTTCTGGGAGTAGCTGTCTGTGGGCTTTAAAAGACTGAAAAAATAGTCCTTACGCACCCTGAACGGCGGCGTCAGGAAGGACCGTCGGTGGCAGTGGTGCAGTTTGATAAGCCTGTGACTGATCTGCTGTGAACTGGAGAGGCTGCCCTTAAATCCCCAAGATCCCTTGTTCTGGAAAAAAAATGAACTTATCTATAGCTTTGGGATGTGGTTGCATTGTATAAAGGGGGACAGGGAGGTTAACAGGACTGAGGGCAATGCCAGGGTGATGGGATGTTGTTGTGAACATCGTCAGCTGAGCAGGCTTGGAGGAGTTCAGGAGCTGGAGAGATACTTGTCTTTTGAGCTCAGTCTAGAATATCTGTATTTGTTTGAGCCTTTTTGTTTCTACTCTTGCAGCAAAGGCTGGCCTACAATTTTGCTGAACAAACCCTAGATATCTATTCTATCTGCCTGGTTTTGGGGAAAGGTAATACAGGAGATGTGTCCAGAATTAGCTGTCTCTACGTGGGCAGTATCTGCATGATGTATGAGTGAAACAGCCCCTTGGAGGTTTGTTTCTTAGGATGAGGCTAAAGAACTCTAATTGCATGGGATCTGTGTGGGAACCTTTGCTGCCAGCTGACAGGTTTTGGAAAGGAACCTTGTCTTTTGCAGGGAACGTGTGACTGGGAAACATCTTATGGGTCTAGGGAAACTTTGAAATGCTGCAGGGGAGTTGGAAGGGGAGGCTGACTCCCAGTCTTACCGTGTGGCAATAAAGAAGCAGCAAAGATCATGAGGGAGACTTGTTTGGAGAAAGGAACGTGACTACATGAGAAGTTGAGAGAAGGAGTGATGGCTGGGCTAGAGAAGGGTTTAGAACTATCTGGGAAGACTGAGGAAAAACTGGAGCTAAAGAACTGTGTAGGAAGATGTGAGGTTCTAGGAGGATGAAGGCATGGTGGCCACGGGAAGATCAGAGGTGAGGATAATGAGTGTGTGTGTGCTTGAACATTGTGGTGAAGAGGTGTAGGTGCCTAAATGGAAATCAGCCGAGCAAGGAGTCTGTGCCTGGATCCAAAGCTCTTGGCGAGGGGAAGAAGGAAGGGTGCAGAAGGAGGTTGGCACTTGGAGCTTGTGTTCTGTCACTGGGCTGGAGCAGCACCTGGGTGTTTGAGTTGCTTTACAGAGCCCTGGGGTGGGTTGGCCGAGTTCCTGGAGCCCAGCATTTCGCAGGGGCTCTGCTGTGCCGGTGGGACGCCCCTGTGGAAGTGCAGGCTGGGCTTTGAGCAGAGGAAATCCTATGGAGCACTAATGCTAATCACTCTTAAATCAGGAATGTGAAATTTGGGCATGCTTCAGGCATTAATTGTAGTGGCTTAATTTCCTTATCTGGTAATATGGGGATAATGCTACCTCATGGTGGTTTTGAGAAGGTCAGTTATTTAATGCTGACTCTGCATGCCAAAGAAAACTAGAGAGGGGGGGGAAAAACAGTGAACGTGTCGAAGCAGGATTTGAGCAGGGCAGAATAAACAAGGTCTGAGGATAAACCGGCATTGCCTGCATGTGTGTTAGCTGAGCCTTGCCTATCCAGAGGGCTGAAAGAGGTGGGAGTCCAAACAAGCTGGGAAGAGCAACCGCACATCCCAGTTCCTGGCAGTTCCTGCACATTAACTCTAAGGAAAACATGTAATGCTCGCCCTGTATATCGTGCAGGTTGTTAGAGGAATAACATGACATTGAGGCCTCTACCCTGCTGCCTGACTTAGTTGACATAAGGTAATGGATATAGAGGGGAGGAGCTGAGTAGCAGCCTGGTTGCATAAGCCTTTTTTTTCCAAAGGAAACCGGCTGATGTGATGTGGAGATATAATAAATTTATATTGTAGTGCACGACCACAAGAGGGATCAGACCACTTGAATTTTCACTTTTGTGTTTTTGATTCTGCATTCTTTCATGTAGCCTGGTGATGGGTGTTCCACATATGGGGGGTTTTAATTGTCTGACTTAAAGATAATATTAGAAATGTAGTTGAATAGTGGGCTTGTGTCTAGTTTTTCTGTCACAGGTCTACTTCCTGGCTTCAGTCTCTGCAGTAAAATTAAGGCTGCATTATTGCATGACTTTGATAGATAGTTTTACATTCCTGCTCGCACAAAACGTTATCTCTTACTGTTTGCTTGGTAAGGCTTCATTACCAATGCTCATGATGTCTTTTTAAGTGAATATTTTAAACAGATGACTGTGCCATTGAGTTCAGAACCCGCACAGAGTCTGTGTTTTATATGAGCTTGATCATTCAAACCTCATTTTTCTCTCCCGAATCCTCTTTTCTGGAACATCAGTTGTATAATTGACAAACATATACAAGACAAATGCTGATCTGAAAGTAATCATTCCTTGAATATAATGGACCACAATCCCTTTCTCTTACACCTAATTAGTCCAACATTTTGTTTTAAAATTCATTTGTTTTTTAGGGAGAGTAGAAAGATGCAAAGTTGCTTGAAGGAGAATTGCCCCAACTTACTTGCTCTGCGTCCTTCCCTCACAAATATAGAAGCAGCTCTATCATTGAAAATTTAATGAAGCTTTCATCAATATAATGCTGTGCCTCTGCATTCTCTGAAACATATTCATATTTAATGAGCTTCTAATTCTAATTTCAGGTAACAGGAACAACTGTATATAATCATAAATCTGATTTGTTTGTGAACAGCGTGTCCCACGTCATTTACAATTCCTAAAGTCGTCACTGCTGACTTTTGACTGCTTTTAGTAGTTTGGTAAAAATGTTTTGTTTCAGAACTTTATTATTTTTGTAATAAAATCAGCCTCAGGAAACAGAAGCAATGACCTTAAAGCAACGAGGTAGTTGTCCTAGTGTCATATTTGAGTATTTATGTGGAGGTTTTTTTTGTTGTTTTTTTTTTTTTGGTTTGTGTGTTTTTTGTTTTTTGGGTTTTTTTTAACAAGCCTAAGGTTAGTTGCTTAGTTAAAAAATACAATAGTGGGAAAATATTTTGGATGTGTGGGGGAGCTGGTAATACTGAAAAAATATACAATTGTGGATAATTAATTACAGAAGATGGAAATAGTCTAGGAATAACTGTGAAAATGTCCTACTGCACTCTGGACAGCCTCAAACTGAAGATTTCTATGAAGCATCCAATAATGTTGCACTGCTGGGCTCGGCTGGAAGAAACAACCAGGCTTGTTTGGCTTTTCCTTACTGGGAGTGAATCATAATGCTGAAAAGATGGTATTGTTTACCAAATTTTATGCGATAACAGCACCTATGAGTACATTTACATTTTCAATTAGAAAAAGAAAACATTAACACTGAAACATTGTTTTGATCATGTGAAAAAACTTTATTGTTCTCTCTGCTTTATTTAATTTACGGTCCTTTTATTGTTTCTCATAATCATAATTGACACTTATCCATAAATATTTAATTTGTGTTTTGGAGGTTAATTGCAGAAAAAGGCTGCATATAATGTGATGCCATTGAATATAGCAACATAAAATTTAATAAGCAGAAACATTCTCTACTACACATAGTATTGCCTTTGTTATTATACAAAGGGTAATGTGCAGAATGGTATTCACTCCACCCCCTTTCATGGCAGTATGCAATTTTCTGTTTCATCTATTAAGATTTTTGAAAAGAAATTTTAATTTAGTACCAGGAGAAAGCCGCATTTGCATGGCACATGTATCCTGATTGCTTTTGACAGTTCTTATTTTCTTGCTTTAATTTAGTTGGAGCGTTACACTGGCAGAGCTGATCAGGATGTTTTCCCACATGTTTTTTTAATCCAGCTTCTTATGCACATTTTACCAGCTTTGCCAAGGAAAACAATATGCTGAACATATTATATGGATATTTTTAACTGTTTCAGGTGTGTGAAGCAGCCCCACAATTTTATTCAATCTTTAGCAGGACTTAACACTTGCCCTTGGTGGTCTCCTCTTGGAGCAGACCAGGAGAAGGTGTCGGACTGGCACCTCCTGGGAGGGGCAGCTCTGGAGCAGGTTCCTTGGCACTGCCAGCATGGAGCACTCCACATGGCACAGGCTTGGGTGGAGGCCCTGAGAGCACAGCCAGCATGGGGCAGGGAGGAGCTGCCTTTTGTCCCCTCAGTCAGCTCTGCCCTGCTGCTGTGTGAGCCCTTGCCCAAGGGAAGGAAGCTGTGGGAAAAGCAGCGTATCCTGCGGTCCCTGCGGCACCCCGGCTTGTAATCCCTGCTCCGGATGGTTCCCGGTCCCTAGTGCATGGCCCTACAAGAACATTGCTTTTTTACCTTCTGAATTCTTCTCTGCCTGATTTTTAATGCTTGCAGAGTCCCTTTGCTTACTAGAGGAGGTCTGGTGTGGGCGAGTGAATCTGACACATCCTAAAGTAGGAAAGTGAACATTTGCTGTGCACTCTGTTGTAGGGATCTCATCCTGGGCAATATCAGCTCTGTATCAGTGACAGACACTTCCACTGTGGACTGATTTCTGTATTTACCGAATTTATGTTGGCTAATTAAAAAAATTCAATTTTCTAATTATAATTCTTGTTTCCTGGCCATTTGGGATGCAGAGCAGTACAGCAGAGGAATGGATTAAAAGAGCTCAGCTAACAAGACTGTTGTTTCAAAAGGCTGGCTCAGTTCATCGGGGGCTTGAGTGCCAGTGTAGCCCCACTCATGCCAGTAACCCATAGAAATAGAAAGACTCTCCCTGTGATGATTATTTTTGGGATCAAACACGTATGATTTATTTTCACTGCTAAAAAATGTACATCAGTTTTTCTGACAGTCAATTTTCTGTTAAATAGTTTACTTAACAGAGACAAACAGTTTATTTAAGATAAGTTGATAGCAGTAGACTTGGAGTTTGTCCTAATGCAGTCACTTTTCATATTTGGTTTGGACTATTTACAGTAGAAGCTGAAGGTGAATGAGACGAGGGAGAGGTGTAGGTTTGTGTTGCCCCCCCCCCTTTAAATATTATCAGTGTAAAGGTCTGAAATTTCTGTTCCTCATCTTTCCCTGAGTGATATCAGATCTTTTACTTGCCAGTCTTTAGCACTGACCTCTTTTGACTAAGGATTGCAATAAATATACTGGTCAAATTTCATTTCGTGGTGAGAGCATTTTTTTTGGTGCAAGTTTGGAGTGACTACATTAATAAAACTCTGTTTATTTTCCTTTCCTAATATCTGCAGATTTATTTTTTTTTTTCAGATTCACTAAGGATAATTTGAGTATTTTTACCTGGAATCTGTTGAAGAATGTATGAATTGCATATAAAAGCTACATTCCAAGCTTTGTTTTGGAGTTTAGCACCCAGAAATTAGAAAATACTAAAATAAGGACTCCTTGTTCAGTCTTAGTGTGATTCCTCTGTATATATGGTAGGGTACTATTATTGATGTAGAATGGTATTTTTTTATCTTGCAGGACCTGTTTTAGGCCATAATCAGAGAATATTTTAATCAGTTATTATTTGGATGTATCAAGCATATGTAATGAATAAGAGGATTATTGATTTCTTCCATTTCTGTAGCACTCTGGATATAAAACTTATTATGCCTATGTATTTCTCCTGTGATATACCTCACTTACTGATGCGAAAAATTATCATGCTTTTGCAGGGATCTCTACATTTTTAAATGCACTATAAGGGGAATGTAGAACTTCTTTTCCACCCACCTTTCACCCCAAAGCACACAACATGCTTCCACAGCAAACAAAACCAGCCTTTTGAGAGCCTCATAATGAAAAATGTTGAACTTAGATTGTGCCAATCCTATAAATAGATGTTGGGCATTGCAGAAAAGGGTATTTACATTAGTTAAGGTAATTATACTCTAGCTTTGCTCTGCAGTATAGTTTTGGAGTTCTTAGAGGAGTTTTATTTTATCATAGATTCATGGAATGTTAAGGGGTTGGAATGGGCTATAAAGATCATCTAGTCTCACCCACCCCTGCCACATGCAGGTACATCTCCCACTAGACCAGGTTGCTCAAGGCCTTAAATTTTGTGTTACAGCATTTAGCTCGTAGACAGCTGGTGATTTGTACAACCTGGTGTCTGGGCAAGTAATTCACTGGATCATCCCAGTGCTACTGAGCAAGACTGAAAACTGAAGTTCTGGTCCTGGGGAAAGGAAGCTGGGTATAAAGAGAGTTTCAAAAGGAGTGGGGTTATAAGGGACGTGCTTTTTTCTCCCACACTTTGATTAGTTATTCTGTTTGCTTTGTTATCCATCCTCACACACAGTTGTGTTGTGTGGGCACACCTGAGGGGCAGGAGGCTGCGATGCCAGTGCAGGGGCAGGGAGGAGGTGGGGATACACAGCAGCAACAAGGTCTTTTTGCCACCAGACAAAACCTGTTGTGCAACTGCCCCTCTGTGTGATTTCTGGGACACTTTGGCAGCCCTGTGCCTTCACGTGCAGGTTTTGTCTGTGCATTTTTAAGCTGAATTAGAGCAGAAAGGTTGTGCTTTGCCAAGCATCTGTGGTCGTGCCCTTTCAGTGGTATTGTTGCTTGTGCTCAAAACCTTAGGACTCTTCCCACACTCTGCTTCTAGCACAAATGAGCTTTGTGACTGGCCATGCTGGTGTAAAATATTTTTATGCTTTGTACGTGATCAGACGTCACTGGTCGTACCTTTTATGTATAAAGGCAACAGAAGAGAAGTGGTGTGGTTAAGAGAAAGAATAAAAATTAGTGGCTGCAGGTGTGTGTTGACTTTCACCTGAGTCTCCACGGTTACTCCAGCTAATTGAAATCCAGATGTTCCCTGTGTCACATGCCTGTCCTCTCCTTTTGTTTCAACACTTCTTCTTGGCACTGAATGGTGAACCAGTTCAGGAAGGTGATCAATTTTAGCGTTTTAGTTATCAGCTAATTAGCTCCTCGTGCTGCTCCTGAGCAGGTGTGCTGCTCTAGAGAATATGGGGTGGGAAGCTATGGCAGCCCAGATCTAAAAGTAGGATAAGCTACTGTAGGACTAGACGTGCATTCCTTTGCATTTGTAGTAGCCATATTTGATGCTAGTAAAAATAAATACATAAATCTATATTAGGTACCTGTATATGTCTTTGTTGATAACTTCAGTGCTGTGCCAGGACAGCGCTGTCCTGGTAACATTTCTACATAAAGGGGTAGGTGTGTGTCATCCATGCAGAAAAAACTTTGATCTCAGGTGATCCCACACAATCTCCCCAGTACATGCTGTGGGAGTCAAGATGTTTGTTTTAGTTTACAGCTTGAGCTTGCAGAGCCTCTATTTGTCTTTTGCTCAAACACTGTATAGCTTGGATTTGGATTTAGCTTAAACAAATCCCAAGGAACTGCCTCTTCATGTTATGTAAAGTTTGTTCCTGAAAATAAAAGGATCATTTGTGGATTACTGAAAGTGTTGCAATTTGGAAAGAGCTGTGCTGGGAGGAGACAACTTTCTTCTTGGAGTGGGGAGAGTTTTCAGATCTCATTTGGGTCTTCTCATGGTCCTTTCAAAGCTTGGGCAGGGGGATTTGGTTTACAGCAGATTTCTAAAATTGTCACCAGTGTGAATGAAAAGCTGGTACAAGAGATTACTCAGGAGGGTGCTCAGTATGGTCCTTGATAAGAGTGATGGTTTTTGTTTGGCTTATTTTTCTTCTCTACATAAATGAAAGTGAAGATAATACAAAGCAAAAGGTGTTTGAAAGGTAACAGGAATGACAGTAAAGCACGTTTGATCTTTGCATCGCAACTGTTACCACCAATCTGCTTTTTCTATTTTTTTTTAATTTATTTTTTAGCATTGCTTCCATTGATAGCAGCCAGAAGACCTTTCATGAGTCCCAACTTAGAGTTCTCTGCAGGGAGAGGAAAAATCCTTGAATGAGCTGTAGTCTAAAAAGTAAGTGGATTTGAGCGGGGAAGGTGAAGATACAGTGGCAATAAGAAAAGCACAGTTTCTTCCTGAGTTAGTTGATACAGAGTGTATCGTGCTGAAGTGCTCGCTCAGTTTCATGGATTAGTTTTCAGTGAAGCTGCAGGATGAGATGGGGAATAACACTGGTTTTAGAGCTTCATGGAGCATAGTTTTAAGTATTTGTGGCTTTTAATCTCTGTGCCGTTTTTCTCGCCCTCCCCCCGTGGAGCAGAACAGGTGAGCTGGTGTCAGGGGGTGTTTGTGCACTATCAGAGGGATCACAATGCAAGTCATCTTTGTCCCCTGGCTTGGGAAGCCATCCCACAACTTTGTTTGTGGTGCAGGTGGGGAGAAGGACAGGAAAAGTCATGCTCCCATCAGCCTCCTGAAAGTACTTTGTGTCCCCGCAAGCACTAAACTTGGGGTCTTTTCAAAGTGTACTAGATGCTGTACAGGTGAGTCAGCCTTTTGTCTAAGGGCCAGGTGCTTGACTTATTTTCAAGCTGGCATGCTAGGACACACTGGCATTCATCACATTTGTAAACACTCCTCAAAGCTGAGGAAGGCTTTTGTCTTGTAACCGGTTTTCTGTAATGCTCTGGGAGTGACTGGCTTGACGCATTTTCCCCAGGTGGCATCAGCAGCCTGTGAAACACAGAGGAAGCATTTCTGCTCTGTGACCTTTACAGCAAGGTGATCTTCAGGGAGGACAACCAGCAGTGAGTGTGTCTGTATTTTTGGTACTTTGCCCAAATATGTGCACTTTTGCCTCCAGAACAGGGAGCGAAAGACTCCATGTCTTGGACCAGTCCTTTGGGCGATGCAGTTTTGTCCTTGCTTTTCTGCCTCATGTGAATTTGATGGTTGACAAGTCATTGCTGAAGAGCATGAAGAAATACCTTTTGTTTTTAACAGTGGAAAGATTGTTGCTGATATTGGGAGTGAAACAGAGCAGGGTTGTGGTCTCTTGTGCCGAGTTTTATGTCAAGTTTAGGCTCTCACTTTTCTGAAAGAGTGTTCAGGTTTCCCTTTAATAATCTATTAGTCTTTATAACCTTTGTTTCTTAACAAAGACTGGAGAGTATTTGTTTGTAGAAAAGAACAAGTAAAAAGGAGTTCCTGATGAGTTTTCCACAATATTTGGTGTGTAGCCCCACTGCTAGGGCTGCTTGGAGAGGGGAATGTTGGGCAGTCCTGGATCCACACTGCGTTGCTAGGGAAAGCAAAAACTCCAGTTACATGGGAATTATCCAGCGCATGTAGTAAGTGTTTTCTCAAGTCTGTATCTGTCTTTTTTCTTTTCTCCTTTCTGTGTTCTGTGGTTTTTCTGTTTGCTTTCAGTAGGCCGTTGTCTTGAGAGGCCTGGTCTTGCAAACAGTAATGAACAGAGTTTTTATTTACTGGTGATACCTGTGAGACTGTTCAAATAAGTATATGGAGCTGAATCCAAGACCCCCTTGAAGCCCACCAAATATTGTGGTTTTGTTTCCACTCCTTCCTTGAGACCTCAATTCCCAAAGGACCAAGAAGCCACTTCAGCTCTCCCGGTAATAACTGGCTGAAGGATTAGGCCACTTTTTTTTTGTTTTTTAAATAGTAAAAAAGACCTGAATATATTCACATTTTGACATGTTATGTCTGAGAATGTACAAGCTGGGAGCTGTCGTTTAGCCACACATTTTTAGCTTACTTATGATGAAGTATTGAGTGTTAACATGCCTGTTAAACTGGTATGTTGGGGATGGGAAAAGTGACTTAATTGTGTATTGTCAAAACCAAAGAACCTCTTTTGGCCTGGCCATTTAATGGGCCATTGAGCTTCACTTGAATCTGGTTTTGCTAAAAGCTGCTGAGCAAAAATCACACGGGTTTGTCTTTCACTGTTCACTGCTGTGTAGGTGGGGGTACGAGGCAGGTGCTGGTGACAGTTTGAATTGTCTGACACTGTGCCCAGAGTGACAATTGCTGCAGAACCAAAACATACCATTATCTTATTAGTGCATTCACATCTTCATGCAATTAAAACATATTATGTTTAAGCTGCCTCCACTATACACATTCCCACAGTTTTAGCAGTTTATAATTTAAAGCCTGTGAGAATTTGACTGAGATTTACTTCCACCTGTACAGCCTGGGTAGGAGTTGGGTGTCATTGTATCTGTGTGGTTAAGGGCAGCTGCCCTGAGAAGTGAGAGTATTGTCAAGGTCTTCAGCAACCAGATAAGAGGGAATGACCAGCAGAAAATATCCCTTTGTGGGGGAGAGTGTCTTTCTTTCTTCCACCAAAGCACTTTCAGACAAAAGGTGAAAATTGATCATCTTGGTATTTTGTTGCGTTAAATTTACATAACAGCAATGAAATTCCCTTCCAGTGTTTAATAATGCTGATTTCTGCAGAAAACCCAGTATTTCACAGGTGCCTCAGTTCTATCGCTGGAAAGTTTTGCAAACAAGTACTTGTCAGTTCTGGAAACTATAATATATATTGCTGTTAAGGTGATATTTTGGGGTGGAATACTGAGTAAGCATATATGTCTTAAAACCATCTGAGTCATGTATTCTATTTTTTAATACAAAATGGTTTTGAAGACTCAGCATGTTGATGTGGTGGAGATACAGCACTAAGCATAAAGTGGCATGGAAAGGTGTCTTAAAAGGAGGAGAAAGAAGGGAGAATCTTATGTACATCCCTAGGATCACTGAATTAATTTACACATTTATTTATTTCTAATGACCCGGTCAACTCTTGTTTGCAAGCTAGTTAAGGTAGGGTGATGGTTCCAGTTTTGAGGCTGACATCCCCCTGCCCCAGAACTTGCTGAGGGAAGGTGGTAGTGGCAGGGCAGCAGGTGATGGTTGTGCTTCATCAATACAGGCAGGGGGGTGTTTCTGTGTTGGGTTCAGTCATTTGGGAATCTTTCTGATTTCCGTGACCAACCATAGCATGTTTTTTACCGGGGAATTTTGTTAAACTGGTTAACTTTGTACATTGGATTCAGGTCGTGCTGCAGCAGATGTCACCAAACTCGTTTTACAGGGTTTTCCAAGGAAAACACCCAGTATGGTGTTTTGTGCCCTGGGTAGGCTGGTGGGCTGTAAATGGCTTTTTCAGATGAGCTGCAGTTGCTTTTCAGATACTTGTATTGCACAATGGTACCATGAGTCATGAACCACAGCCTGTAACTGCATTCTTTTCAGGGTTTAATTGTTGAGTGCAATAGCCAGGGTGCAGACTTCAGGATCTACAAAAGACCCATCTTTTCTTTATCTTTGGCTGCCTTTGTTTTATTTTTGATCAGTAAGCTTGGCTTATGTCCTTTGTGTAAGTAGGCAAGGTGATCAACTTCTCTATAGCATCCTAATGTTTCTTAGAGAAAATGCTGATAAACACCTTACATGTCTGTCCAAAATGGTTTTAGGGGATGGAAGCAGCTTGGATTGCACTTCAGGTAAAAGTTGGAAAGTTAAGGAAGTGCTTGAAGTTCGTGGGAGTCTGAGAGCTTTAGAGAGCTTTAAAAAAAATGATATTATAAATAGCAGGAGTAGATATATATGAAGTAGACTGGTTGCTAATCATAGGTATTGGTGGTGAGTTGAAATTGTCTGTGTAACGGTGTTACAGTCATGGTCCTCAGCGTGAAAGTAATCACCTCCCCAAATGTGTGCCACAGCACTGAGCTTTCAAGCCAGAAAAATTTAGATTTCATATCAGCATGGAATCACAGAATGGTTTGGTTTGGAAGGGACCTTAAAGATAATCTCACTCCAACATGGACCAGGTTGTTCCAAGCCCCACCCAACCTGGCCTTGAAATTTCACACAACTGTTCTGAAAAGCCTCGGTGGAAGGAGCCTTGTTTGCCAGGTTATCCCCTGTTGGCCATCAAGGACAGTTTGTGCATTAAGCTTGCAGGATTGAGCCCAATAATTCACTGTAATACATAATTCCATAAAATGATGAGAATATTTTTTAGTCTGGGATCTCCTTAGAGATTCATTTTTGTGTAGAGAGAATTATGTATTTTGCACACATACAACTTACTTTGGCCAAGAAGGTTAAAGGTGGTCAGTGTTAGCGGGCGTCTCTGAAATGTCAGGAGTTGGAGAGGTCATTGCTTTCTGAAAGGCTTGTCCTTTGCTTTTTTTGGGTTTCTTCACTGGGTCTTCTGATCTGTTGGTCATCATGGAATTTGCTAGTGCACACTGCTTTATGGGAGGGTCTGCAGAACCAAAAAATCATGTGTAAAATAGATGTGTTGATTTTTATATGTTGAGCGAGCGGTTGTGAAAAAATCCTTTTCATTACTGTGTATGAACTTATCATTTGGATTAGACTAGGAGCATGTAAAAAGCATGAAATTCTGTGTTCAAAGGCTTTTGATCTTCCCAGAGTTGTGTGCTGGAGGGTGTACTCTCCTGATTTGTTTTAATTTGACTGCTTTAGTGGCACTAGATAATATCAAGCATTTACTGTGTGTGATTTATATGGGGAAGGAGAATGCTGTTCACTGCTTCTCAGGCCAGGAACAATGTTCTTTACACATGGCCTTAATACAGTTGTGAGCCTAAATAAATGCTGCTTTTCAGTACGTGCACAGATTCCGTGTAATTATGGAGCAGTGTGGTGTTTATGGGAGAACCTGGAGCATTGTTGAGTGTTCCTCAGCTGATGTTTGGGTGAAACAGATCAGCTCAAATATTGTCTGGAACCGATCATCTGCATCTTGGGCTGGATTTCCATTTCCTTACTTGTTTTCAGTGGCTCTTTACTTGATCAGTGGGGCTAGTGGGCTATGGTGCCTCTAACCATGGATAATGGTGGATTTTGGTTGTCTGCTGAAGTAGTGAATGGAAATGGAGAACTTTTTGTGGTTACCATTATGCAGATACAGGAATGAACAAAAATGTTCTGCATAACGAATAAATTAGACCAGTCCCACAGACGGTGGCAGGTGGGGTTTGTGCTAAAACAGGCATCCAAAAAATACTTCTTCCCAGCTATTTCCACCCACAAATAACGGGCAAACAGCAAATCTGTGCTCTGAGTTTGGCGTTTATACACGGGAGGAGCTTCACATAACGATGAACAGATTTGTGGATATTTATCTGGCTTCAAATCATTTGACAACAGTTCGGTCCTGATCAGCTCAGCGGTGTGGGGAGGCAGCTGTGTGTCATCCTGCCTCTTGTCCCAGAATGTGCATCCACTGCTGAGTAACTACACTGATGTGTTCTGCTTTGTGTGGTTTGTGGCAGAACGTGTATTGATATAAATACTAGAAAGAATATAGTGTATTTCGTTAAAATGTAATTTTTTTTTTTTGCTTTTGTCTCTTTGATCCTCCATTAATGCAAGTTTTCTTGCTTCTTGCTCCCTCTGTGCAACTGATTCTCCTCACTGCCTCTCCTACTAACAAATACTAAAAGAATGAATACACGTCACAAATTTCATCATGATAAAGTTCTTCAAAATGTGCTGGAACTTTGAGAGAACGGTTTGTGTTACGCCTCGGGTATGGTGAGTAATGTGTTTGCTCACTTAGTCCTTTGTGTTTGATAACCTGTGAAGCTGCTTCCAACTTCCCTGGAATAGGGCTGAGTTTTTATTCCCTACTGTCTGTAGGAAATGATTGAGATGCCAGCATGGCTAATGAAGGTCTGACACATCCTCCTTATTTTTTGTTTAATACCTAAAAGTAGTTACATTGATTATGACCTTATAATTTAGCTTCCAAAAGTTTGTGTGACTTTCACCAACTAGTTTAAGGTACTGAAATAGCAACTGCCATTTATTTTTAAGCTTGAGGAAAAAGCATTTTTTGAAATGATTAAATTTACAAAGCAAAAAACCGTTCCCTACAAGGCTTTTAGTAGGTCAGGATCTCTGCCACCCTTGAAAAGGAAATTGCAATCTGACCTACTCAGTGGCCAGCGTGGGATGGGGGAGGGAGGTTTTGGTGTGTTTTTCCTTCTATTTTTTTTTTTTTAATAAGTCAAAACATACTTATTTTTTGAGATTTGTTTCACTGGCCACGTGTTGTAGATTGTAGGATATTTCAAGACATCCCTGAAATATTTATCGTGCTGTGTCCCACCAAGAATGTAATCTTAAAGTCTCCACTGTTTATGAAGCACAGTCTATATTTTATCTCCTGCTGAGAAAAGATGTGATAATGGTTGTTTAGGGATTATGTGAAAATGAAGTGAGGAATGACCCTTAAAAATTGGTAGGAAGTAGGAGATTCCCAAATGAGATTAAAGAGGTGGAGGAGCTGTTTCAATTGCTACTGTTGGACTTTTGTAATGAATATCTTCTTTGCAGTTATACCGTTAAAATTAAGATTGGTGAGATAAAGAAGCGTTTAAAGAAAATGAGGTAAAAATCTGCTGGGTGCAGAAACTGAAACTACAACTGTAACTCGAGGAGTTTTTAACTCCTGGATTTGTTAGTGCTACAGTTTCAGAGAATGCAGGCACAGAGCCTGAGAAGGTGCCTGTGCTGCTAAAGAACATTAATGGATCAAAAGTGCTGGCTCTGGGAAGTGATAGGACACACATGAGCTTCAGGCACAGGTTAGCACAGCCACTCCTGAATGAGTGATCCATTTCAACAGGGGATGCTTTACTTGGTTTTGGGTTTGTTCTTTACATGTCCTTTTTTAGGTTAAAAAAACAAGTAGATTTGTCAGAGCATTTCTTTTTAACATATACTTGCCTAGGCTTATTTCTTGGAGGATTAGGTCTGTATTTGGATGAAAGATGGCAATAAAATGTTATTAAGTTGCATCTTTTCTTTGTTTTTCTTTCTTCTGATGAGATTTTCTGCAACTTAATGTTCAGAATAATTTAGGCTCTGCTCTGTAAGGTATTTAAGGACTCCATAGAGATCATTTTTCCTTCTCTGACATCCAGCTATTCAAATTGTAATAGTAAAGGCAACAGAGATTTAGCAAGTCACTTTAAATGGTGCTTTAGGGCAGGAAATAAATAATGCCCCAATCAATTGAAATTCCAGTTGGGAATTGGGATATGATGTAAAATTACCTACATTAGTCTGGGAAACCAGCGTGCTCTCAACAACAGAAATGCTACTGAGTCCTTAGTATTCAAAGGCTACTGGTGCTTTTGGTCTGTCTCATTGAAAAGGCAGCAGTTTGTTCCCTGAGGCTGTATTGGGCTGATGAGAAGGCGGGAATGATGATTTGTTGAGTCATGACCGCCTCCCTTTGCTGCAGAAAGGACTTTTTACATGCTGGTAGAATATATCTCCATATTAAATTGCATGTTTTATCTGAAACAAGACAAGCCGAGGATGTTTATTCTGTAGTTTTCTTCTGTGCTGTTGTGTCAGCTATTAGAGACAACCAGAATGGTGTGATCTTACTTTCTTTTTCCACAACGTGAAAACAATTCATCCAAGTGAATCAAGTTTGGATCTCAGACCTATATGTTTTATGGTGTGTGCCAGATAAGATAAATTAATTGGGGTTTGATAAAAGAATATGAATCTGTGCAGTTTGTGAAGACTGCTTTAGACTGATGGCAGAGTGGTTTCTGTTATGAGCAAGAGGAGCAGATGCCAGAACATCTGTGCTGTGCTTGTCATCCTTTAAATTTTTTTTTTTCAGTATTCTAAGATGCATGTAATAGTAGCTTTTTTTTCTCCTTTTTTATTTTTCTTCCTAAGCTCTTGTTTTCTCAGGGCTTCAGTCATTAGAGCAGGTAACCAGGACCAACCATGGCTAACGCTGCAGGCACTTTCTTCATTATCAAATCTAGTTACCTGTTGAAGACAATCAGGTCATCGGATCCTCCCTGGGAGCTTATAGAATTTTTAAAAACTAATTATTGTAAATTTTTTTTTAAACTAATTTTTGTCCTGTTACTTCTGTTGGTTCTGATTCCAGACTCCCACTATGGTGACTGATGAGAAATACAGTTTCCAGTATGAATTTTTACTCTATTGGTTGGACTTGTATTAGTTTAAATAGCTTTTTCTGCTGTTTCTCTTGAAAAGCCAGTCTTCCAAATCTTGTGATCATCTATTTGCCCTTTTGTGCGTTTATAGGATGAGCTCATCTGTTTTGAGAGTGAGTGACCAGAACTGCAAACGTCACTTCAGGTGAAATCTCACATCCTACTGGTAACTCTTTCTGACAACAGCAGCTTTTCTGATGTGTCCTTGAGTTGCCTTTTCATGACTGCACCTCATGGCAGAGGGACCATGAGGTGATATTTAATTGGTATAGAGGTGTCTCTTCCTCTGTGTTGTGCTCTTTAAATGATGAGTTCCCACAGTGACTTTGTGACTTGTTTCAAGTGCATGAATTTTCGTTCAGTTGTGTTGCCTTCTGTTTCTATTGTGGAAGGACTTGGCTGTAAAATAATCTTGTGTGCTCTGTTTAAAGTATTCTGAAATCATTTGTCCTGTTCTTTTGGTTCTCTTATTTTTAGCAATCCTGAAAAATACTACTAATCCTCTGCCTACTGCCCCAGTTGTTATTGCATTCGTTGTGTTCTAACTGGGCTTCCGCTCACCTTTTTAGAGATGTGTTGATCAAGCAACTTGTAGAGTACCCTGGAATAATGATCAACACTTCATGGGTCGTGTTCTCTCTCCTTATACTTTTGGATCAAGCTAAACTAGCTCAGTATGTCACAAAAGCTTTGTAAGAGGGAATGGAAGGGAAGGAGAAATGTTAATAAACAGCATAGGGTGCTGTTGACTCAGATTGGGAAGAGGAACAAGCAGATATTTATGCCCTCCCACCCAGTTGCTATCCCTTGGATCTTAGTTCAAGGATCTTGTTCAGACTGTGACCTGCCTGTGTGGTGAACCCAGTGGGAAAGTTTGTCTGGCTGAAAAATAACCCAAAAAGTAACCCAAAGAATAACCATGTGGCTGCACAAAAGTTGTTTTGGCCTGCGGGAGAGGACAAGAGGGCAAGGACAGTGCACAGCAGTGCAAAGACAGGTTACAGCAGCTTCTCTGGCATTGGTGCTGACTTTACATGTAGGGATAGAGTTTTAGAGTTCCTAGGCTGCATATATAACCTCAAGGTTGTTGGGACTTTTGCTGCTCATCGGAATGGGAGCTGGTGTCTTAACCTTTTGAGTTTGATCACCCATTTCTGACAAATTAGGTAAAACCAGTTGATTTTACTGTATCATAAGCCAAGATTTATGCAGGAGCTCCCACTTTGTCATGGCAACTTGTTCTTTCAGTCTTTTCAAGCCGAGCAAGTTCAGTGATAGGGAGGACATCACTTCATTACACTTGGGTTTTTTAGCACTGGCAGGGGGTTCAGAGCTGTCCAGGACATGGATGATGCACTTACTGCTCCATAGGCTGTTTCTTTCAGTCGTTTTTAATTGTGTGTACAATACACCCACACTGTGTCTGTGTTTGAATAGCTTAAGGAAACTGGACTGTGTACTTTTTATGCTTTCAGTGAAATACAAGCCTCTGCTCTTGGCAGGAATTTGGCTTGGTTCCTCCCAAAAGCCATGAGAGATGAGCCAACATGTGCAGATCATTCAACAGGTATGTTTGCAAGAGACAGGTCAAGATTTTGATTTTTGAGAGAGTTTTAAACCTTTGCATGTGTCCCATAGGGACCCCAAACCACTGTTGTTTTTATGGAAAACCTTGGTCATATGCCTGGTTCTCTTACAGATGTGTCTTATCAACTTTATCTTCTTACTCTCTGAGATTAGGAATGAAATATGGGAGTGTCTTGTGACAAGCCCTTGGTAATGTGGTCATGATATCCCATCATGCCACAAATACCTTTTAGTGTTTTTCCCCTTTTACCATATAGCTGCATTTCCTTGTCTTGTTCCCACATGCTGTTCTCACTTTAAATGCATTGAGAGTACGGGACAGAAGGTGAAATCTTTGTTTTGGATCAAGTAAAAGTTTTTTCGTGACTATTTTGGGTCCCCAGAGCATTTATTTTCTGTTGTCCGTGTTTTATTTTTTCCCCAGTGTGATTTCTTGTGTGTGCAGGTGTTTGGTACAACTGAGTCAGTGAATGCTTCGAGCACTTCAGCAGTAAGACCTGTCAGCCCTGGTGTGGGGCTTTCTCACGAGGTAACACATGGATACAGAAGGAGAAGGGAGCAACGTGTCTTGGATGGAGTTCTGTGTGGGATCTCAAAACTTGTTAACCATAAGTATGTTTGTCTTGAGACAATGGGCAACGTTGAGCTGGATCATGTCTCAAAAAGCGCAGTTTCTGCAATTTAGACAGATGGGAAATTTCGTAATTGTGTCTTAAGTTCAGGTGTGCTGTGGGCAGCTGCTGATCCTTATAGCTACCCGATTTGGTGTTTCCTGAGAACTTGCAGAGTTCTCATTCAAGGAGAGTAAAGCATAATAGAAGGGTTATTGACACAGTTGAATTATTATTTTAGTGCATGTGTTTGCCCAGTAGAACATAATGGATTTGGAGTAGTTGTTCTGGTACATTGGGTAAATTCTAGGTCGGTTTTGGTGTGCCTAATCATTGTGAAAGCACTTATTTCTCAATGCCACACAGCTGCTCTTGAAGTGTCAAGTACTGGCCTGTTGATTGACCAAATTGACATAATGGTGCTGTAAGACATGTTTTTATGATTGTGTCCTTAACTGACTAGGCAGTAGTATCTCATAAATAATCACTTTTATTTAAATACCTATAGAAATGTTTTCTCTATACTATCCAGAGTTAATACCATAAAAGGTTTAATTTTTTTTTTCAAGTTAAAACAAAAGGCTCATCTGTACTGGATAAATGTGAGTTAAGTTTCAGCTTGCTGCAAACTCTCTTGTCAGGTCCAAGCCACTTGAAATGGTTTTGTAGTGAGATGTTGAAACACAATGGGTGGTGGAAGTGTTTCTGTTTATTATTAATTGAATCAGTATGTATTTTTTTTCCTTAAAACGCCAGTCAGTCAAGGCTGTAGTTCAACCACTACCTGGTCTGCTTTCTTTCTGGTGAGTGCAGCTGAGATGAACGGGTCTGTATAGCAGTGTATGTACATGAGTGTTTGGAAAATAGGGTTAACTGTGGCTTTCTCCTAAATTTTTGAGATGTCTGGGCTCGTTTAACCTCCTCCTTTCTGCAATACGGAGCAGAACTCGTCTGACAGAACAAAAATGAAACAGAAGTGTGTGTGTGCATCCTTTTCCCAAAAGATATAAATAGTCCAAAAGGAGGATTGTGTGTTTAGCAGCTTGGCAGATGATGCTGGGAATTGACATAACACAGATATAGGAGAGTAGTGGAGTCTCTTTTTGGTTTTGCTTTGTTGCTTAAAGGAGGGGGTTCAGATCAGCTCTCTGGAGTCTTGATACTTCTGAAAAAAAATGAAATGTCAGCGAAGTAATCTCTGAGATTTTGTGTTGCAGTGTGTGTGACTGGGCTGAAGAGAAGGGAGCTGCAGGCAACTGCAGGAAGCTTATCAACAGTGTTTAAAACCCAAAAATTCACATCTACTGATTGATAGTTTTGATTTCTACTGGAAAGCTGAGATGTGTCTTGTTGCCATAATGAGCTGTAGTCTCTATGTGGCTCATGGGCTGCTTGTGAGACCTGTTGGTTTACTTGCTGAGGACAAGACTGATTGTGGGTTTTTTGGCCAGGTAAGATTTTGAGAGCATTCTGGAGGTGTCTCCTTACAAGGTGAGAACAGCAAAATCCCCATGGGTGGGATTTCACAGAATCTGAACAGGGACCAGGGAAAGACTAATTGGTATTACCTCCCAGCTCCCTCTTGTATTTGGCAGTCAGAGAAGAGATGGCCCAAAACACATAACCAGCAGCTTCTGCAAGTGCTTGAATAAGGATTTATGAATTGCTGAAGCTGAGGTGTGAAAAAGAAAAGACTTTTGTCCTCCCTACTCATATGGGAGCTCCTGATCTCATAAGCTCCTTTATTCTGATGCTCTTGGAAGTGCTTGATGTCATTGCAGTCACTCTTCTTTCTCTTCCCTCTGCTTTTGATCCCTAAACTGTAACATGGGAGATAATTGCTTTTGCTCAGTTCTTCTGGATTTTTTGAATCACAGAGATCATCATTGCTGCAGACACTGGGAAGAACCTGCCTTCTAGGCTGTGCCTCTTAGTCCATCAGCCCAGAAAATAAACCTGCACTGGCCAACTGCAAATAGTTGATGAGCTCTTGGCTATGTAGCAGGAACCGCTGTGGGTTATGAGGATTTGATAAATGTACTGAAGGTTGAGAAATAAACAGGTTTGGTAGCTGCTCCCTCCAAAGGGGGCTGTTCTTGTCTCAGTTCAAGTATCTCTGTAGGAGAACATGAAATTGTCTGACCCAAGCTAAGCAAAAAGCCTGGGAATGTTTCTAGAAGCATCTTTGATTTAAAAAAATCTAGATGTCATTCTGTAAGCTTTCTCATGTGTGTGTTTTCTGTTGGTTTTTAATGTTCCCTTGCCATAAATCAAGTCATTCCATTTCTGTAAGTAAATTTCCCTCTGACATCAGAATTGAGGAACAAGTGAAAACACATCGTTTTTGCTGATTCTTTCCACTCCACTTGTTTGTGGTTCAGGTCTTGGCTATGTATTGAAGACTGTTATTATTTTTCAATCTAAACTGGTTTTTCCATAGTGGAGAGGATTATTTGTTTTGTGAGTTACTTAACGGAAACATCTTGGTTATAAAAGCTGAAGAAAGAGGGGCTTAGAGATTCTAAATATTTGATACTGTTTAATGAGTGTATCTACTAAAAACAGGCTTTGTAAAGAAGGGTAGTAACTCATTCTGTAATATTCCTAGTCAAGAGCAAAAACCATAAAGATTTTTTTTTCCTGAAATGATTAATGGCTGCATATCTAAAACCCTGCAAATTTTTGTAATGCTCAGCAGAATCTGCAGTTTTATAAGAGAATATATTGTACTCTGCTGCTTGTGAAAATAGCTCTTCCTCTATTCTGTTTTGTTTGCTCTCTTGCCAGCCAAGCTAGAAAAGTGAGCAGCACCATCGAGCTGTGCTAATTTTGTGAGCCATTTTCATCTGTTCAGCGTCCCAGAGGCTCAATTCCTTATCTGCCATCATCCCTTCACGAGGGGAATGTGTGGGGAATGCAGGATTGGGCACAAATCTTGTAACCTTTGAAGACACTTTGTCCAAAACAAACACTTAGTTCCAGTAAGTGTAATTTAGTTGATAAATATCTTAACAGTTTTCTGGAGAGGAACCTCTGCTTGTTTACCGAAAGCATTTTTAGTACAATCCTGGTCCTGAAGTCCATGAACATTGATATGTAGTGCTGTTTGTGCACTGATGGTGCCAAACCATCTAGATACTGTATTGTTTGCTTTCCTCAAAAATGTGGTGGTGTTCTAAACTGCATGGAGACCGAGCCTTTTGTTTAATATTTCATGGAATGAAAGAGAAGAACAAGACAGATCAAACCAGTGTCCATGGAAATGAGAACGAGCACACTGATATTTATTATCCTGGTGTCAAAGACCAGGAGACTTTATTGTTCTTGGAGGTGTTGTGATGGCTTTTGTTGGTGGCATTTCTAATTGTAAAAGTAGCTTCCCTGTCTCTGTGCATGTGTAACTCCTTGGACGTTTTCTGTTGATATCTTCATCCTGATTACCAGTTCTTCAGGATACAAACTCAAATCCAAAAGGTAATGAAATGTGTGTGAAGTGGAATACAGATTGCAGGGGCTGTGCAACCTTGGTGTGAAGAGGAGAATCAGCAGTGTCACACATTGAGTGTTTTAGATCTCATGTGAAGCTCTTGTCTTCAGGCATACTCAGTATTGAACCAATATATAGACCTGATTTTTAAGCATGAACATTTGTCATGCATATGAAAAATTGCCAATTTAAGGCTTCTAATTTGAAAAAAACTTATGGCCATCTGTTTTGGCCCTGATTTGAAGGTCAATTAAGTGTTTTGGTGCTTTGCTCGTTTGGGGAAAGCATGTGTTGGGCAATGAAAGATGCACTGGATGATGTCCTGCTTCCATAGTCAACTGTCTTTACACTAAGGCCTATCAGGAAGAGTTGGACTTGCAAAGAAATGGAAGGACCTCCCAAATTGCTGTGGCCTGTGTGCCATGAGGAGCTCTGTAATACCAGTTGTGGTGTTGGGCTGTCCCTCTGCTGCCCAGGATGTCTGGCTGTTGTTTGAGTTGGGTACCTTTGGTGAAGTCACAGAAATTGCTGCATATATTGAATAAATAAAGAAACCACAGACAAAAAAAAAAAATCATGCTGTATTTTTAAATTTTACAGTGCAAGGTAAATTTTTTTCAAGTCACATTTTGAAATCTGTATTTCAAGACATGGAGTAATTCATTAAACCTGTCTTTATAGAAGTCTGCCTTCCTTGGCCTATGCTCTGACTTTTGCCGCCTGCAGTGAAACCAAAAGGAACTCTGAGTGGGATTTGGGAAATGGCTTTTTTCCTTCCTCAAGGATCAGATGGAAATGTGTGACCAAACGTCGCCATCGCTGGCAGAGTGGCTGCGGTTTGTGGGGGCAAGAATGAACAAGCCCGGAAGGAAGCTTGGGATCTAACTGTGTGTATTAAACCTATCCGGAGATGGAGAGGAGGCAGGATGTGGACAGAGTCCAGGTCTGCCCTTGACTTGTCCCACATAGCCCCCTTTGAGTTCAGAAGGAATTATCTACAAATAAATATAAGGGTGGATGTGCGTGAGTGAGCGAGAATGTGATCACCTGATGTGGGATTCCCATAGTGAGGTGTTGACTCATCTTTTCATGTATGGAAAGCTATTTTCCAGCCCTAGAAACAGTGGTTTCAGTTTGGGAAGGCATTGAAGCACTTGTATGAAGTGCTTTTCCAAGAAGGGATTTTTCTCCGTAGTCAAGTCCTGTGTAAACTTGAAATGTTGATTTAGGGAAGGAGGAGTGAAGTAATTTCAGGTGCTACTGTCAGTGTATAATATCCTGCACATGGAGCCCCTGTTCTGTCGGTCCTTAGGCAATACCATGACAAAAAAGCAATACAGACACCTGCACTTGGATGCACTTGCCGAGTTCTGTAGCTTTACACGCCTTTTTCTATAACTTAGGAAAGAAGAGGCAGAGGTTTTCTGTGCGGTGGCTGCTGCTCTGAGAGAGACACATAAACAGCACGAGCTGCCAAAATGAAGGAGACAGTGAAACTGTCCTTATGTTGGGCCCTTGCATGCATGGACAGATTGGGGGAGGAAGGAGAAAACCCTTTCCCTGCCTTGCCTGCTTCAGTAGTGCTTCTTCTGTGTCAGGAACCTAAATTGTTTTCTTTATATTCATTATACTAATTTTTCATTATTTTCTTGAGCCTATGTCCCAGAAACGTGTGAATTTCAGGCCTAGTGTGCTAAAAAAGTTTGGTCTTTCCTTTCCCAGATAACTTGTGTTTATAAATACACTTTGTTTTCTAACTAAAGGAATTCTGGAGCAGGGAAATGCCCAACTAAATTCAAGGTCTGCTCTTCAACATTGGCAGCTGCTGTGCAAGATGCGTTTCAAAGCTGAAAATGAAAGTTCTCCTTGTGTTAACAACAACAAAAAAATTCCTCTTTATTTTTTTTTTTTTAATTCTGAGATACAATTGTGTTTGTTTTGCATTTTCTACTCTTGAAAACAGAAGCTGGGTAAAACTGGTTGGCTCTCCTCAGCTCTGCCCCTGCAAGGACTGGAACCAGTTTAGTTGGGAGTAGGTCAGCAGAGTGAAAGTTTTGTTTAAGATCCTTCGCAACTGTGTCAATGTTGTTTCTCTTAACTTGTTTAGCTTTTGTGCTGGGTTTATGAAGGTACAACACAACTTAGCCCTTAATGTACAACTGTTTTGGCTTCAATATAGCAAAGCTATAAATAGGCACTCCTTTGCCTCCCCAGCAGTAGGAAATGACTGCAGCAGGTGTTGTCCTCTGCTAGAAATTTGCACACTATTACTACCCAACTAATTTTTTTAAAATTGACTTTCTCGTTTGTTCTTCCTTTATTAAATGCCAACTGACTGGTCAGCAAGCATCACATTAAAACAGGAAATCTTCGTTAAGACAAAAGAAATAAAAGCAGAAAGGTATTTTTGCTTTATTTCTGTGCAGCCTCTGTGTAAAGTTTATTTTATGTGCAATTTTAAAAGTATTACCGGAAGGCACAGGAAAGCTGCATAATACTGGGTTGCTGCGTGAAATGGTTTTTTGGTTCTTTTGGCTTTGCCTGGCTGGAGTTTAGCTGAGGTTTGTTGTGGCAGTTCCTCTGTGGTAGGACTGATAGATACTTGGAAGGCTGTGGGCAGGGTTTGTATCTGTGCTTGTACTGAATTGTCCCTTGCACTGTGGCACCAAGAAATAAACAGGGCTTTTTGTGCAGCAAGGTGGTGCTTGGAGCAAGTGAGGATGTTGCAGCGTGGCCCATTCAAAGTGGGTTTGATGGTGTCAATAAACAAACTTCCCCTCAACACAGACCCCATTGTTGTTTGGATTAACTTTGGGTCCCAGCAAAGGGACCGAGTTGTTTGGTCAGGGAGAATAAACGTGTTTGTGCTGCCGAGATTGTTTCCGTTCAGCCGCGGTGCAGAGCCCTGGCCTCCTGCCGCACTTGGGTGCTGCAGGAACGGTGAAATCCGGGGGAGATGTAGGGTGCAAACAGCAAACAAGGGGGGCAATCCTGTGTTTCAGTTCCTGTTTAACACCTGTCTGCCCTTACATCCCTTCCTTTCCCCTGCAGATGCGAGAGCTGCGTGGAGCTGCTGTTTGTGAGAGGGGCTGGGAACTGCCACGAGTGTGACACACCCCTGAGGAAGAGTAACTTCAGGGTGCAGCTCTTCGAGGATCCTGCTGTCGACAAGGAAGTGGAAATTCGGAAGAAAGTGCTGAAAATGTGAGTGTCACCAGTTTAAACAACAGAAAGTGGTAGTATTTAATGGATCACAATTTTAAGAAATCGACTTTTCCAGTAGTACAGAGGAGATTTTTTAAAGTGACAAATGATAAAACTTGACTCCATTTATCATGGAGGGATTTCAAAGAATCTGATTTTATGCAATGACTGAGGACTTAATTCTCAGTTAAGCCTTGAGGGATTCCTGCTTAGCATTAGAAAACGGGTGTTTCTATGTGGCCTCCTTTGGCAAAGACTTGCCTCCTAAATGGAGATGATTAGATGTTGAGGAGTACAGCTGCTTTCCCTTTGAGGGGGTGAACATGGGAGTAGGGCAAGAAACAGGACCTTGATTGTTTTGTTCCCTGGGGACCTGTTCTCAGAGTTGAAGGCTGGTTCCCTTAAAAATCAAAATGGACAAAATAGAGTTCACATTGTTTTTGAACTTCACACCACAATTGTTAGTGCAAATGGTTCTCTACAAGCCTGGTGTTACTGGCCTGTCATGCAGATTTGAGAGCTCTTGGAATTGAGATAAATGAGGTCTGAAATTGCATCTCCCTCCTTGTGGCCAAGAAACAGCATTTTATAAGGAAAATAAGGGAGCCAGTTGGTGTTTGATAGAAGAGGGTCTGGTGAAATGTAACAAACCCAGAGAGAGTTGTGTGTGCAAAAATGAAAGTACAGGTAAATTGTAAGCTTGGCAGCCTTTTATTTGAGACTTAGTACAATACTAAATAAATCACGATGATGATGTGGGGAAACTGTGTTGCTGAATACCAAGATGCTGATGTGGAAAGCAATAATAATTTTGATGTTGGATTTTAAAGTCTGCTAAAGTTAACAGAAGTCAAACTGGAATGAAGTCAGCTGAGCTGACTAAACACGGAATGAAGTTTAGTTAGAAGAGAAAACATTGGAAAATGCTTGGACCACTTTGTTTTGCCGGATTAGTTTTTGGGAGGCAGGAAAAATGGCTCCAAATTGGAATTTTGCCTGAGTGCTTGGGATTAGATTTTTATACTCCTGGGTGTTGTGGTCCATGGAGCAGGCAGAATCTCAGCTTTGTGTTTTCTTGGGAAGAAAGTCTGCACATCTTGACTTTCAGAGGCTGTCCATGTTCTAGCCAGCTGTCCCTTCATCTTTTTACTTTTTCCAGCTATGAAGAGGTGAATATGAGTGCTGGAATGGTCTATTGATATGAAATGAGATAATTGCATAGCATTTTCACTTTGCTGCTGACATGTGCTTTCTGTTGTTGGCACAAAGCCAAACTCCCTGTTCCAATACTTCTAGAAAAGCTTTTTTTTCTCTTTTTTTTTTTCCCTGTGGGTGTTACTGTTGTCTCTGCCTTTGTTAAGAGGTTGACTGGGAATGACTCTGTCTTGGCCTCTCTGCTCGTGTTTACCTGTAACCCTGGAAAAGGAGTCGGCAAACAGTAGGCAAAGATAGCACTGATTTATTCCAGGCTGGCTCCTTTCCTTTGGAACAAGCACTTCTGTCTCCCATGAAAGATTCTGTATGTTGGTCAGTTTGGGAGCCACTAAGTACATAGTTGATAAAACTAGATCAATACTTAATCAGCTTGCAGCAAGAGCCTTGTTGAATGGAAATTGCATCTTTGTGTGTTGTATAAATACTTGTTTCTCTTCTCTCAAAGATACAATAAAAGAGAGGAAGACTTTCCCAGTTTAGATGAATATAATGATTTCCTGGAAGAAATAGAAGAAATTGGTAAGTCTTAATGCTTGCATTTTTGATGTGCTGTGCTCATGAGACCATGGGCTTTTGTATTCTGACTCAGCTGCCTATGAGAATGTCTAAGTTGAGTTTCTGTAATAGGATTTATCATAGTATCACATTTTTATCTAATTACTTTTTTTTGCACACTTTTAATCATATTTGCTGAACTGTAGGTCATCATTGAGTAAAACTTTTTATCTGCCAGAGAAAGAACACAATCCAAAGAGGAAGCAGTGCTTTATAGCTGGAAAAGAAAGGCTTGCAGGGTACTGTCAGTGCTACACTGGCAAAGATTAAACAAAGAGAGGAGAAATTGAAATTTTCATTATATACTTCCATTAGCTTTATCTACCATGACAGAAACCATATGGTGTCTTTCATCATTTCTGCTTCTGCAAGTACAGTAGTTGAAGCTGCTTTGAAGCTGATGACCTTACATACCACTGTGGTAGCATTTTATGTTGCTGTGCAGAAGGAGGAGGTTTAGGAACAGACGTTGACTTCTTTCTCTTTGGATTAGCTGAAGCAGAACTTTGCCCTTTGGGGAAGGGACAATGTTATCAACAGAGTTTATTTTCTTCTTAGTTAGGGTAACTTGTGATTTATGGTGGACTGATGGATTTTGCTTAGAAAAACAAGGATGTGTTCAAAGGAGTGACTGCTAAATGGTTTGTTTCTTGATTTTTATGAGCTTCTGAGGCTTTTCTTTTTTTTTTGACCTGGAGGAAGAAGAGGTGACTTAGAGCATGCAGGAAGGGCAGTGAATGTGATTTGAAGGAAAACATGGAGATGCCACTCCCCTTCAGTTTCTCAAAGGAGCCCTTGCTCCTCTTTGCACTGTGGTGTTTTGTAGAAATGTATCCAATACACTTACTGCTGTGAGTAATGTATCGTGTTTTTGTTGGCATCAGAAGGCCGAGGCTGGAGAGCCAAATCGTGTGGCTGGGAAACACCAGTCACACTCATACAGGTCCAAATATCTGGAGGAGATGATGTGGGTGTAGTTCTGTTTGTATATTTTTTTTTTAATGGTATGGGGGAAGCAGGGAATGAGCAGAAAGAATGGTTGCATCTTGGCCAGAGGATCCTGGAAGAATCTGTGTGCTCATGGAAGGGAAAACGGCTTCTTATTTATGTAGCATTAAATGCAGTTGCCCCATTTACTGCTGTTGCAGTTTTCAGCATCTGCAACAAGGGATTTGAAGTCTTGCCTGAAATTGCCTGAACCTCATGAATTTGTGCGGGACGTTATGATTCTTCAGCTCTTGGGATTAGGTGGTTACATTTCAAATGGTTCCAAAGTCTGCGCTGGGAACTTGGTGTAGAAGCAGCAGGAATCCAGCTGGTTTTGGTAACCTTGTGAAAAAGAGTGAGTTTGCCAATAATTGTTTTGGCCCTGCAAATGCATAATGAAAAAGCTTGATAGAGTCATTAGGAATTGGAGTTAGTTGCCTGAGAGGGACACCTAAAATACTGAAAGGAATAAGAAGTCTGATTACCTCTTAGTTCCTTCATGTAGCAGCCAGGGTGATGAGAGGAAAAAAGGGGTGCAGTCAGAAGGCTCTTAGTGTTCACTGTCAAAGGGTTCATTTGTGATCTACTAACTCAGATAGATCCCAGAGGACAGGTTTGACTCAACAACACTACTTTAGGCAAGAGTTCAAGCCCTATTCTCTCTCCTTGGTGACAAAGCCCACTCCACACATATTGCTCTCCCCAAGCCCTTCCCTGCAGTGCTCCTGGGCAGATTTCTCCACCTAGAAGTTGTCTGGTGTGACACTGTGACTTCTTCCAATGCATGTGGAGAATGGCATGACTGAATAATGTGTTAAGGGTGTATCTTTGACTCTGTATGGTCACTTCACATTATACTGCAGAGAGTAGTTATTTCATTTTTGTGTGTGTGTGAATTCCCTGCTGGTTTGTGCACATGAAAAACTGGGCTGCGAGAAGGAAAGGATTTGGTTGTGCAGGGCAGTTTTGCCTCGTGGAGCCAATGTACAGCAGGTTGAGAGTAGCTGGTGGTGGTTGTTCAGGCTGCCAGGTTGGAATGTAGGGAGGCAGAGAGCTGGATTTCCCCTCTCTCCCCCTGCCCCAAACTTTCAGTTTTTCTGCAGGAGTGTCAAAGTGCGGCTTTACCTTGTTTTCTCTTTGCTGGGAAGTTTTGTTTCTTGAGTTGTTGTGGGAGTTCAAATAAAGTAATTGCTTAGCAGAGGCAAGGTGTAAGCATCAATTTTAACCTTCATATGACCCTGGTACAATTCAGATAGTTTTTCCAAATATTTGCAGCAATTGCACTGTCTTATTCCATTGATGTGATACATGACCTCACTGGAAACACATTTTCTCCCTTCATATCAGCCGTGTTATACCTACAGACTTTTCCTATTTAAATAGAAGAGTTGGGTGGTACAGCAGAAGCGTGTGTGTGGGAAGGTCAAACAAACATTGGAGTAGTCACCTTTTAAGATTTCTGTTATAAAAAACACATTTTTGAAGTGGTTTAGAATGTAGCCACTAAATAATGCTTTGGGCTAAAATGTGTTGTTACAAGGCTTTAAATAAAAACCACATTTTAAAGCAAGTTTTCGCCAGAAGAAAAATCAGTTGGACAATTTGAGAACACTGTAAACACAGTTTGTTGTCATTAACACTAGGAATAAAAATAAAGTGAAAGGGTTAAAACCTGCCTTTGGGAAAGGTGTGGACAACATCCATCTGAATGAGTCAGGTCTGTGCCCATATGAGAGAGCGACAAGGTTAAACCTTTAGAGTGTTGCTACAAGTTGCAGTTTCTGGACATAATGCAAGCTTTGCTTGTTATTTCCATAAGGTTTTCTTCTTTCCCCAAAGGTTTTCTTCTTCCCCAGAGTATATCTGTGCCCAGATTTTTTTAAACCCTGTGTGTAAGCTCTCCGAGCAGGACCCGCCTCCCAGCATGTACCTGGCACCCTTCTCCTGGTACCTGAGTGAGGCCCGCAGGCATTACCACAACACAATTGTTAGCAGTAATTATTGCTTTTTAAAAACATTCAGTACATTCAGCTTGGAAGGAGGCTGCTGTATTTGTGCCCTTCAGATTCCTGTATCTCCTTACTCCTCCAAGACTTTGTGCAATACCGGCTGCCTCAAGACTTGTCTTAGAACGTTTATCTCACAAGTGATCCTTGGATAGGAAGGGTTTTGTTATCTGTGATCACTTGTGGGTTGTGTTGTTTATTGTTTTGTGGTTTGTTTTCTTCCTTCTGTGTGTGTGTGTGTGTTCTCGAGGATGGTGTTGCTGGTCCTGACAGAGGCAATTTCCCAACTGGAAACTGGGCGGCTTTATCAAAGAACCATTTCAGTCATTTGTCTGAACAAAGATTTCACACTGCTCCAGACAAAATGGTCTCTCTTAGACTGATGGGGCTGAGTGAATTCAATCATTTATGACTATGCTAAGGTAATTTTCTGGAAAATTATTGACCCAGTAAAAGACAACTGAGGATGAACGGAAATAATTATTAATACCTAACTAGACATTTCTGGCTTATCTGTGGGTTTTCTTTTGTTTCTGATAATTATTTTGTTATAATCACAGAAATGTTGGTTTGGAAGGGATCTGTTACAATCTGTTTAATCTGTTTTCCACCTCACCCCTTTCCTACCCCTCTTAAAAGTACGGGGACCAGGCACTGAAAGCACCAAGAGAAGGTGCCAAAGTAGCCTGGGACTCCTTGGGCAGACTGAGGGTGTGGTTGTGTGGCTGTGTCTCCCTTTGCCCAAAGCAGTTGCTCTTCTACCATTCCCAACCTCTAGCTAAGGTTTTATGAAGCTGATTATTAAGGAGTTTTTTGTAGTGGAATGGGAGGAATATTGTTTATGTCGAACTAATGCTAATAATGTTTAGTCTGAGACTAAAATGGAGATTTTGATGGACTTAGAGTCTTGCAGTGGAGTCATATTCATTCATACTGCTACGTCTCTGGACAAATGATTGTGCCATATAATTAAAATTTTTCTCATTTTCTTTTTTTATAGCTAGGAAAATATTTTTCTGTTTATTGTAGAATTGCATAATGAATGTTGTTGTTTTGAAAAGCAGTGAAAGTCTCTCTGTAGAGGCTGAATTTCAGAAGTTGGGAGTTTTACCTAAATAGAATGAAATGTTTCAGAAAAACACAATAGTCTTCCTGTTACACTTCAACAGATGTCTCAAGGCAAGTCATTTTATAAACCAACCAATGTGAGATGGATAAGTAGATAAATAATTGTTGCATACAAAACAGCTTCTGTTTCTTTTCCCTGAAGGGTTTCAGGCCTCTTATATCGGCTTATGCTATATTTCAACATGGACAAAAATAAGTCTGTCTTCTCTTTGAAACCTTTTCAAACCAGCCATCTGCTTTGCCACTCATATTCAGATCTACACCAATATTTTTTCAGGGTAGGTGTGGCTTACGAGTTAGGGATTTTTAACCCTTTCTGGTTCTTCTAGTTTTATAGTTGTTTTTTTTTTTTATGTTGTTGGGCTTTAGAAAAAGGGAAGAATTATATTTAAAATCAATTTCTGGCAAAACTCAAAGCAGACCAAATAAAAAAGTGCTGCTCAGTCCTAACTATGTAAAAGGTATTAGCAACTGTGTTCTTTGATATTTGTTGGTTTTTAAATGCCAAGGAACTTGTACAGGGGAGAAGTGACAAGAGAAAAAAAGAAATAATCTCTTAATTACTTTTTTGTAGCCTAGTGCCCCTTGCAAAATAGACTTGTCAGCTGTAATTGCAAGGGTACAATGGCAAGAGCTTGTATTCTGTGAATATTGATGAAAAGATGTTTGAAGCTCATGAAAAATTTATTAGAAAATATGTTGAAAGATGTTTTGGTGGCTGGTTGGCCTCTGCTAACCATGCAGTGTCAAAGGGCAGAGTTTGCTTTGCTGCTGAGTACTTATTGTGGGAGGGAAGATGCTTTTGTCATGTATTAAAGGGCAGCTGTTGACACTGATGTTGATGTAGAGACATCCAGGTTACACTGTTACGCTTTCCACTGTTCTACTTTTTTTTTTTTTACACTTTTTTACACTGTTTCAAAAACTGGTTTTTTACACTCTTTTTTACAACTGTTTCAACAAAATGTACCTCTTCAGTATTTTCACTCTTGAAATGTGGACAAGCTAGTGTTGAGGAGCAGATGCTTAGGACCAAGATAATGTTCCTCATCAATGACTGTACATCAGTGTTCACTGGGACAGATCTTCTCTGGCCTTTGAGGATGCTGGAAGTTTGAATCTTTCTGATTGCTGATGTCCTACAATATCCTTGAGTGGCAGAGCAGAATCAGATGGGCAGAGCAGATCTGGTATGAGCAGATCTGAGTGTTGGGAGGGTTGTATCTGTGGTTTGGTTCCAGCCACAGCAGAAAAACAGAAGGGGAAATAAATAGTCTTTCACCTTGCTGTGAGCAGAGCAATGGACTTTTAAGGTGGCTGTGCAGGTGGCTGCTGAAGATTTCTCAAACATTGATGAAGAAATAGATTCCTTACATAGAAATGTTACTTCCTATCAGGTACCAAAATACTCAATAAATACTGGAAAATGCACCCACTTTTGTAAGTAGTTCCTAATAAAGGCAGGCATTTGCACATGTTTAAAACTTTCCTGCTCTCCCCTGTATGAGTTTTAAGTCTTAAGCTTTTGGTTTTACAGACCAGATTGTGACTGGTTGAACCTATTAAAGATAACTGAGAAAGGGGTAAAAAACCAAAGCCTGAATGTTTCAAGCAGCAATAGTTGCAAAACAGGGATCATCAACTTATCGCTGGATTTATTTTTAGAGAAATACTCAAGATGTTCAGGAGTCTAAAGGCAATTTGGCATCTCACTTTGCTCCTCCTCTTGCACCTGAAGGTGGCATCTGGGCATCCTGCTAGCACAGCATGTCTCATATGCTATTTCTTTCTTGTGTCGTCATTGAAGAGTTTAGAGAGCTGGTGTGTGGATTTAAGTTGTAGGAAGTGCTGACATTCCCATGCAGCTGCTGTCATTGCTGAGCCCTGGGTTGATTGTATGCCAGCATTTTCACATGACAATTCTTCTCTGCCCTAATACTCAAATATTAAAAGTGCTTGTCAGTTGGGAACTGTAGGCTGGAAATTTGGAGGCCAAATGTCCATTAAAATAAAAAAAATTTAGACTGAAGTAATGTGTTTTACTAAGGAGAGGTTGCTACAACTGGAAAGGGTTATGTTTGTCATGATATAAAATAGGAAAATGTTATGCCTTTTGGAGATTAAAAAAACCCCTCAAACATTTGGAATGGGTAACTTGCTTCCAAAAGCCAAGGAGCTGGACTTTGAATGGCTTGTTTGGGTTATCGCAATGCCCAGAGGTTCCACTTGAGATGAGATCAAGACCACAGGGATAAGTGCTGCATTTAGCTATAGTATGGAGATACAGCAGGTGATATATAGGAGAAAGGAAGCTTTATTCCCCTTTTGCTGGTTCTTGCCAGTGGGAGACCTCTAGTATAGAGGCCCAGCGATCCAGAACAGTAGCAAAGTTCAAAAATTGATTGCAGGTGTTGATTCTGAAATTCCTGAACCACAAACTCAGCCTCCATCTCAGATCTTCCTTCTGAAGTGAAGATGCTGGGGTGGGGTTGGAAGAGTTTAGCTGATTTATGAGCCAGACTGAATTGAAATGTCAGTCCTCTTGATACTGTTTATGATTTGGAAAAGAGGGGGGAAGTAGATACAGCATTTTAGGGATTTTTTTCCTTAAGGTTAGGAATTCCTTCAGCTGTATCTTGCTGAGCCCTTTTTGTTGCTGTTAGAGCAAACAGAATACTTTTGATAACTGTAAAACGATGTGGTGCTCCAGTACTTCTGGAAAGGGAGTATTCCTATTCCCATCTGTACACTTTTATTACTTCTGTGGTACCATCTTTGGCACTTGCCTGACCCCTTTGTTTCTGTTGACACTGCAAAGCATCCAGGGGTGTTCTGGAGTCAGAGCAGGGGAAAGAGTGAAGCCTGTGCCTGGGAGGAGGCACCTAGGAGCAGGAGTACCCCTTTTGGCTGTACAGCTGGGTTTGCAGAACTGAGCTGTATCCTACAACTGTAGCATTTCCTTGCTTTTTCCCCCTGTCCCCATTTATTCCCTGGCTTTGAATTCTTGATGTTTCCTTTGCTGCTCTCAGCTGGTTTGCCAGTTGAGGCTATTCATGGTTTGGTTTGCCTAGAACCCTCCTAATGCACCTTTCTACCATGTTAGCTGTGGAGAGGATGAAAGAAGGGATATAATCTTTCCCAAACTGAGATGTGAGCTGTCCTGATGAGTAACAACAGACTTCATGCTGCTTCCTTCTGTTCCTCTCTAGCAACCTTACTGGTACAAATGACTTGGCAGAGGTGCAAGTGCCCAGGGATCATTTGGCCCTGGTTGCCTGAAAGCCCAGGAAGAGAGAACTGGACTAAAATCTTCCAAGTCCTCTGCTGTTGTGTTCACAAGAACCTCCTTCCCTTCCTCAGGGTCTGGCTGAGCGCAGTCACTACGCGGTTGTTTGCTTGTGAAGGATTTATCAACAGCAGTGCAAATTTCTTTGCTGCTCTTGACAAAGCTCTTGGAGGCTTTGAGTGCTGTGTGTTGTGAGTGTTCAGTAGCTCTAAGGCCATGGGCATGAGCCCAGCATCCACTCTGGATGGTGATCACCAAGCAACTTCCCAGTGATAGCAGCTCTCAGTTGGAATTCACTTGACCCTCAACTGAACCAGTGACCTAGAGGTGAAAGGCTCAGGAATTGTATCAAATTACTAATCATCCAAACCATCTACATCTTTCAAGCTGTTGATTATAGACACTGTTCAATTTCTTGAGATATCTTCTGTGCCATGTGTAGATAATTGGGAATGTTGTGCTAAACTGTGGAACTTGCTGGCCAACCCCCCTTGCTCATGATGACATGAGATATACTCTGTCACCATTGGGAGACATCAAAAGAATGTCAGTTAACCTATTAATCTGGAAGCATCTGTAGATTCCTCCTAATAAAGATAATTGTACATTGGTGCCTTTTAAGTTATCGAGCAATGTGAATTTTTTGTGTATACCTGAAAATTCAAACAATCTCTGACTAGTCTTTGTGCATTAGATAATTTTATGGAATAGAATGACTTAATTTCTAACTTTGTCTTAATATGTATGTGTTTGGTGTAATTTAATTTTACAGGAATCACTGTGTTCTTAGCTGTAACTGCTACTTGAAAAGGTCAATGTTTTATGAATAACATGATCAATATCACGAAAGAGGATGCAAGACTCAGATTTTTATTCTCCTACAAATATGTAAACCTAAAGGAACTCTACTGGCTTCTCTTGAAGTTTGCAGTGACTTAGCAGATCGTGTCCATCTTTACCGAGCACGTTTAAATAAATTCTGTTACTGCAATGTTTATATCTGGTGCTAGAAGGGATAGAGAACATAAGAGTAGTATTTCTTTGTCATAGTCATGCATGCTGACCTAATACTTTTGCTTTCTGTCTTTATGTAGTATTTAACTTGACCAACAATGTGGACTTGGAGAACACCAAAAAGAAAATGGAGCTGTACCAAAAGGATAACAAAGAAGTCATTCAGAAGAATAAGTTAAAACTGGTTAGTTAACTTTTCTCCTCTGCAATTTTTATCCATTAGTTGAAGAATTAAAGGATTTGTGAAGTACTTTCTGTGGTGTCTTAAAAACAAAGCTGAAAGCACTATGCAGATTTCTCTTTCTATTTCAGTATTTAGTTTGATAGCTGAAATGTAGTTATGCTTCACTTTGGGAAGAGCTTGAAAGGAGGGACAGGCAGTAAAGCCTGTGTCTAATACATCACCACTGCATGTGTGCTGGCAGTGTCGTTGGACAATATCCAGGAGAGACGAAGTTCATTCCTATACCAGGACAATCGTTCCTTTCTCATCCGAAGGAAAAAAGGAATCCAGACGCAGACATTATGAACCTCCCAGGAGAGAGTTGTAAAATTGAGGGGAAGCACAGGTCTGGTTTATGCAAAATTCAGAATGAAAGATGTTGAAACAAACATTAGAACTCTTGTTCAAGAGCTGATAACAGTAACGTCAGGAATATTGTATATATGATCTGTATGCAGAACACATGGTTTGTTGAAGATTCATTCATTAAAATGTGGCTCAGATATCATTTGGCTCTTTAAAATAAACTTGCAAGCATTTATTCCTGTAAGACAAGTTTAATCTGCTAAATATTTTTTCAGTATAAAAATACACACTGTTATCGGTTCTTGAAGCAAAATGTCTGCCCAGAGTGTGACATAACAAGGTTTTGTGTTTGTATTACAGTTGCACTAAGGACTTGCTTTCAAATCAGTAGGGGTGAAATCCTCACTCCCCTGAAGTCTGTGGCAAAACTCTGAGTGATTTCTTTAGCTCTAGGATTTCACAGGAGGAGATTGGAATCTGAAAAATGTTTGTTTGAACCTCTTCCTTTTAAAGGCAAGGAAATTTCCCTAGGGGTCCATCTCTGATCTGTTACCCTGTCTCTGACACTGTGCAATATCCTATGCTTCAGAGCTTGAAGAGACCTGCCAAAGCTTTGGCTTCACGTCTTATTTTACAATGTAGCTGCAACCTCGAGGGTCACTCTGTTAACAGTGTGCTTTGCCTGCAGCCCACCTTCCCTTCGTGGAGGTGACTCTCAGACAGCCCGTGTAGGAGCTCTGTGACCCTGTCAAGCAGCACCGTAACACCCTGTGCCCACCAAGCCCCCCAGGGCCTCCTGTGTTCTGTACTGTACAGTCCTGCTGTGCTGGAGGCTGACTGGTGGCAACTGGGCAAGCCTGTGTGAATCCAGACTCACTGGAGAGCTGGGGATGTTTCTCTTTTATTTCTTTTTCACCATTTGAAACATTCAACGTTTCTTTTTCGACAATCGAAACGTAATAATAGACTTGACACAGCGGCTGTTACAAAAACTGCATGATATTGCCCATAAATTTAACCCTCTCCTAAAAGCTGAAGGGTTGCTTTCCCTCTCTAGCTCTTCTTGGCAGGTTTTGGAAAGTCTTAGCTCCATACATGGTAAAAGGTGTCCAAATATTTTTTTCCTAAACCTCTCCTGCCCATTCATTGTCCCTTCATTCTTGGACTGATGTAAATTTTTCTGTCCATTGTAATAACTTGCTTCTGAGGAATATACATATTTTTTGTCCCTCATGGTGTTTTTGTTACCCTTTGCCTGTTCCAGTTTGAATTTGTGTTTGGGAAGCAGAAGAGACTAGAGCTGAATGCAGTATTACAGCTGAGATCTTAATGCCTCTTGTAAAGAAACTCCTGTTTTCCACCTCTCTTGGAAATATGTTGACATGATCCTAAAACTGTGCTCTTGTAGCACTGTCATGTGGAAGGTTCATAGCCAGTAGTTGTCAAGCAGTGCATCCTCTTTGGTTTCTAACTCGCAAATTAATGTCCCCAAATCTGTGGCCTTTTAAGTTATTTTGATCTCACTTTTGCTACTTTTGTCTTTGTGAGCTTGTCATTCTTGCAAACCAAAATATTAAGTTACTGAATAAGTCACCTCAGGATTTGAATAACTCTTTGTTCTCCTGTCAGTACAAGCCATATTTTTCATCTTTGTAGCCAGTTCCTAATGACTTTGCTACTTTTTTACTAACCCATATGTGTAAGTTTGATGCAGGATCATGCAAGGAAAAACTTTAGGTAGGCAGGTTAGGAAAAGAAAAATGTGAAGAACTATCTAAGTTCTTGTCATTATAAATTGATTTTTATATATAGATGTTTATGTACACTAGTTATTTTTAAAAAGCCTCACACTTGGAATGAACTACAGCTTTCCCAAACCTGCCTTCTTCCTTAAATACCTGCAGTTCTCCAGTCATGGGGTAACCTGTTACTTCCTACTTTGTCACTAGATATTTAATTTCACTTGCTGCTTTGTACAGTCTTGAAATAGTTTTGTCTAAGTTCGGTGATGTGAATGTGCATGTTTTCTTGATTGTCCTTTCCTGAATATGATGAAAAATTATTACACCTTTTCCACTTATCTTCTTGAGTTTACTCCAGGCTTCACTGTCGTCTTTTTCTTCAGATATCAGGACTGTGTTTAGATTATCTTTAGGCTGGACACAACCCTTGCTGCCTATTGAACTCATCTCTCTTCTGTTTTACTGTTCTGCTTGCTCTTCCTTTCAGAAAGAATTTGATCTGACATGTGATAATTCTTCCATTTTCCTGTAGTGTGGTCTGGTTTAGATTTGTATATCAGTTTACTTATTTCTGACTATAATTTTTCTGGACTGATTCTTCAGTCTGAGTCTGTCACCACCTCCCTACAAGTTTTCTTCTGTTCCAGTGCAAATTCCAGGCAGTCTTTAGACATAAACGTGGAAGAGCTTTGGAATGTCTTAAAGACCCTGAGCTCTTCATTTCTGTTGACTGAACAAACTAAATCCCTTAATTCTCAGAAACAACCTCAGTTTGCAACTTGGGGATTTTCTTGCTTTGTTTTTTTCCTTTCATTCAATGCAAAGAGAACCCAGTTCCAGATGGTCACTGGTTGGTGACCAGCATTTTACCAGTGTCACTGCTCATTATGGAATGGAAGCAGCTCCTGTTGGCTTGGTGGCAGGTGATGAGATCTGTCAGCTCTTGCATCCAGGAGATACTGGGCCTTACTGGGACCCATTGGCTTGATCTGCCTGGTAAAGGGATGTTTTTCAACATATTGTGGCCAATATCAGATTGCTGTGCTTTATGAGAGAACTTTATGATTGGAACAAACTTTACTGAGCTCTTGGCTGCAATGATCTTTTCCTGAAACTGCTTCCATCAAGAAATCGTCCATTTGAGTTTTATAAAATTTTAATTATCTCGGTGTTTTTACTGCATCTCCCTTTGCTTTAGTCTTTTTGGTGGGGAAGTTTTGGGAAGTGTTTCCTATATGTTTTTACCTTCTTGCAACAAAACTGATGTTCTTTTGATTCCCTCTTTTTTATAAAATCCTTTTTATTTTCCCCTGTCACTGAGCCCTCTTCTGGTTTTTAATTTCACTGTGATGTTCAAATACAGATAACTTAATAGTTTACAGGTTAAAAAAGACTTGTCAAGAAATAGATCTGTAACAAAAACTAGTAATTTTTTACTAATAATCTTTTGTTTCGTCTCATGTCACATGGCTGCAATCCAGGTTATAGGAAAAATTCCTAATTTTCTGAGACTGTGACATTTTTTACAGTTCATGCTTATATGTTTTAACTTACAGGCTTCTCTATTAATATTCACATATTTGTAATTTCTTATTTTTCTTCTGCACCACTGATAAACACAGTGTGCTTTGCACAGAAGGTGCAGCTGATGGAGGGGACGATCAGGGACAGTATTATGGGATTATATTTTTGCTCACCCTACTTATATCACTTGGGTTGTAAGATGTGTGGGAATAAAGAAGGGTTCCTTTTAGGGTGAAGATATAAGGAAATGCTGTTGTCGTTCTCTAACTTGGATCCAGACTGCAGAGAGCAGCAAGTTAAAAATCTAACTCCACACTGGACAATAAGAGGAGGTAGAATAATCAGCCATAATAATCTTAAAATTCTACCTAAAATTTTACTTTAAAAGGTAGAATTTGGCTGCTTCCCTCTTGCGTGTCCTGCCCTGGGTCCTTTGGCAGGCAGTGGAGCTCTGGACTTGCTGTGAGCCCATTTCTGATTTCCCTTTCAGACACGGGAGCAGGAAGAGCTGGAGGAGGCTCTGGAGGTAGAGCGACAGGAAAGCGAACAAAGGAGACTGTTCATACAGAAGGAGGAACAGCTACAGCAGATGATAAAAAGGAAGAATAAACAGGCACTCCTGGATGATCTGGTGAGTAACAAAACCAGAGGCTTTGAATGCTCAGTAGCAGTACGTTGACATTCATCTCTATCACGTGTTAATTCCCCACTGTTAACCAACTGCTCCTGTTTCCCTGTCTTGCATGTTTTGAGTTATTCATTTCAATGTTGCAAACAACTCTGGTTTTGTTAAGCTAAGGGCTGGATGAACAGTGCATCTGGGATTTGTAAGCTCAGTTGGACTCTCCCACTGTTGGCTTGTTAAGTGGTTCTGAATACTGGTTGATAGTCTGGTGTGTTGAAGCAAAATGGTCATTAGGAGCTACTTTATGAGCTCAGCCACCTCTGCAATGGAGATGGAGAGCAGGGGGCAGTACCCTCAGGAGTTATGTGAGCATTGGTCAACCCTTTATGGGTCAGGGCACCTAAATGATAAGTGGTCCCTTTGTTTTCAAAAACTACTGAAAGGAAAAGATTTCTTGCCTTGAGTGTGTCGTGTTCTCTTACTCCAACTTTTCATATATGAGTTGCTTCTTTTGAAGTGAACGAAGCTTGAGTTCATTTGAGGGGTGTACAGACAAATGGAGAAAAACTCAAGCTACTCCTGGAAACTGTTAATTTTGTTTGAATTTACTACTGATTCTGCATCTAAAATGCAATGAAGTGTGGCCATAGAGAAGCTCAATAAATAGGTTATTTAAGCAAGATTCACATCTCAGTATTTTCAATGCAAGTGTGTGTATACAGACATGCAGGCACACACACATTTGTGTCCTTTAACATCTGTGAGGATAGTCTCTGTGTGTAGCAACAAAGTAACACATTTCCTTGAAGGAAAGCAGAAAAACAAGTATTTATCCATACACACGTTATTCAGTGTGGTTTAAAGCTGTTTGGTGTGTTTAAATCAGAATTTCTGTCTTGTTTCAATGCATCTCACACTAATAAAGTGTTAATTCCTGATTTGTATTCTCAGTTTATACTGAAGATACAGATGCTTTTCTACTTTTCCTGAAAAAGCAGAGTTCCTCTCTGAGCCAGGGCAGAAGGCACTGACATGAGGAGAGAGGATAGAAGTGTAATTTAAAAGTTTTAGGCCCTCTTGAAGAGTTTCCTTTTTTCAAGCCAGGGGTTCCGGCAACCTGTCCTTGGTTTTCCTGAAAGGAGCTGGTGTTTCATTTTTGGTAGACAAAACCAGAGATGAGCAGAAAGGTTCTTTGAAAATTCCCCAAGTTTGTAATCCAGCAATCTATTTTCACTTTAAAGGTAAATGGGCTTACAGTTCATACAATTAGGAATAGTGGATCAGTTAATAAAAACTCCACTGTGAATTTGAATTTAATTTCTCAGAATATGGGTTCTGAACTGGTTTCTGACTTACTTAAGTCCTGTTCTAAAACACACTCTTAACTGACTAGAGACCAGTGGTGATGTGTGTTTGGTTGTTTTATTATTATTTTTTTAACACTGTAGTAGGTTTTACTGGAAACCTTCACCAGATGGCTTTCAGAAAGAATGGTTATAAATAATCCTTAAAACATAACTAAAATAGGTAGTTTTAACTGTGATTGCATATGTATTTCTATTAAAACATATCTTAATATTCTAAAAACAACATAAAGGTGATTTTTAAAGGCTGAGAAAGGAAACTGAGCAGTTTCAAGTTGTGTGTCTGTTTCTGAAGGGGCACTGTCAACTTAAATTTGAGCCCAAACTTGTTTTGTAATACTAAAGCTTTATAAAACCAGCACTGAAGTGTTTGTATAATGACTTATAAAGTCTCTGGAAAACCAGCAGTTGTTAAACAAATAAACATTTCCTATGGTCTCCGAAGTCCCTCTAATGCTGTGCTCCAAATCTGAAAATGAAGCTGATCATAAGTAAAACTTAATTAAGAAATGCAGCAAAAGTCAAGCATAAGCATTAATAGTGTAAAGAATCAGGTGTAAAAAAATAATCTTGTATCTAAGGTCGCTGGTTCTGTGCTAAACCAACAAAGATTAATTTCTGGCTACAGAGATACCAGTGGCAGAAGCACTGACTCAGCAGGATTGTGAGTGCAGAGGAAGGTGGGAAGTTGACATTTCACCAATTGGTTTTGAATCTTCTCTTTTGGATAGATCACCTGATGTGGACAACCTACAGCCCAGACCTCCTGGGTCTTGGTAATTTTTTTTTCCAGGATTGTCCTTGCCACTGGACAGCAAGAGAAAATTTAAGAGAAATTTTTTGTGTGTGGTGCAGGTTGAGATACTGGGTCTTTCCTCTTCCTCCTTTGGTGCTGAAATCCTAAGAAGCTGTGAATCTCATAGAATCATAGAAATGCTTGTATTGGAAGGGTCCTTTAAAGACCATCTCATTCCAACCTCCCCTGCCGTGGGCAGGGAACCTTCCACTGTCCCAGGTTGTTCAGAGCTCCATCCAACCTGGCCTTGAACACTTCCAGGGATGGGGCATCCACAGCTTCTGTGGGCAACCTGTGCCAGTGTTTTACCACCCTCACAGTAAAGAATTTATTCCAATATTTAATCTAAACCTACTTTCTTTCAATTTAAAGCCATTTCCCCTGTCTTGTCACTCCAGGCCCTTGTAAATAGTCTTCATCTTTCTTGTAGGCTCCCTTCAGGTACTGTAAGGCTACAACTAGGTCACCACAAAGCCTTCTCTTTTCCAGGCTGAACTATCCCCATTCTCTCAGCCTTTTCTCATAGGAGAGGTGCTCCTTCCCTCTAATCATCTTGGTGGTCCAAGTCATTATATGTGTTATTTGTGGTGGTTTTGTGTGGAGTAAAGGTCTCAGTTGTTTGCAAAAGTACTTGAGAATGCTGTGCCATTTTCAAAGAGCCTGTAATTTAGGTAGTCCAGAGGCAGGGAAAAAAGCACAGAAATGTTTGGTATTTAAAATGTTGTGCAGCAGGCTCTGGTTTTTGGCCAGCCTGGGGAGTGCAGCAGCTCTTGCAGAAAGGACTGGACCTGGGGCCAAGGCTCCATGAACCCATCCTTGGCTGGGAACAGGGAGGGGAAAGCTGGTGTCACTTGGTGGAGAAGTGACCAAGGCATTGTGGAGGCTCAAGTTTTGCAGGCCACTGGAAGAGCAGTTTGGTCCTGTACTTGTTTTGCCCTCCACTACTAAATTAGATGCTGTAGTATCTTCACTTTAAGTGACGTCTTTTACAATAAAACCTCTCACTTTAAAAGCACAGCACCTTGTCATAATTTAGACTTGCAGTCTCAAATGCCTTTTATATGTTATTGGAAGATTTAAGGCATTTTCTTTATTTGCTATATGAACTCTCTCACAGATATACAGAGGATTCTCGATCTGGTCTTAGATGTCTTGTGTGTTGTGGGACTTGCACTCTCTTCTTCAAGCGGACACTTCCCAGCCACGAGCAAAATGAGATTGCAGCACATGGCAGACAGGCAGGTTTTCCCTGGGCTGTGGCATAGCTTGGAGCCAAGCAAAGAGCAAGGTGCCTTAAAGACATCATATCCACACTTTTACCAGAACCTTGTGGATTTTGAGACCGATCTTTCAGCCATTGTTACCTACAACCAGCTTTGTTCATACTGTTGCACAGTTTGTTTTCCCATACAGAAAATTGCTGCTGTGGATAAACACTCACAGCATTGGAACTTTCACGTGTGTTAATAGTTAACAGAAGGGCTCTGTGTGCACTCAGAGGGACAAACAATCAGGATGTGGTGCCTTGCTGGCACGGTGTGGGTTTCCCACAGTTGTGTAATCTGGTTCCCGGGCATTGTGCGAGCTCTTGAGAAGTTGGTGCAAAATTGGCTTCCTTGAGTTATTTTGTTAGAAATGCAGTGAGTGTTTAAGGAATATGAGAGGACAAAATGAACCAGAGATCTCTTCCCACTCTTCCCTTCTCCCCCAGCATGTTAGATCTGATGATTAAAAGAATTCAGCATCCTTAACCTCTGGCAGCTGGCAGCATATGCTGCTGTGTGGTGTTTAGAGATGTACAACTCTTGGAAGAAGCAGACTGTAAACTGTTGCAATTGTGGTCCCAGTTTTCTTCAGGTTGTATAGAAATTAGATGTCTCTTACTGTCTCTTACTACAGTTGAGGTTTCTAGCATCTTCCCTCTCCTCCTCCCAGTTAATCACAGAAATGTGAGTAGGATCATGTGTGTTAGTTGTTCTATTTGTAATTCTGGAGCAGATTTTGCCATGTGAGGTTTTTTTACTTTTAACTTGCAATCTGCTTGTTAGATAAAGGGAGTGTAACAAAAAATAAAGAGGAAAAAGGACTGGTAAGTGATGTGAAAAGTCAGTGTATAATGTGGCTGTTCTTCGTGATCACTTCACAAGATTTTCTAGGATACCATGAAAACAGCAAAGCATGCCATGGCATTAAAAACATCCAACTTCTTGCCTCGAACTAAGTAAAAAAATCACAGTCCAGTTAATGAAGTTCATTTGGTTTTGTGAGTAACAAATATAGTTCAATGTTCACTTCGTTTTTGAAACAGAAGTGTATGTGATGTTTGAGGGCCTTAGGAATAAAATACTGCACTAGAGCAGTTCAGGAAGAATCTGTCTGAACTTCTTCCCTGCTCTCAACTTTGTGGCAGTTCTAGCCAGGAATTCTCAAGGATTTCTCTGTGTGTGTGGATAGTTGCATTAGCCTCTTAGAAAATTACTTAGCCAATAATTTCCTGACCCTCTCAGGAATGCAGTTACATATATGTATGTTAATAATCATTTTGTCCTGAGAGTTTAAGTAGTTCATTTGCTTAACTATTCATTTTACTACTTTATATATATATTTTTTTTTTTAAATTGGCTGGCTTCCCTAAAAATAAGTTGCTGAAGGAGAAAATAAATATGCTGTTGGTTGCACTTACAATAGTGCCATTGTGCAGAGCAGAGCAAGGATCATTTCCAAACGGCCTCAGGTGAAATCTAATGGGAAACAATTTCAAACTGGTCTGAGTTCATTGGTAGAAAGAATGTGTCTTAGATAAACATCTGATCCAAGTTATACTACTTGGTATTATTCCTTCTCTGATTAAGTTCTAATTTTTTTTTTATTTTAATAAATATAGTTGCATTGGCCAGTTGGAATAAGGAGCCTGTTATATTGTCTTTAATGTGGATTCTATAAAAATGGTTGTTTGCAGGTTGCTCTGATTTATGGGGTTGCTGCAGCTTTTTCTTGTTACTGAAAATGATCTTTTTCTGCGAACTGTTTCTTAGAGGATTCTTGGCATTACGCTGCTCTCCTAGTGATGGCCTTGCAGACACAGCTTGCAGTTTTGAAGAATATGTAGTGTTAATTAATATTTGTTTTGGTTTAGCATTCAAATTTGTTCCTCGTATGTTTACAGGAGAGCTCTGATCTTCCTGCTTCACTGCTTTTAGCTCAGCATAAGGACAGATCTACTCAGCTAGAAATGCAGCTGGAAAAACCCAAACCTGTCAAACCAGTCACGTTTTCCACTGGCATCAAAATGGTAAGACTTGCTTGTTTCTTCTTTTAACGCCTTTCGAAAGGCCAAGGGTTTCCTCATAAGAAATTCAGAGGTTATTTAAACCTGAGTCGCATATTATGTTAAATACCCTGTTCTCTTCCAATTAAATAAGTAATTAGGAATGAATTGAAGAATTTCATCATTCTGCTAGGTGGAATACTGAGATGACCCACTCATCACAAATATATGAAGCATTTTCATTGCATAGTTGTCAAAAAACAAGCTGTACCTCTCTCCCTGCAAAGTCTTGGTGTCTTTGAATTATTTTCCTTGCATCAGTTCTGGAAGTTGAAATTTTGGAAGTTCAAGAATAGGCTTCACTTTTTTTCAGATTTACTTAAGCACTGGAGCAATCTGTGAGTATGAAACTGACAATCTAGATAATTATACCAAGGTTAAGGACATTATTTTCATTGTTATTTGGCTCTAGGAAGCAACAAATACTTTAGCAAATGCTGAAGCGCTGTCAGCGTTCCTGTTCTGTGCCACGACTTGGTACACATACACGTCAGCCTGTGTATGTAAATGTAAAGTTGGAGGTGGGAGCATGAGTTACTGATCTTTTCTGCACCTTACTGGTCTTCTGTTTTGTATTATTTTAAATCCCTGCATATTTTAGACATTGTATTTTAGAACTGATAGTGGTAAACGATGTCTTGAAAATAACCAACACTCTCCGCCCTTCTCAATACCCAAGGCAGCAAAGCAAAAACCTTTGCATCAAATTAGTTTCCTATCAGCAGTCAATTTGTTTTTGCCAGGAATATTTATACTGTTTTCATTATCTGCCAAAGTGTTCACAGTGTAGAAGCATTTGCAGCTCATTTTTCCAAAAGCGGTACCAGCTTTTGCGAAGCTGTGTGGATTATTTTCTCATTTTCCTGTTCTATAAATTGATCTTCTTCCAATTTCTTTTAAAATCTAAGAGTTTGGGGGAGATTGATATAGTTTGTGAGATATTTTCTGTTTGTGTAGGAAAGCCAGTGGATAGAAAATGTTTGTTGTTCTGTTTGAAAATACTCCAATTGAGTGCCTGTACTACTTCTTGCTGTGGCCTTTCTCCTGGGAAGAGGAAGATAACCTTATGTTACATGATGAGGACAGTGGAAGTATTTTCTAATGCATTTATAAATTAAGATTAAATGCTGTATATGGTAGTGGACATCTTGAGATCTGCAGCCCTAAGTACACTTTATCTGGGAATGGTTAAAGACTTGGATGAAGAGATCTCTAGCAGCACGACATTTAAATCTTAACATTTGGAATAATAGAGGATACATCAGATAACTAATTGTTACTCTACCAGTGTTCAAAAAATGTGAATAGATAACTAATTTAGTTTTTTCAATCCCAGAAAACAAAAAAATGCCTCACCCTGATTAAGCTTAGTCCTAAATTAAAAACGAACAATTTAACTGTATTTATTTCTATTAATGTTTTTAACAATAAACTTAAGGATAGGAGTATTTGAAGTTGGTGACTACTATTTATGGAAAATGGATTGCATCAAACAAAAGTTTTACACTGGTAAAAATAGAGTTTTTTTTGAGAAAGGTGAATGTGTGCGTATTTTCTGTACAGGGGGCTTGATTTAGGTATTACATCACACTAATTTTTAGAATTATATAGAGATGATATTACACAATAATAACAATATTGAGATTCTGGACAATAAATGTATTAAGTGGCTTAATTGTAATTTTTTAAGTAGTTGGTTCCACAGCATGAGAATGGTCTGTGGGTGTTCTGCTAGGACACAGCTCAGTGCTTGGAAGCAGATGTTGAATTGCTGTGGATGATAATGCAAATTGGCAGTTTATGGGGCTACTTTGACAAGCTGGCCTCATTTGAATGAACGTGTTCTAATATGGCTAAATACAAAATTATAAACAGGAGGGTAAATAACAGGCATTGTGAAGAGGATTTGGAAGTTTAGCTAAGCAAGTAAAGCAGTTTGACCCTTCGTCACAGCATGTGGTGCGTGGACCTTGGGTATGTGAATAACCCAGCAATAAATAGGAAAGGACTTGTCCTTCTGAATGCAGTATTGGGAAGAGCTGGGGACTGGAGAGTTCTGCTGACTGCATTTTGAGTGCAAAAATCAGAACACAAAATGGACAAAAGTCCATTCAAAGGCAGAAAGATCTGCTTTCTACTGTGATCTGCCTCTGGTTTGGGAGAAGGTTAAGGTATGACTCAATTTACAGTAAGTTTCTCCTTCACACGGAACATGCCAAATCTGAGCAGTGCAGCCGTAAATGCAGCGAGATCCAGTCACTTTAGTTAAACAAATGGGATCTGAACTGAAGGAACGAGTAAGACCTAAGCTCACAATGCTCCACCAGTTAATTGGCCTCACTGTTAAAACTGAGTCTGGAATGCAACGAAATCTCTGATTCTTGATGTTTTCAGATTAGGATTGGGGTGTGTCTTGGAAAGTTATTGTAGTCAAACGCAAATTGCTGGGTGCAGAGCAGAGTTAGTTTTGTAACAAGCAATACTGCACATGATTTGGTGGGGTTGATGATCCGTGATCTGGTGACAGTGTAAGGTGAATCCACACCTGGATACTCACCTTGTTGATAAGTGTATTTTCCAAACTGAGTGTTTTTTTAAGAACCCGAGATGCTCAGTCCATTAGTTTTGTGTAGGTGTACACGTGGAGTAGGTGGAGCTTTTGTTGTGCTCTTTATAGTTGCTTTGGCTTTGCTCCTCTCTAAGCCATTGGGGTTCGCACCGCCTGTATTGGTACTCTAGGGGAGTACTGGGAATTTCTTAAGAAATATAGTTCTAATTAATCATAGAATCATAAAATCTACCGGGTTGGAAAAGACCTCCGAGATCATCAAGCCCAACCCTTGATCCAACAGCGCCGTGGTTACCAGACCATGACACTGATGCCACATCCAGTCTCACCTTAAAAACCTCCAGGGGTGGTGAATCCACCACCTCCCTGGGCAGCCCATTCCAATGTCTGATTACTCTCTCTGTAAAAAATTTCTTCCGGATATCCAACCTAAACCTCTCCTGGCAGAGCTTAGTGCTCTGTTTGGCTCAACAGTTCTGCTCATTTGGTATGTTTCTGGGAAAAGCCTTGTCTCACTGTCAGAGTTTCGGCAGCGCACATTTAATGAATCACTATGTACATTCTTCTCCTGGGCTTTTAGTTTTTCCTTATAGTTTGGCCACTAACCTTTTCTGGTGGGTGTTTTCCTTAGTTTTGTTTCGAAAGAAAGGAATCCAGATAGAGTTAGCTGAGATGCTGGCTAATCCAAAGCTGATGTTTACACAAAGGCTATAGAAGTGTGCCAGTTGTGGCAATCCACGGGTTTGGGTTTTTTTCCAGCTTGAACATGAGTGTTTTTCCTGGGAAGGCCTTGATCAGAGATGCTCTTCTGCCTGGCTGCTAATTGGACATGTTTCTCGGTGTCTGAATTAGGAGGCATGTCCATTCTAGTCTCCTGGGCAATGCTCAAGGAAGTTGGCTCATTTAAGGTGTCATATTAGTGCTGTGAGTTCCTCTGCTTGCAGGGGGAGGAGGGAATGTCTTTCACTTGTAAGCTAAGCAAGAGCATCCCCTATAGCACGAGACAGACAATTAGCTCATGGGGACAGGGTCTCCTTCACTTTTCCTTTTGTTAAATTCCTTCTTTTTATTCTCCTTTCAAGTGGAAGTAGGGTTAGTCTCTCTAGTCTGCTATTTAACTTTTTCAGTAAATTATATCTTCTGTGCACTAAGTTTACCTTCCAAATTGATCAGTTTGATTTTCCTCTGTGAGTGGGGGGAAGGATGTGCTTTGGAGCTTTCTCCTTATCACAGTCATCATATTAAGAAATACACTTTAAGCATATCTGAATATTTAAAACAGTCTTATTTAATCTGAAGTCTGTGTAAAGCCACAAAAGTAGCAATCATTGCAGTAGTGCTAAAAATGCTATTTCCTGTCAATTCTGGTACTTCAGATTTTAGTAGCTGTCAAAAAGAGCAAAGGTTGTCAGGAATGAATGATGTTTCTAGGGCTTATCAGGGGGTGCAAAACAAATCTCAGTCTGGCAAGAGAATCGTTCTTCTGTTTCTTGGTGAATGGAGTGACCATTTCTGGTTGGGAGGTAGCTTTAATGTGAAGCTCATTTTGAGGTGTAAAAGAGGTGCTCATATGTATTGCACGCAAAATGGCAGTTTGCAAGTGCAACAGGAATTAATTTCGTTACAGGAATTCAGTTTTCTTTTTATGTCTCTGGCATTTACAGGACTGTAGGAACCTTTTGGTGCTTGTAGATCTGTGCTTTACGTTGCCGTTGTGGTTAAAAATGCATAGAAGTGTGGATGTATTTAACTCCTCTTTAATTCATTGGTGTGGGAACATGGAACCTTTTGAGTCTGTGGCCCAGTGCCTTAGGCTTATGCTCTCTCCAGCATGTTTCAGGCTGTCCCTTTTCTGTTCCTTCCAGTTGTATAATGTTCCTGTTCTCCCTTCCCCCAGCCTCCCAGGACACTTCGCCTCTAGTGATGGTATTTTTGAAGTAATCTCATGTAGTTAAAAACCCAATTACCTCTAATTGGATTGCCAAAACACTCAGGAAAACAACATAGGTGTCCTCTTGCCTGCTACCACGTGGGAGAGTTTGCCTTTTTGCATTTTGTCCCCAAATGCCTCAGAATTAATGTAACGCATCACTGACCTTTCATTTTCTGCCGTCGTTTTTGTTTTATTACTTAATAGCAGTGGGAATATTTATTAATAGAAATATTAGTGAAGAGTGCTGTACATGCTTCGTCATTACCAAGATGGTCTCTGCCCCTCTGAATCTGCAGTGTAAATAGATGTGTCAGGGAGGGAGGGGAACCAGATGCCCGGAGGGGATGTTCTCGCCCAGGATTAAACAGCAGAGCAGCGGAGGAAGAAGGAATAGGATCCAGCCCTACTGAATTCCTAACCTCGTGGCTCTTCCGCTGAGCCAGGCTCCATCTCCTGTCAACAGCACCCCTGAATGGCAGCGAATTAAGAGTGAAATATCTGCTCCTGCTACTGCTTCCCTTGTCCAAATCACAGCAGCAATGTTAAATATAACTTTGTGGGTCTGAACATTGCCCGGGTTTATTCCAGTTCTTGTAGGTTTGGGTTATTAGCAGCTGAATGCTGGGGAGAGCAGTGTGCAGTCTAGGGCAGCCAGAGCTTGCAGGAGGGAGCAGTCACAGAATCAGTATTTCAGAGGAATGGATTTGTGTCAGACACAGGATGTCTAGGACACCTCAGGAATGCGCGTTACCACTAAGCTGCACATAACAAGTGTCAGGGAATAGATTTCATGCAGCGTTACACTTGCAGTATTATTCTGATGGGAAATAATATTCTTATTTTATGTTATGTGGAGCTATTTCTTTTAAAACATTGACCTCATCAGCTCAGGTCAAATTAACTGTTCTTTATTATTGCCTTTTCCTGCAATATTGCTTCCTGTGCAAACAACTCCTGAGCGGCTGCTCCTGTTTTTCAGTCTGTTTCTTTTATAGCTTGTGGAGCAATTATCCAAAATCCTGTTCCAAACGCAAAAAAAGTCTGTCAAAATGTCTTTTTAATCAATTGTGCTCCTTCAAAGTTGCTTAGACATATGCCAGGTACTCTGAGGTAAGTGAGGTGCATGTCACACTGTGGTTTAGACTACAACTTTTCTGCAGCTCCCACGGGGGCTTTGCCACCCTCTCTGTGTGTCTGGGGACTGTTTCTGCCTTTCAGCCTTGCTTTGCTAACTCTTGTTGCTCTGGTTTGGTTGCTTGGTTTGTCGGTTTTCGTGTAGTGTGTTTTGGTGTGTGGGTTGTGGTGGTTTGTTTCCTTTTTTTTTTAAGTGCTTTTAGTTTTTGCCTCAAGTTAAAAAAATAAATCAGTCAATCAAGCCTTCCTTCACTGTTAGCTCAGCTGGTCTGTCTTCAGGCTGGAACTCTTCAGATGGAATTGATTTCTTTGAGATCTATGCCATTTTGAGTTTAATTGGTGTTTTGTTTTTAATCTTCGTTTGGCTCATACTGCGCACATTTCTCTTTTACAGCTGGGTGGAATATTTTCCTTTTCACGGCTCTTGGTAGTTTAGAATCACAGCAAAATCACAACACTTACTTTCAAGAGGAGCTAGTGTGTTTGGGCATATTGATCCTTTCGGAATGGATGTATTTGTTTAGAGAGCATGCATGTAAAGGTAAAATTCCCAGTGGCACTGAGCATTATGTGGGTCTGTCCCATGAGGCTGCTGCGTTGCCCTCGCAGTCTTGGTGCCTGTGTGTGGTGGCTGTGTCCCAGCTCAGTGCTCAGACACTCTGGACTTCATGTCAGTGCCATGAAGCTGAGTCCCTTTGCAGAGGAAAGCCAGATGTCCCAGGCAGAGGGCAGTTACAGTGTGTTCCAGCAGGTCTCTGAATGAAGGTGCTCAGGGAACCAGCATTCCTGCCAGGCAGCTTCCCTGGAGTGGAGATTCTTGGGGTCGTGCATTCTTGCCCTGTGACAAGTGGGATTCTGCAGTTGCTAAGCACCGTTTCCTGATTCCTAGTAAGAGTATATATTGTGTATTGCGTTAGCTTTGGATTTTTGTCATCAATAACAATGCCTTGCTTTTAACAATGGGCGCTGCATTGATCTGCTGAGAAGGATACTATTTCTGAAAAGAAAAAAGGAAAAAGAAACTGTGGCTGCTGGATCTCCACTATCTTTGACAATACGTGGGTACAGAATTCAAACATATGAACTGAGGGACACCAAAAATGCTGGATGATATAATTCAGGTTAGGACTAACACGCTGGATTTAAAAAATGATCCACAGCCCTGTGATCCACATACTGCTCACTTAAATCTCATAGGTTTATATATACAATATGATTGCAACTTCCGAGTGGCAATGAATGATTAGCAATAGTAAATACATTTGTCATACTAAGTCCCCAGCTCTCTGTTTAAATAAAGATGTTTTGTTAAGAGTCAAGCACATACATGCAGGACTGTGCTTTAAGTTTTTGAACTCTGGTTTTGAAGTGTATGCCAGATAAACTTTATTTAAGTGATCTGTCATCGGAACGCTTCCTTTGCACTCCAGCCCACGGACTGAAATCCAAAACATTAATTGGGTTCTGGCCTTACTAAATAATTACTGTTATATCAAAGTACATAAACATTCAGCACATTATGTTGACTTAATGAAATTTTTTTTCCTAGTGTAGGTAAGAAGTATTTCTGGAGAAAAAAGGATGAAAGTAAATGATAATGTTTGTTATTCCCCTCACCTCATTTACACAGTGATGGCCTTGGAAAAGGAGGCTGGATTTTGAAAATGCAGTTCTATGTCTCCTCGTATCTCTCTGCAGGATTTCTGTTTGGAATGCCTTAGGAAAGATGCCATAGCAGAAATTCAGCTGTTTGGTGGACAGGCATAATCAGAACTTCTTGACCTGGTTCTGTTTTATGGTTGGTTTCTCTTATACTGCTCTGTTAAAATAAATATTTGTTCATTTGCTTTAAGGCTCCTTTACGTGGCTAAAGCAGCACATGTTTATATACACATATTAGTATAAATACAAATCAGGCCCATAAGTTTGCACAGCTGTAATGATTGGAATTTAGTAAATGAAATAGTGCCAACAGTGTTAATTGTACAGGAGTGAACAGCACAACTGATGTACTTGTTAGAGTGGCTGTAGCCAGCAGTGGAGCAGGTCTGAGCTTTAGCTGTCACTTTTTGGAATTGAACTGTTCTTGGGGTTTGGGTTTTTTTGAGTTTTTTTTTGGTTGTTTGTTTGGGTTTTAAAGTGTCCTATTTGGTTTATGGAGTTGCCCAGGAACTTGCTTGCCCAGCTCTTTACCATCTGTTTGCAGAGGTACATCTCTGTTCACACAGCATGTTTTGGTCCCTTGAAAAGGCTTGTAGGGAGAAGGCTGCTGGAGGGGTTCAGCCAGGCTGTTAGCTGCTTCCTTGCTTGTGTGAGAGCAGGCACTGGGATAGAGCATCAGGAACTGGGCTTCAGGCCCTAATGTAGGATGCCCAAATTCCATCCCAAGCAACAGCCAGACCTGCCACTAGCTACGGTAGCACAAAGACACTTTGTAGAGTGTTCTAAGGAAAATGCCATTTAAATCAGCCTGAGATCCTCCTATTTCTGAGTCTTATAGCTCTGAATATACCATTGCTTGAGTAGGTGTTACTAAGAGCAGTAAGGAGAGATCTGACTGAAAGAAAGAAGGTGGCTGAGAGGAGAGACCAACAAAACAGCTGGCAGGGAAATAAAGAATAATAAAAAATTTCTCAATCATTGTTTGTTTTGGAAAGATCATGCTTTAAGCACATGGAAATACTTTACACATTTGAGAAGTGCTGACTTCCTACATGCCTTGTGAAGGAACAGCAAATCATTCATGTAATGTAAACACATTTATAGATTGTTCCAATATAACTTTTTTCAGTGCTGCTGTTCTTTTTAACAAGATACAATTCAGTGCATACATGCTCTTTTGATGCTATACTTTGGCCAAGAGTTGCAAACATCATAAATGCTAAATCTTAAGAGTTCGTGCTAAATGAGTGGTGCAAAGTTATTGAACCACACTTTTGATGCAAAAAGTTGTTAAATGGCGCTGCTCGATGCACTGTTTAAAAGTAAACATACCAGAAAGAAGTGCTGGGGTGAAACAGAAAGAAATAACTTGTCCAAAAGTGTGAGTAAAAGGAATCTCCTTATGTCTTGGTAGAGATGGTATGAAATAATGGAAGCAGAAAGTTCCTCTGTGAGCGTGGAATTTTAAGTCACAGAAGAAAAATGAATGAAGTGAGAAGCATTGGTACCAAAATTGCAGTGGATACTTGTGGAATTGTATAATCACAGTTCTGGGAGGGCGTCTTGAGAGGTCGTGGCGTCCTTCCCCCCACTGTGAGGCAGAGCCAGGGGTACTTCATGCCAGGTACTGGTCTAACCTGTTCTTAAAGACCTCCAGAGATGGAGGCTTTGCAGCCTTCCAGGCAGCCTCTGGTAGCACTTACTGCCCTTGCTTTTAGATTTGGGGGAAATTCAGTAACTGTGTGTTTCCTTGACCTGATACAAGTTCATTTTCTGCCTAGATAGGTACCAAGAGCAGGTTGTTCTTTGCTTTTTTTGTAGGAGGTTATTATGTACTTGAAGATGACTATCTGAAGATTACTCTTTAAAGAGGACTTCACAGAACTAAATATTTTAGAATTTAGATATTAAAAAAAAATAGTTCAGATGCCTTAATTGTCATTTAACAATAAAAACATTAATTTCTTCTGCAAATGGTTGGTAGACTGTCTCCACTCTACAGACTAGATGTGAAATGACATTCATCAACTGATGACTCTTTAGAGAGGAAAATTCTTTTAAAGAGAACATTAGGAACATTTAAAGAATTGTAGTAAGTTCAATGAAGAATTTGAATCCATTTAGGGAAGCTAAAGTAGTAAATTTGTATATGTGCATAGAAAAATGTGTGACCTTTTTGCCACGATCCTTTTATTCTTAGCATTTGCCTGCATTTGTGAGAACATTACATGTTTTCTTCTAATCCTTTCTTCTGTTGCTGCTGATCAAAGCAGTTCTGTGTCATTCCTTCATCTTCTCCATTGTTTACCTGGAGGAGTGCTGGTGACCTGGAATGGCAGAGCTGGGATAACATCTTCACAGATTCCTCTGAGTCAGTGGCCGGTTGGGCTGTGTCTGTTTGTCTTGCTTTGAGAGCAAGACAGGCATGTGTGTGCAGTCTCATCTCACAGACTGGTTTTATTCCTGGTTATTCCATTTGTCAATGAATGGAATCTGTTTTCCAGCGCAGAGTACATTGTTCTCGCAGCACAGATGGAAGATCTCCCAAATGCCTGTGTTGTGTTCCATGCCTATTCTCAGGGCCACCTTCAGACAAATTTTGGGTAAGCACAGCCTACATCTGGCTTTTCTGAAGTTCTTGCCAGACTTCAGGGGTCATGCAAGGAGAGCCAAGAGAAGGACAAAGGGATGGTCATAGTGGGAGGTAGTCGCTGGAAGAAACGTGGCAGGGAAATCAGTACCAAGTGCTGGCAGCAGCAGCAGTGGTGCCATGGTAGAGCTTGGGATCAGGGCTGGGGAAGCACGGGGCAGCTGATCAGATGGATGCAGGGAACATGGGGAGACGTGGTGCCATCGCTCTGAGTGGGGAGATTTGGGACAGGTGGGAGTGTGTGGGATGAGAGTCTAGGGAGAAGGGCTGAGGGGTTTCTGCATGAGATTGGGAATTATAGGGGAGCTCTGGGACAGAAGGATTTGGTTCTGGTACTCATCTGTCTGGCTCAGTTCCTCTGTAAGAAGTCTGGTCTTTGAGGACTGCAGGGGTTTCAAATGTGCCATCTCCACACCTGGTTAACCGAGTGTTCTGGCTGTAGGCAGGGGTGTATATTCAGGGCTTGTGTTTCCCCACAGCATCTTCTGTTTTGTACTAATCTCTGTTGCAAGGTACATCAGCCTTACTAATATATTAATTCCCTACAAAGAAAAAATCATCGGTGTTTTGGTTGAGGCCGTGCTGCGTGTGCATGTACCACATTTCTGCACCTCAACTCCTGCCTAAGTGAACACAGCAAATAAATGAATGTTTGCTACAGGGTCTCAGTGGAGTTGACTTTTGAACTTTAAAACAGCACATTTGTAAATTAAAAATACATTTAAAAATGAAGGTGTATTTCAAATGAGCTGTTGTGGACCCTAGTTTTAAATAGTCATTATTACCATCCAAGTTGCACTCATATTGTGTTAGGGTACTTGCAGCAAAGGATATTTGGATCAAAGAGACAACGTTCTGTACCAAGGAGACTTCAAAAGTGGTTTTCCTTAAAAATGTTTGTTCAGGTGCAGAGGGTAGGAGAAAGGAATCTTGTTTTAGGCAGTCGGCATTGTACATCAAAAAGTAAATGTCCCCATATATACCTACTGTGAACTCAGAGTGTCAGTCAAGGTGTCTCTGGAAAGGAATAATGACAGCATTGGCTAATAATGAAAGAGAAATTATCCTTGTGAAGAAGCACCTTGGTCTTTGAAAGTTTGGCTTATCTTTATTCCTCTTAAATGTTTTGGGTTTGTCGAGGCTTTTATTTTAAAGGAGAAAAACCCCAATAAGAGCATATATTAAAGTAGACAATTGACTAGTTTAATTTGTTGTTTTGCTGCGTCTGAAAATAGTTGCTACACAGGTAACTCTTGTATTTTGGGGAACTGTGAGGCTCAGGCGTAGTTTGTGAGATGTGTTATAGTTCAGTAGAACGTGTGGCAGAGCAGTAAAATCCTCTGCCTCTTGCCAAGTCGATAATAGCATGGTAATAGGTTGTGTTTTATGCTGACTTCTTTTCTAGAATATAAAGTACTAAAGAATATTGTAACTACAGAGAAACCTGCTTTGACTCACTTAGACAAATGTGTGCAGCGGTATGGGCAGGAAATGGAAGGACAGAGAGCACATGTGGAACCATCTATCTAAATTAGCTGGATGGGGGCCAGGAGACTGGAACTTGCAACATTTGCTGTGATTCATAGAAAACAAAACGATGATTTTGTGTAAGAATAATGGTTCTTGTATTATTCTGGGCCAGTGAGGTAGATCCTGCAGGGGACAGATGTACCTTTAAAGGTGGTGCGTGTGGAACGGGAAGATGGTGGAAAGGTAAGTTTGGAGGGAGGAACAAGTTAAAAGTGAGGGCTGTGCACAGGAGGGAAGCAACATGTATTTTTAAGTCTGAGGTCCATTCTCCTGTTTCACCTCTTGAAAGAGAGGCAGAAATAAATAGAGCATTGCTCTCCAAAGCATAGAGAGAGAATCACAGAAACATGATCGTCTGCAAGACAGTTGGAGGCAGTGCTCCAGGAACCAGGAGCTGCTGGGCTGGGCTGCGTAGATGTGCTGACAGATCCAAAGGGGATCCGTGTGGGCACCTGATCCTCGCCATCCTTAAGCACTCCTTGGCACCGGGACTTGGGGCTGCCTGTGCTTGGGTACCTGTGGACACGTGTACATGGCTAGCATAAAAAAAAAAAGGCACACACATCACATATATCCTAGACTATATGTAAAGATGGCCAGCTTGTAATGCTTCCCCGTGACAGGCCTTTTGGGTTCAGACAAGCAACGTTTGAATAATCAGTTAGTAAATATTTGAAGAATTTTCTGCCTTTCCAGAAGGTTGTCACTATCCTGGCTGTGCCTGCATACTGAGGATGCCCCATCGTCCGTTTTTTACAAGAAAACATGATTAGGGTTTCCTTTTCTTGGGGGGGGAGAGGAAGAGGGCTTGGCTTGAGAGCTGATGGGAGGATGTAGAGGGGATTGCAGTGGGAGCTTCAACCTTCCTTTGTCTTCACCTATTCAGTGTCACTTAGGCACCTTTATCTGCCCCTTCGTGGGATGATGCCACATTGAATTCCCATGGTAATTTAGGTAGAATCTGAAGCCTAGTTAGCGATAGGCCAAGAATTTATATCAGGCACTTCTAAAATCTGTTTGGAACATGGGGTAAAAAGCCCAAAACAACACAGTCCCCTTAAGGTGCAGTTTACACTAAAGCTTGATGTTGCATCGGTTTAATTTCTTTGATAGTGTTATGTACAGCATTTGCTTTGTGCTACTTTTTAACCTATTGTGTGTCTGGTCAGTTAAGTGAATTTGAAATACAAAGATTAAACAGATGTGTCACTAAATTTTAAAGTAATAGAAATAAATACTCTTGAAGAGTGTTGTACCCGTTTAGCTGTTCGTTGCTTTTAGGCTTCGTTTAACTTAAGCTGTAGCTGAGTTGCCAGGTATAACTTTGGTGTTAAGTCTCTCTATCACCTGATTGAAAAACCTTTGGATTTTTTTTTAAAAAGGACCCTGAATAAAATATTGGTGGTATCAGGGTTATTCTGTTTGTCATGAAGACTGAAGTATAAATGTAGCTGCTCTTTAATTCTTATTTAGTGTATTTATGAAGAGGCAAAGTACATAGCAACTGCAGCTTTTCAAAGTGTTGAATTTCTTCTGTAGGAAGAAGCCTCCTTTAGAACTGGGGATACTTTATCTTTGTTAAGTACAGCATTGTATGACCATGCTGGTTCACCTTTTATTATCTTTAGCCCATCTCTGCTCTGTCTCACTGGTAGCCTCAGGCTAAGAATTGGAGTGGGCTGTGCTGGAGGTGGCAGAGTTGGACCTGCAGGTGGGAACTGAATTTAGAGGGTAAAAACCACTGCTGCATATTCTGTTTGGGAAAACCTCTGCCTGCAGCCCTGGAGCTGTGAAAGTGCAGTCTGGACCTGGAAAAGGTGGGAAGAGAGTGTGTTTTCTTATGCTTTTGCATGGGGAAGTTTTTGCTGTTGTGCATTCTGTTGTCTTCGGTTTTGCTGGCACAAAAGGAGAAGCAGGAAAGTTGAGGTATGGCCATCTGAGGCTTTTAGGAAGGGGAGAGAGAACCCCTACCTGACATCGCCTGTGGGTGACAGGGAGAGACACACACAGCAGGTCCTTATTTTGGCAGTGGGAGGTATGTGTGTGTGTGCATTGTCAATTGTCTGTGACAGCTGATGTTGGGGGAAGGGAGCTTTTGAGGGGAATTCAGAGATTTAGATCAGGGAATATGTGCTTCAGTCAAAATGCTTCTGTTGTAGTTAATACCAAGCGACTAAAGCTAGTTTGAACACGATTTTTGGATTGAAGTATCAATGCAACTTTGGTTGGGTGGTTTTTTTATGTTGGTTTCCCCACCTTCCTTAGGAGAGCACGTTTTGCTGAAGGATCATTTGAAAAACCTGAAAGAATGTTGATGATGTGAGTGACAGGGTTACTGCTCTGACCACTTGGACAGATTCAATGAATTTATAAAATCTTCTCTTTTCACAGTTTTTTTTATGCCTTTATTTTATTTGATTAATGGAATCTTGAATTTTGTTTTAATTATTTGCATAAGGTCACACGAAGTATTAAGTTAAAGCCATGGAAAATAACTCTGCGAATTCTTACTGCTCTGAAATTTAATTAAAAACCTGCAAACTTCGTCATTCATCATTTTACCATAGGAGTGTATTTATTATGGAGACAATCTAATATCCTGCAGCAGCTTCATGGCATTACAAAAATAATTAATGGACCCTTTTAGGGCAATGTGTGTTGCTACAATGTGGAATAATACTTCAGTGTAGTAAGTGAATGGTGTGCTTAGGAAACACTAATCCCTTGTGTATAGTAGCAGGAAGTATGAATATTACTTATTAATAATAATATAAAACACCTTTGCACACATGCCCTTTTCTGGGCATGTCTACTTTTTTGCAAACGACAGCAAATTTTAATTGCAGAAAATTGGTGAGAAACAAGAAGGATTTGTGTAATTAAGATGATCTGTTTATTTAAAAGTCTTCAGAAGTTGTAAGAGATGGAACTTAGCTGTATGTGAGGGATGACTGTTGTGCAATAATGCCCCTTCATTCCCCTTTCATAATAAATCTCCGCAGAGTATTCATCTAAAGGGCTGGATGCCAAAAAGAACAGGTTCGACTTGTCTGTGAGGATTTACACCACAGTAAAATGCACAACTGCTTTTGTAGAGGTCATTGTGAAGGTCAGGGAGCCAGTACTCAGGGCTGAATGGGAGCAGCCTGGAACAATGGTGTGAGAGGTTGGGCTGCCTGAAATCCGTGTTTAAAACCTCATCTGAAATGTAGCAATGAGCTGGAATCGTTAAAACACACGACTTCAAAGCATCCAGGCTGTTTTGCAAGAAATAAATGGTCTCTTTTCCAGCAGTTTGCATCTCATACTCTCTGCTGAATGTAGCTCCGAGCTCAAAAAGCAAGAGTGCGCCCGATTCCTGACAATTAACATTGAAATAACTGAGTATGTCTTATATAAATGCCCTCAAACTGTTAATAATTGCCTCTGTCCAGTTTTTAAAAACCCCTAGTTGATATTGGATTTAATTACCTGAAATTTGGCACACCTTTTTTTTTTCTTTTTTTTTTTTTTTTTTTTTTTTTTACAAATAAGGTCTGAGTTTGACCATAGGGTCGCTATGTCTTTAAATAAAAGATGATGATCATTTCAAATGGCAACCGGCCATCGGTGAGGTTTAGTGCAGAGATTAATTAGTAAACTTTGGAATGCGCTACAGCAAATGCAGCTGATTGGCAATAGCATGTGGAGCAGCAACTGGTGGAAAGCTGGTGCTGCTCAGCAGCAGAGGTATTTCCAAAAAGACTTAAAGGGTGCTGTGATGTGCTGTGCTTTAAATGGCACTGTGATGATTGCATCAAACCACCGGTTCTGTGTTTATGCAGTTTGGTAAATGCACAGATTAGAGAAATCTGATGTGCGCTTGAAAAGGAAGCAAGTTATCTTGGGTTGTTTTGATAAGCTGAGGTGCACCCCATCGATAAAGTGATGTCCCTGAACATCAGTTTACAGGGGATTGTGATCTGTTTACAGTGCATTTTGCAAATTTTTTTACTAGGAAGACAAATGTCAAATGCTAAAGTATGTATTATTCAAAAAAGACACTGAAGGGAATGTGATCAGTGACTATTGCAGTAAGCTATTTCTTAGAATTCTGGTACACTTTTTAAAACGTTACAAATTTCTGAGTATGTCTGTCTGCATGATTTGTCATTGCTTGCTGTCTTTCTTTTAAGTTTTTAAATACATGATTAGAGAAATTTGGAAACTTTCTCTGTAAATTGGCTTTCTAAGATGCTTAATTGATTTGGTATGAGTAATGGACCCCATTATGTATAGTCCCTAGTGGGACTGTTTTTTCGATTTGTTTAAACCATGGGATTGGGGCCCAGATAATAAAATTAAGATGATTTATATAATAAATAACTATTCTTGAGACATTACTTGGAAGCCCAATATACTTCTTAAAATCTATCTAATAATGTTGTGTTAGTCTCTTAATGTCCACCTTCAGGTGGAGAGGGATGGCCTTCTTACCATTTAAGTTGGTAAGAAAACGCTCCAAAACCAGTGGGTTTTTGCTTTGGAAATGTCTTGTGCATCTTGACTAGACTGGTAAAATCCATCAGACTACCCATATCCTGAGCTAAAATCTGTCCTTTTAGGCTGATGGTATCACTGACACGGCCATATAAATTTTTGATCTAAAGCTGGCGGAGGTGCTTGATCTCCTAAGATACGGATCATCCTGGCTTTAACCCAGGAAACCCTTAAGCATGTGCTTTAAAATGAAGGAAGCATGTATTCCTGTTGGCTTAACCCTCAGCTCTGTGACTTTGCCCTCATTGCAGTTCACTCCCCAGGGCCCATCTGGGTATCCTGGTGGATCTGTGGACCAGGCAATGGCACACATTGGTGTCCAATACTGGTTGTGAGCTGCTCGACTTCCGGGCTGTTGGAACAGTCCATGGAAGGACAAGGAGCAGAGACTGGAGTCCTCAGGGTGCTGGTTGTTTCTCTGGAGGCCTGTTTCTGCAAGCCTCTGCTTCCTAGACTGTGGTGTTTATTGCCACAGGTAATTGCAGCGAAGCGGATGGGCTCAGTTTACGCCGTCAGGTTTAGGCTCGCTTGGCTTTGTTGGACTGGACTTGTAGGCCACGATCCAGACAAAGTAATCGGAATGCGACGGCTCCTTTGACTTTGTGGAGCTCTTTGTTTGCTCAAAGCTGGGTAGTTTTCTAAGCTGAATCAGTGTTGCTGAATCTGGGTCTAAGCCCCAGGTAAGTGTACGATAAAATTTTCTGATAGCAAATAAATTTGTTACCTTGGCGTGCCTCTAAATAAATCCTGTGTGTAAATGTGCACATGATTGGGGAATTACAGGGTTGTGCAAACATTCTATGACAGTATTGGTTTAAAACTGTTTAGCTCATGCCCTTGTTTATTTGTGTCTGGGTGTATCTGTGTGTACACACGGAATAGAAACCTCCACGCACATAAAAAGCATCTCATTTAAAAACTGCAGCATTTGGGCACTGCAATCAGCTTAATTACTGAGATGTGGTTATTTTCTCAAATAAATCTGCTATGTGTATGTACAGTATACACATCCAAGTACGTTGCAGAGCATTATGAATAATTAAAAGGAAACTGTAGCCCTTTGCAGAAGCAAATGTAGGTACATTCAGCAGTGCATTATCCTGGCCAGGCTGCTGGTTTGCTGTGACTCAACTATTGTATGAATTATAGAATGCTCTTGGTAGCACTTGAGGGCTGCCTCTTATATTGCTCTAAATCTGAGACAGGAAAGGTTAAACAAAGTCTGAATTTTGTTGACAATCACTGCAGCTCCCTACTTTTGGTAATGCCCTGGAATGGCTGGTAGAGCTGCTGGAGTAGCTGAGCTGGGAGTTAGATGATTTTGTAAGGTGAGCTGCTTTTGGGCTCTTGGCAGGCTTTTGTTCCTTGTAGGTCTCTTGGTCAATGCTCTGTCCTAGTCATAAATGTTTCAGCCAACACAGCAGTGGCTATGAATAGGGAATGGGGGGAGAAAAAAGTTGATGCAAGGTTGTGTTTTAACTGTGACCCAAGATTAATGTGAAACTGAAGGAGAAAAGGTGGTTTTCTCAGTATACTACCAATTGATAAAAGTTTACATCCAGAGCCAGGGCAAAGTTATTTAGGCTGCTGGTGATTTAAAGGGTGATTTGAATTTTTTGTTGAAGCTTTTAGATGTGGCCTTGCCATCTTTTGCTGAAAATATAATTTTCCTAAGAGTTATACATCTTAACCTTCATTTTCATTTTCTTGTCAAATCTTGGACAATTCAAAACAAAACCTAAAAACCCCACCCTGGATTATTAAGCCAAATGTGCCGTGAAAGCTTCTCAAACAGCTTGCCTTGGCACGCTGAAATTAATGTGGTTCTAGTCCAGCAGTGGTGGTGGTGGGAAAAATACCCCTCCAAACTGTCAGCACTTGGGAAAGGAAACACAAAAACCTATTATTATTCATATGTACTCTATAGAGTTTCTGATTTGCTCCCATTGACTTGAGCGGTGCGGTATCAGTTACTGCGCAACGGGTTTGTGTTTCATGTGATGAAGTGAAACAGCGATGCAGATGCACAGTAGCCCAGTGTTGCTGGATGGATGGCTTCCAGGTAGATGGACTCTTGGGCTGACCGGCTCAGGAGGCAGTTTGCTGTGGTCAGCCAAAAAATCAGCCCTTGCTGGTGAGTCTGGAAGTGTGCGCGCGCGCTGAGTCAGTCTCTTTATAAAGCTGGTGATTGTAGTTCTGATTAGACTCAAAAGGCCTGGCAAGTCCTAGTTGTGTGGGAAGCTGGAGTGCAAAAACTTGCCTAATTTTCTTTATTTAAATCAGTATCGTCCTGCCTGAGGCCTTTTGGAAAGCACATCTAAGGGGACGCTGTTTTAAGTTAACACAGTGTCTCTCGTGTTCACAATAAAGGGTAGTTTCATTGGAAAAGGATGTGCTTAGGGTTACCTTCCACAGGCTTTTGCCATATTAAACGTGGAAGGACTCAGCTCTCCTGTATGCACACAGTGTCTTTTGTGAAATTTGTACTTAGAAGATTTGATATCTTCAAGTTTGCTTTGTGATCAGCAATTCTTTGAACTCGCAAACAAGACAGTGTGCGTAACTTCAAATATCCATTTGAAGTCTGATTCTGAGGAATGCTTATGGGGATTTTGACCTTAAAATGTGAAGTTTGATCTCTGTCTCAAAACTGCGGTATTGTAGCGGAAATGTAAATACAGTCTGAACTGTTTCTAAATACCTTTAAAGTGTGCCGTGTCTCTTAAAGACAGGGACTTTATTCCAGAGATTCTGGATATTCAAACCATGGAAACCTATTTCTCTTCATAAGGCCCAAGATTCAGGAGCTGATCTCTCATCAGCAAAGCTCACTCTCATGTGCTTTTGTTCAGGAGACGCCGATCTGTGGTGGTTTAGCTCTGAATACAACATTTTTGGTAATTGTGAAGCCTCATATACCAGTGAAGGGCTAAGGGTGGAAGCTGACTGAGATGATTTAGAGTTTTATATAAGCACATAAAGCTGTAAGTTGTCTTGTTATGTTTGGGTTTGGAAAGCACTTTTTAACTACTTTGACATCTCGCTTTTATTCTCGAACATCTGCTTTAGATTGTTTGCCATAAAAGTGTAAGAATTAATCTTGCCCTCGTTTTTGTTATTGCTACCAGAAACTGAACTATTTTTATTACTTCTTGTATAGGGATTTGGACCCTGAACTATTTTCAGAGTTGAGGAAAAAAGGAGTTTGTATTTTATTTTCTTTTTTCCCCCCTCACTCACCCCTCCCCCCCAAGCTTACAGGTAAAGTTAATTAAATTAGAGTTTTTAAGTGCACAGAGATGTTAGACATGGCTTGTTAAACTGTATTATAAGTTCTACTGTGCTTTATTTGGTCCAATATTAAGAGTTTTAAGGGAATTCAAATGATCAGCTCATTTTGGTTTCTCAGAGCAGCAGCTTCCGTGAGCCGGGGTAAGACATTTGCATCATCTGTGGAGAACCTGGTACATATTTTACTGAACGGACATAATATATGACAGTCAGAGAAATGAAAAACTTCCTATATGTTTAGTCCTTTGATTAACAAATGTTCTTAATACTTGTTCTCAGGGCTTCCTTTCTCTGGGATTCCAGCTTGTTTGTGTTGTTTCCCAAGCAGCAGCCAGTAGCCATGGCATGGGATGTCAGTGCAAGCCCTGATCTCCAGCACGCTGAGTTTGAGCGATTCCCTTCCTTGTGTTGGGTATTATTAAATGTCAGAGCATTCTGCTGATGTGGGTCCATCCAGTACTTATGCCAGAGCATACAGGAATCTTCCTTTCCACAATGGAAGTGTTGTTTTTAAGGCAAAACTGTCTGTTGTAAGCCCATAGCAGGAAATACTCAGGCACCCTCTCTAACTTGCTCGAAATGCAGTGTTTGTGCTGCAGTTGCTTTCACAGCAGTCTCCTCTTTCAGAGTCTGTAGCAACACTTGCCTTTTTTTATTTGAATACAAGTGTTTAAGCAAAAGGATTCACAAAGGAGCCAGTTAACAAGATAAAACAGATGAGGCATCTTTTTATTTTACAAACAGATAAATAGGATTTTTCTGGGACTAAGTGAAATTGCCATGTGATTTTATCGCTGCTTTTGCTGCCAGCTTCTATTTTGTCTGAGACTGTAGATTTTTTCATGGCAGGAACCATTCCTTTTTACTTGTGTTAAGGGTGCCTTAGATATTTCTGGTTATTGTGCTTCAAGGAGTAACGAGGCTGTAGCCACTGAAACCAGAGCAATGCAGTAGGCCGTGGTAGCTCGTGGAGGGACTTGTCTGATCCTGAGAGTGATGCAGAAAGGTTTACAAATAGGCTCCTGTGAAGTTCTGTGAACCCTGTCCAAGGGACTGGTAAAATTCAGGTACCATTGAAAGTAAGTATACACAATGTGAAAAGCTGTCCTGTGTCTGTGGTTCAGATTTAAGCATCGTTTTGATACATCTACTTAAAACGTAGAGGGAAACTTGCATGGAAAGAAACTAATCCTCTCTGGAAGGACAAAGGAGTGTGTTTTGTGTGTATTAAAATGCAGTTGCTTCTGCCCCAGGGAAGTTTTTTGTTTAGTTTGGGAAAATTACTACGTGTTTTCAAAGCAGTGCTGTGAAGTGTGTGTTACGTTTGCAGAGTGGGTCCCTTCCTGTCCCAGAATAATTGGTTCACATTTACTTGGGCACTCTGCATGCAAATGAGAAAAAATGCTGGGAATAGTACTTCCACTTTAAATAGCAATTTCCAAATACATTGCTAACAGGTTTCAGTTTTCATTTAAAATTTTTTAGTAAATACAGTCCACGAATATGAAAATGTATCTCGTACTGCTAACATCTGACACTTTCTTAGTTTTTTAACTTTAGACTTCAGTTTTTCTAAATTCCTCCTTTTTATCTTTTTGCCTGTTTCTAATAATTCACTCTTCCTGTTTTTCTATTTTATTCGTGCTTTTCCTTTCATCTGCCTTTATTGTCCTTTTCTTCATATTTTTGTTCCTGTTGCTATAAAACCTTCCTTGCTTTCTTTTGCCAGACGATTATCAACCCTTAGCAGTCCCTCCTTAAAATCTAGCTATTCAAGGAATCTCACTTTATTTCTTCCCTTTATCAGGCAGACATAAGCCATGCTGAATATGATGTTCTGCATGTTTATCAACGTTTATCTGGGTCTAGGCTGGATGCTCAGTAAAACAGGGAATATGTATCTTACTTTCACACACAGAGTTTCTCATCTTCTGCAGGCCGAGGTCAGCTTTCTGTTTGGTTTTGTTATTTTAAGCAGTCTTTCATTTCAAATCATCCATCAGACTTTGCATTCCTCAAAAACAATATTGTAGAGCTGTGGCTGTTTAGATGGGGGGAAGCTGCTTTAGAGAATCCCAGGAAAGAGCAGATAGTGCAATGATGTATGGCTCTTCATGAGCTGCTGTTCTAATACAGCAGCTGATTTTTGCAGGTTCCACTGTTCTCCAGGAAATCCTAAATAATTATCTTGCACAATAGAGGGATTATATCAGCATAACACACAGTTTTACTGCAACAAAATAGGAACACCAGGAGTTTCACCTGTGGGGAGACTCAAACAGTTGTAACTGGTCAGCGAGCAATGGGCTGTGCTCTGACCTCCCCTGCTCTGTCTGTCCCTCTCTCAATGTTATTCCTCGTGATGCACAAAGTGGCATTTGCCAAATTGATTTCTACTTCACCTCCCTTGAAAAATTAGGCCCTTAATGTGTGTATTTAAAACAGTGTTGTGTTAAAGCCCTAAATCCTGTAATTAGCCTGGCTACTGTTGATAGTTGATACTGTGCTCTGTTGATAGCCAAATCAAAATGAGCAGGGCTCCAGAAGTCTGATGGCAGAGACGCAACAAAAGTTTGCTTAATTCTGCTTAATGCTGTATTACCAACATGGCACACTGAGGATTAGCATAACAAAGTGAACAGAGCAGGGACTTGGAGTCACCTGTAGTGAAACATTTCTCTGAAAAATGGGAAGAGCCTGCAGTTGTACCCCGAGAAGGGCTGTGTTGGTGAAAGCCGTGGTAGGAAAAAGATGCGTGAGCTGATAGTGAGGTTTGTAAATGCAATTGGCATTCCCAGGGCATCGGGACACCACACAGCAGCCAGTGGCATGGCTCTGCAGTGTAGCTGGAAGTGGCCAAACAGGTCATGTGTGCAGGGTAAAGGTCCTCAGACCAGAGCAAAAGGAGCAGAAGCAGTTGAGCTGCATACATTGGGTTGCACAGAAATGAGTGCTTAGGAGCTGAGACAGAGTCGGGAGCAAGATTGAGAAACCAGTGCTGAAAACCCCGAGGGTGACCTGTGGGCTTACTAGTGACATGAAAATGCTGTTGTGTTTTAGTTCTTTATTTCCAAAGTTATGCTGTCTTGTGTAGTGGGCTATCCTTCGAACAGTGCTGGAGATTTTGAGAAAAGGTTGACAGTTTCCTGCAGGAACTCTGGAGTCTCCACTGAAAACAAGCGAGTGACTTGTTGCAGCAAACATCCAGACTATCCCCTGAATCCTGCCTGGGCTTCAGCAGGCAGTGCTGGAGAGGACAGTCCCAAGCAGGGGCTGCAATCCATGGACATGAGGAAAGGGCACCGGACTTTTCTGTGAAGGGAGCAGGCACTAAATCCTGCTGCTGGCACAGACCCAGCAGAATTGTATTTCGGCATGTTAGATGGACACGGGCTTTATTCTGAGAGATTACAGAAATGGGGCTTTTTGGCAGGAGCTTGAAGATAAGTCTGGTCAGGTAATTACTTATGTCAGAAAGTTGTAAAGGAAAATTTTGGAGGCAAGTAGAACTGATGGTGTGATTTAACCCATGTCACTCCGTGGTTAATTGCCCAGGTACCTGTTTGTGTATAACAAATCACGTATATCTGATTGTCTTTGTTAATAGCTTCTTCAGTGCTGTTGATCTCCTGGTTTAGTTCTGCCATTCCTAAAGAAAGCACATCTTTTAAATCTGTTTTGGCATTTGAAAATCAAATTAAGTTACTGTGGAGGGGGAAAAAAAAAGTCTAAATTTAGTAGTTTAGTCAGATTATTATTAGGCATCTGAAATCACCTACCTCAGGGAGAAGGGAGGGTGACAATCTTGTGTCTCTGGTCCTGCCACATGTGATCAGATTTTGTTTTTGCAATCAACAGGAAATCTAATGTTGATTCTGTTACTTTCTGTCAGATCATTTGTTCTCTTTCAGTTTTGCTTCCGGGATATCTCAGTACCACTTCTCATCATCGAGTAAAGAAATTAGATTTATTGTTGATTTTTCAAGAGCAGAAGAAAGAGAAGTTGATTTCAGAAATTCACATCTTTGGAAAAGCCTCACTGGCTTAGGAATTTTAGGCTAAGGAATGGAATTATACATTTTTGTTTGACATTCCTTCTGTTTATTTAAAAAGGCTGTGGAAGACAGAGAGGGTAAAGGTTAAAATAATATTAACTGAGCCCTCCAAATCTATCAGTTTCATTCTCCTTTTCCTGAGTATTACTGTAGTCAAAGTAGTTAATCAGAATCAGAAAGCCACATTAGCATTGCTGACATGTATTTGTCAATAGTGAATTGGGAGGCTGGAAACTGGAGGGGGAAAAAAACCCACAACAACCCAACTTTTGGCTCAGACCACATTGCCAAAGATATTTGCATTAATATCTGTAAGAAATTGTGCTAATATGAAATCTTTCCAAAACCTGAATTCTGTTACGAGCTTAACAGTAAAATAGTTTCCTAAGACTCCTTATACTGAAAAATTCAAGGAATTTATATTTTTGTTTTAACGTTCTCTTGAAAGCATTTGGATAATTATGCACTCAGATGATGGTGTGTCAAAAAGGGCCTTTGTTAACCTCTCTGTTGTGCCACGTACAATCAAGGCAATGCTGGGGATGTTTTAGCAGTGTCATGCCCTGGCATCCCACAGGCCTTGGTTCCTTTTATGCTCCTTAAACCAGGCTGGGGAGGGTGACCTGACAGTGAAAAGGGTTAAATAAAAATAACATTGCTGCAAACTGACTTAATGAGACATAGCACGAATACTGCTATTTCTGTTATCTGACGTGTGCTGTGCTCTGGAAATGTGGTGATAGCAGAGCTGAGTAAGGTCCTAAGCAGAGAGAAATTAAAAAGGCAAAAAGATTGGCTGCAGCAACTCATCCAGCTGCTGCTAGTACAGAAACATGCCTTGTCTGGACAAGTTTTACTGACCCCAGTCTCTGGCTTCTGTCTCTTGCCTGGGGATGTTTTTGTGGCATAGCTGTTCCTCCTCTTTCCCCTACTAGTGCATTTTTGGTGTCAGTCTCCTTTCTCCTCCTCAGCACTTGGAAGATTTCTGAGGAGACTGTCAGTTGTTTCGTTTTGCTGCAGAGGGAAGGAGGTGAAGGAAGGCAGGGAAAGGGAGAGAGGACAGGATGGGAAGAATTGTGAACGCTGCACCTTGAGCAGATATTTCTGGACTCTGTTAAGCTAAAATAACCTCTCTCTGCCAGCAGGCAAATACTGATATACCTGACATTTGCCAAGAGTCCCCCAAACCCGTGTGAAAGGTGCACTGACACTCTATAGTTTTGATGTTCTAGTAGCCATGGTTCTTCCTAAAAGAGCATTATTTTTGTTTAAAATAAGCTCCTTGTCACTGCCAGGGCAGCTCTTCTCCATGTATAATCCATGGCTTTTCTTTTATTAATGCCATGTTGTATCTCAGTCTGAAACCAAAATTGGCCACGGCTGTTGTTTCTTATTATTTCAACTGAGAGATGTCTCAAACAGTATATTTGGATAGTGAAAAGTAAATCAGCGGGGCAGTTTTATTTCTAATGCAAAGACATTATTTAACCCCACCCCCCCAATTTAATCCTGTATTTCTCTCCTCTGAAACCATACAGTACATGAATGGGAAGTCGGTTGCTCACAAATCCATTGCTGTGCAGGCTTTTACATAAACAAAGTCCTAAGGATAAGCAAATGCCTTCCTTCTAATTAGCAGCATGTTTTGTGGTTCCATACATTCCAATATGTAATAGGCAGCTCCAGTGCCTAAAATAATCCTGGAGAAAACACTTGTATGCTGTGAAGATAGGGGTGGGAGGGAGAGGAGGCAGGAAAATGTGTTGTCTGTGTTCTTGGAAGCCTTTTCTATCTCCGTTTGGATACTGTCAGCTTCTTTTACACAAACATTACAGCATCCAAGGGGAATTAGAAATACTTACCCATGACCACAACATCAGATTTTAGGTTTGTCAGGAGAAAGCAATGCAGAAGTAGGATCTTGGCCTCACTGCTTTCATTTTGGTTTTAGCATGCTGATAAATGCCTCCTAATGCTGGAAAGAGGTAAGGCCGACTGTCTAGGTGGAATACAGGAAATTTAAAAGTCTTACCTCATAGATTTGAAATGGGTTTTGGATCTGTGAAAGTGCTGTGTAAGTCCTAAGTAACAGTTATTGTCTTTAAAGTTACACAGCAGCATCCCTATTATACCAGTGTGTTATGAAGCTGTTAGGGACCACTTGGGACAGAGAGACAAAACTGGGATGCTTCTGGTTAAACAGCTTTTAACTGAGATAATAGTGGTCAAATTGAGCCTTTTAACCTCAACAAGGGGTTTTTTTTGTGAATTGTCTTGTCCCAACATCAGTGGAAATAGGGAAGGCAATGCTTTTGGTTTGCATCCCACCCTTTTGCACTGCTCTGTGCCATACCCACTGCTTGGGACCACACTAACCTGTGCAGGGCTAAACAAGCTGGAAGCCCATGAGCTCAGGAGCCTAAAGGCCAGACAGCTATAGGGCAGGAACAACAGCTGGTCGTGGGTTTTTTTACCCATTGCTGAGTGGAATGTAATCCACGTTGCCAAAGCCCATCAGCTAAAGTTGTGATTTTGGGAATGAAAACAGATGAGCTGTCTCATACAGCTGCATAATCTCCTTGAGGTGCAGATCTGCTGGCTGGACACAAAGCACTACAGTTGTTTTGCCATGCAAAAGTACATCCTGGTTCCTAACACTTGCACCTCGGCCCAGGATGTGGGTGAGAAAGACGTAGGAGAGAGTCACTGCTTGGAAAATGGTGAACAAAAAATCACTTGCCAATATTTAATGGTGAAGATAATTAACTATTGCAACAGCTTACCTAGGGGATGTGCCTGAACCTTTATGATCTGATATCTCTCAGCCTAGATTGGACACCTTTCAAAAGAAGGTGTTTTGGCTGAAGTGCCAGTCCTTGAGCTTTGTACAGGAGCACCAAATGTCCTGGCCTGTGCTGGGCATGAGGTCAGACCAGCCTGAGGGTGGACAGTTCCTCTTCTGATGTTCTGCTGCTCTTGAGGCCACCACAGTCAGTGTGTTGGTGATGCAATTCCCCACCTCACAGAGAGGTTCTGGCATGGCTCAGTGGCTTCCCCACTACCCATGCACTGGTGCCCCCCATACCACTGGTGTGCTGACCAGTCACCTTCCCCACTGGTCAGAGGAGCTCCCTCACAGTTACTGGTTGGTCATCTGGGAGATCATGACCATCGTGATCCCTTCTGACCTCAGGCACCTTGGGAACCCCACAAAGAGAGGAAGACAAATGGAACACATTCATCCTGTCCTCCTAGGAGTTCCCAGGGGTGGGCATCTGTAGCAGCATAAATGGTGGTGGAAAGAGAGGCCACTGATGAGCCCAGTCCACATGTCAGGAGCCTTCCCCTGTCTCTTGGCCAATGTCAGCTGAAGTTGCTCTTGTTAAAAGTGTTGGGAATGCACCAGTGGCAACTCCACTAACAGTGAGCAGCTGTTCTGGTGGTGCCCTCCAGAGATGTGGCTCCTGCAATCTGAGCTGCTCCCTTTTCCCACACACAAGGAGTTTCCCAAAATATTTACCAAGGTTTTGATCTTTGTCCGAAATTGAATTTTCTTTTCTATGGCTTGAACAAAATCTGGGTTTGGAAAGAGTTGAGACCTTTCACTCGTCAGATGAGGCTGTACACATGTAAAATGTCTTTACCTCTGGTTTGGTTAGAGTCAAAGATATTGCTAAAAATGGAAATCTAAAAGTCTTATTTAATCATTAATCTCTTACAATGGGTGTAACAGGCCCACATATATTTAGTTACAAAGTACAGTATTTTCATGAACTTGAATAGATTGTAAATTGACAACTCCTAGCCATATAGAAGACCCCACATTTGTGTCTTAAGATGTCATAAAGTGGAATAGAGCTGAATTTTAAACCTTTCTTTTCCTACCTTTTTTTTTAATGTGTGGCAGCCTGCTTTTAATGTTGCAGCAACAGTTTGTGGCACAGAAATAAGTGTGCTGCCCATGAGAGTTGGAGTGACCCGTGGCTCCGTGGAGAACTTCCTTCACCACGTTTCACCTCCAGGAGAGTCACCACAACTGTGCTGGCAGAGGCCTCTCCAGGCCCCCAGGCAGTGCAGAAAAAGGCTAAAACTCTCTGCTCTCATCACACACGTAGAGCCATTTCAATGGAAAACCTGAGCTGCTGATATTTCCATAGAGATCAGCTTAGATCCATGACAGCATTTCTCAAGGACTTGCGTCTTCCAATTTTCTTTGCTATTTTCTGCAGCTCTCTAAACAAAAATATCTCTGCTCCAAATTCAGAAAGGTCACTGTCCTCAACCACAAATTTAATTAACAGCATTCCCCTTCTACTGACTTTTTTTTTTCCCCTGTCTTTAGTTAATTTTAACCCAATGTCCCACATTGGGAGCCTGTAGTTTCCACTTGAGGGAGTAGATGCTCACAGGAGTGGCCCCAGGGAAGCTCAGCTCAGTAAGTGATCACCAGCGGGAGCCAGGGTTATACACGGCATTACACCATGGAAAGCTTCCCATCTCCTGTTGCAGACAAAATGTCTACAAAAACAATACTACCACTTTGCTAAATTCTTGCATTTTGCAGATGGGAAGCTCAATTTCTACAGGGAAAGCTAGGCTGTTTTGGGAGACCTCATAGTGCTCTGTCTTTTTGCTGCTGCTGCTAATTTTTGTGAGCACCATAGAATACAGTAGAAAATTGAAACTGTGTGAAAGATCAACAAATCAGTGTAGAATGTCACGCAGCAACATCTGTTAACTTTGGCTCTATCTCATATCCTCCTGACCCCTCCTTTCCAGCCACAAGTCTCCTGTTTTGTGAGAGCTTGGAGTGATAGGGACTTGGAGAGGGGGAGGTGGGAGGTGGAAATCTCACTATTTCTCAGTGGTCTGAAGGGCTTGCAAAAGTACCATCTGGAATGAAAGTTTAGTGTTTGTGTGTTTCTATATTTTTAGCTATGAAACAAATGGGAATTTGCTGAATGAATTAATTGTATTGCTCCGTAAAAGTCTATCTTGAGAGCCATTATATATGGGAGCTTGCAAAGCCTGCAGAGAGAAAGGAAAGCGGCTTCCCTTTCTAATGAGGGCTTTCAGGAAATCATTGATTACAGAATTAAGTGGTTTTCTCAGAGACATTTGTTTGATAGTACTTCTGATAAACAAAATTTTAACCTAATAATAATTTTACTAGTGACACTGGAAGCAGCTGTGCTCTCTAATGGTAAACTCACCTTCAATAAAACTTGCCCCCTTCCTCCTGCCTTGTCCAAACAGCTATAGCTAATGAAACATTGCTTCCAATCTGTAGCTCCCAGTAAAAAATTTAAATCATGAAGAAATAAGTGATATAGTGGACAAGATGTTCTTAATGGGATGGTCTTTATCTGGACCAGGTTAATGGTATCAACTTGTTCTAGCATTGCATTTAAATAAAGTCAAAACAAAACCTTGACTTGGTATACAGCAATCTCTTTTTTTTCCTTTTAACAGGGTCAGCATATTTCACTAGCTCCCATTCAAAAGCTAGAGGAAACTTTGTATGAGTATCAGCCCCTGCAAGTGGAGACATATGGACCACAAGTTCCAGAGCTTGAAATGCTGGGAAGGCTGGGGTAAGTAACACATTTTAATTCCCATTTCATGGCATTATAGCTGGGACTGTTACCATCTTCAGATTGCCAGGGATTTTTTTTCCTTCCTTTCTTTTTTTTTTTTTAAAGCATCTTAATGAAATATTAGACTTCCTGCCCAACCAACATTTTGTTTGGGTGGATAAGCTGAAATTTTTGGTCCTCTAGCCTTTATAGATCTATTGAGAGCTGGACTGGATTGCATTAGTGTTTTTAAGGTTGTCCTTGGCAGTCGTGGTGAAGTAGCTGTTCATTTTCAGTTGCACGGTATTAAAAAATAAATAAATAAAAATCTGGGGCTTAATTTACCCAGCTGTAAGCCAGTAAAAATATTAAAGTTGGGCTGTTTGCCATGGAAAAGGGTAGATTTACTTGTCGGCTGCTGTCTACAGTCAAACTGCGTTTGTGAGAAATGAAGCACAGAGCTTAACTTATGTCAAAAAATATAATGCAGGGCTGGTCCAGCAGCAGCCTGGCGGCATCATGGTGTGCAGCCATGTTTGGAAGGGAGTTTGGAAGCCTGCTGTGCCTGGGTAATGGAGGATAGGAAGTCCAAAAGTGTGCTCTCTAGAGATGTGTTTGTAGCTGAAATGCCAGCTGAAAACGTGTAGCTACTGGGATACGGTCACCCAACTCACCATGGCCTAACTTTCAAGGTCAACAGCACTTTCAGTGCCTGAAAAACTACATGGCAGAACAAATGTGCAGACTGGCAAGGCAAGAAAGAGTTTAAAAGATAACAGTTTACATTTGACTGTACAATATGGGAAAACTGAAGCCACAAAGTACTAAGCAAAGCTGAGACAATTTAGTGTGCAGTTTTGGAGACCACTGAAATCCAAACAGGAATCCCATCTAGTTCATGGCATGGGAGAAATTGTATCTCATCCAGAAAATGACAGAGGTAGATAGACTTTTCTAAGTAAATAAGCAACCTAATGGTGCTTTAGAAAACTCAAGGCTGTCTGGAATTGAGGTTGTCTCCATTTTTACTGTTTTTATGTCCTCCTGATGGCTGTAATTTTTTATTATCTGATACCAAGCTTCCGAGACCAAATATTAATTAGCAGTTTAAACTTGGGCAGAGCCTGGTTCGGCCTTCACCACCTGTTTGGATGGAGCACAGCTGTGAGGGACCTCCAGTGCGAGGGGAGCTTTGAGGCCCTCCCAGCCCTCAGCCCCATCACAAACGAAAAAAGATGACTTGTGCAGGGAGGATTCCCACTCTCTGTCCTTTTGCCTGTGTAAAGTGAGTGCTGGCATCCAAATCCACCAGGAACCCTGTGTGATCCGTGTGCATCCCATTTAATTGCCTGTGACAGTGGTTCAGAGGCAGCACAACAGGTTGCAAAAGAGAATCCTTTAAATCCTGTGGTTGCGTCGCAGTGTCCGTGTGCGAGTGTATCCAGAGCAGAGTTTGCAAACAATGCCACAGTCTTTTCTTGGGAACACTTTGGAATGTGTCATTCTACTTGTGCGAGCATGAACAGCCAGGGTTGCTGGGCTTGGCTCTGGAGGAGATGAAGGAGTTAAGAGCACAGGGGTGCCTGGTGGCTGCGGCAGCAAGGGGAGGCTCGTGGGTGGGTTGGTTGGTTGGTGGTGCCCACCAGAAGAGCTCTGCTGAGTCCTGAGGCTGTTTGCCATTCCAAAACAAATACATCGAAGCTGTGGGTTCCCAGCCGGTACAGCTCCAACCCTATTCCATGGGGTGTCTGAAATACCTTAAACTGTGCAAGGCTGTTGGTTTATGTATTTGTGTTTCTGTGTTTATATGAACTCATGCGCATTTCCTGTTGATGATGAATGCTTAACTAATGTGCCTCTGTCCCTGCTTTGGGGGTTTTCAGGCAGCTGCATACAGCTGCCTGGGTGAGGCAGAAGAGCTGGGCACAATGATATCCACTCCTGCTAAAGATTTTTAGTTTCCTGTTCATTTACACTCATAAAAGGCCAGATGGGGCTTTGAGGCACCTGGCCTAGTGGGTGGCATCCCTACCCGTGGCAGGGGGTTGGAACAAGATGGTCTTTAAGGTCCCTTCCAACCCAAAGCATTCTATGATTCTAAAAGTATTTAATTTTAGTTTTGTTTTTTAGTTTTTTTTTTTTTTTTTAGTTTCTCCCTCTTTTCATTTTCCTATTAATAATTTTGCAGTCTGGCCATTTATTGCAGCTAAATAGTTCCCTCAAATGTGCAGGCTGTTATCTGAGTTTCTGGAGCCAGAATTATTGCAAAGACACTGCCAACCTGGAGACTTTGAATTCTCCTCTGGTAGCATAATTTATTGACTTCTTTCTTTATTAAGGTACAATTTATTCTCCTCAAAACACTCAGTAGAATGGGCTTTTTGAATATTCACGTCTTAACCTCTTACCTTTTGCAAGACTTGCTTTAAGTTTCCAGTATCAGTGTTGAGTTTATTTCTTAGTAAACTGCTGTAATGTGGGACAGCTGGCAAGGAGGTTTAGCAAAGAGCAAGAAAAAGGGTTAATCCTTAAGGGGTCACTTAGAACATTTGTTAGGGATCTTTCATTATTTTAAAAAAATTGCTTTTTAAGATGACTTTTATTATTTGCTCATTAGACTTTACAAAGAACTTTGTGAGCAGACCAATAAACTTGATTCTGCATCCTCCCACTACTCTTCTGTGTGGACTTTGCATATTTTGCAAAAAAGGAAATTTATGTTCAAATTGTTTTTAGAAATTTGTTTTCAGTTTCCCCTGGACATGTAAATTTTCCTTTATTTTGCTAAGTACTGCCGAATAGCGTTAACATACTTGTGATGCATTTTTTGTTAGTGTGTTGGAAGTCTGAGAATAATGAAGAAATAGATTTTTTTATTTTCCCCAACACAAATGATTGGTTTAATGTATAGGGGTTTGTGTCCTTCAGTCCCCTGGTAAAGGTCACTTTGGTTGTTGACTGTGAGGACCAGCTCATGCCTGTCTCAGCTGTCAAAGGGAAACGTGACTTGGAGAAGGGGAGAAGACACGTGTGAGAGCATCTCCCAAACCTGTGGTGCTGCCCTTGGAGAAAAGTGTGGTCTTGGATCACTGTAACATTCCCATCCTGGGTGCAGGCTCTGCAGCTGCCTGTCCTTCCAGGGCTCTAATAGCCCTGGGTCTGTGTGACTTGGTCACTGCTCTGAGTTACTGAAGTGTTTAGAGACATGTGTTGGGAAATTGTTGGTTTGTGTGTGGAGCTGAAGGCACCCTGCTGATGGGAGTCATGTTTTGAGAGCCTTGTCTCTCAAATTGGTCCAAATCTGTTCAATTGCCAAAGTCATAGCAAGGCTGTGACCTACTATGGCTTTCAGGGTGTGGAGGTGGGTGGCTGGGAGAGAGAACATGAGGAGCACCTGGATGGTCAGGCACTCACTGCCCTTACTTTACTTGGAGGTTTTCTTAGAGGGGCAAAAAAGGCCTGTCTCTTTTTCTTTCTTTCTAATGTTTTAGCTGAGTAGGCTGAATATGTGTGGTTGGAGGTCTGCATTTTTCTTACTGCAAAACAAAAGAAATGAAAAATATAACAAACTGACATGCCAAGTAGCGAAAGAATAACCCGGGATGGAAATTATTGTGTTATTTTAAAAATGTATGTTTGATATGTAGTTTTGATTTTAAAGGAAAAAAACAAAACAAAACAGAAACCCTGAGGATCAAAATGATGTTTGTTTGAGGTCTTGAAAAATGTAAAGACATTCCTGGCAGTAATTGTAAGTATGTATGTCAAGCAGGAGCGGCCACACAGCGTTCTCACCCCAACTATTTACAGCTGGGAAGAGCCGTACACAAGCTACTTAAAAACTGACTGTAAATCAAAAATCTGCTTATGTGATTAACATTTTGGGTAAAGATACACAAACTTCATGTCTCGAAGTTTAGAAACTGTCTCTTGTAATCCAGAGTGGATCATCCTCATAACACAGTGCCAGTCCTATCCTCAATGTTCTCATAAAATAGAGGTAATTTACAAGTAAGATTAAAAATTTCTATTTGCATTGCTCTTGAATTCTTTATGTTAAGGCAGAACTTCTGTGCAGACCTTGTAATCAAGTCAAGCTTGGGCTGCTTAAAATAAAATTGTGTTTACCTACTTAACTTTGGAGAGATATAACCTGAATATATACATGTGTATATAAAAATCAGGTTTGCTCCAAAAATATCTTCTTTTCTCTAGGGAAAAATCTGAATTTCCATTGATCTATTGACTTGTTTTCACGTATAACCACATTGTTAGGAACACTGCAGTTTGTTTAACTAAGATGAAGAAAATGAAGTTCAAGAGTGACCACTAATGTAATGAGGATAGGTAATATACTTTGATAAATTAAAAGTTAGATCTAAGCAAAATGTCATTTTAAGAGATGAGGGTAAGTACTGAAGCAGAGTGGGAGTGCTGTGAAAATCTGTACATATAATGAACATGTTTTAACCCACCATTCTTTTTATTTTGAACAACTGGATTGATTCATTCCTCTTTTCCTTGTGTAGGACAGCTGTCATTTTAAATTTTGCATTAAGGTGAGGTTGGATTTCATATCTGCTAGAGCTTTGTTAGTGTTTAATTTTTAACCTTCACTTCAAGTGGAAAATTTCTGCATATTTCTTTGTTGTACAGTGTTGTAGTGTAATTTAAAACACATGTAGAGTTCTGGCACTTAATGTATAAATGACTCGTGTAACTTCTTTGCTGTCAATCATTGTGGGGTTTTTTTTTTGAAGTGAGGCAATAGTAAGGATGCTCTCCAAACTATTCTTAAACCATAGCTGAGCTGGTCTTTGGCTGGATTATTTTTTGCTAAAACCCTGTCAGTGTCTGTGTCAGGTTCAAGGCAGTGAAATAACTGAGAATTGATTTGGAATGGGTGACAGGAGCGCTGGGCTTTAAAAGTCATAGCAGGTGATTTTTCACATCTGCTCTGTCACTGGGGTATGCAGATATTTCTTGAATCTTGGAAAAGGAGAAAAGCCGCAAACGAAGGGCTGATTTGATCTGCTTTGGCCCATTGATTTTGAACACTGAATTCATTCTGCTCCTTTTAATGGAATCTAGTCTCTCAATAAGCTCAGTAGTCAAAGTCAAAAGATTGAGTGAGAGCAAGGAAAGCTTGTCTTGCTTTGGAGGGCAAGTAGAGGACTGGACTCCTTGCAGGAATTCTCTTGGCTATCAAGGCATATGGTCTGAATTTCCCAGAGTCTCCTGTTGCAGGGCCTGATCCTCAGTAGAGAGATCTCTGTCAGCTGCAGTGAATTTTGAATCAGGCACCTAACGAATAAGAATTGACCAGTAAGGAGTGATTATTGCCTTAAAGACACAGATACATTTGCATACAGCCTTTTTTTGTTGTTTTTTGTTCATTTTATTATGAATAATTGAACAAAAGCCTGTGAATGACAATACCAGTACTGTGTGGATACACTTTCTTGGAACAGTGTGGTGTCTCCTTCAAGAGAGGATGGACCAAGGCAACAACTGTGTGTGAGCCATCCTAATTTGGTTTGATGTAGAAACTGTCTGGTATTGCTTTGGAGTACCGCAGAAATCCTACAAGTTTCATCTTAGGATTTTGGAAGGATGCAAATTCAGTATGGGGGAGGTAGATTAGCACCAATTTTTCCAGCTGAATGGAAATCGAGGAGCGCAGCCTTTAGTAAGTCTGAAATCTTACTGTTTAAGAAATCAGCACTCTGGCAGAAACGTCCATGAACATTTCAAACGACACCCTGTAGAATATGGTGTTTTGCATGGAGCTCTTCTGTCAAGGTCGTTAGCAATTGAATATATTAAAAGTGGCCTGCTTATGAAACGGAGAGTTTTGCTTCCTGCCCGCCCACCTGTGGGTATAGTGTGGGTTCTGTAACTGTAAAAGGTCTCGGGGGGGTTATAAAAGCGGAGAATATGGAAAATATATAAAGAAACAAAGAAGGAAGCCTGAATACACCATGTAGTTTCTTATATGTAAAGTTGGCTGTAGTTGTGTATGTACCACTAAATTAACCTCAAAAGCTGGCCATGACAGCAGAATGTCCATAGTGATTGTTTTTGTTGGCGTTTGGCTTCAAAATTAACTCATCGATCTAACACGAGTCTCTGTGCTCGGAATACTGCTCTGCTAATGTTTTTTTACTTTTTCATGCAATCATGGAAAAAATATGTTTCTGCTCGAAGCAGTTGTCAAACAAGCTTCTTTCATCGGCAATCAGACACAGGGCAGCTGAGTAAGGCTGTTTAGTCTAGAATAAATACTCGAGAGATTACAAGGTCGCTGTAGGAAATGTAATTATACCATTTATTCCAGAATAGTCTCTCTGTAGTGTGGGCTTGCTGAATACTAAATCATACATTTATTAAAATACTAATAATGCGAAGAGGAAAAAATCTTTCAGAACCTTAAAATAAGGAACGGAGATTTGTCTGCAAACTGTGCTACAGGATGAATCAGTAAGTATTTAAAATTGTTTCAGAAGATCAGGATGGTAATATTGGCTTTATTATTGCGAATTGGTAGGAGGCAAACCCTGAGTTGTCTCTGCAGGTGTAGGGGCAGTGCTGTTGAGTGGGCACATGAATGGTGCCCACTCATGCAAAGGTGCCTGCCGATGGGTTATAATGTGGCAGGAGGCATCCAGCAATTGTGTGGGCCAAGTGCCCTATTTTCTGCACTCTTTGTGTCTCACCAAATCAAAGCCTTGTTACTACCAGCCATTTAAAAATACCTGATTGTCTGTGACAGTTCTTATCTGTTATTGAAAGCTCTTCTTTGATTTCATCCTTCCCTTCATCTCCTGCATTGATATTGCTATTGATGTCTGGTTCTCCTGCGACTTTTTATGTCCACAGACTGTCCTCCATCTGCTTAGAAAAGTGTGTTTTTGTAGAAGGTAAGTTTTAGATCTTCTATTGCTTCTCTGAAAGTTTGCGGTAAATTTGAGGTCAGTAGTTTTTGTGCTCAGTATTTTCTTTTTCTTTACTTTTTTCCTTCCTTGCTTCTCCTGTGCTCCATCATGTTGCCCTTTTCGAGTCTTTCTCTGACTCCTCAGCCAGATGGATAATTGCATTGGGAATTGTGTAGTTGCCACAAGAAAAAACAATACGTTTTGCACATGCAGGAGTGATCTTTCCTGCTTATCTCTCACTTCAGCAACAGCAGGGCCTCAGTGTCCTCCAACTTTTGTAGTTCTTCCTGGGACAGAGCCCCAAATGCTTTCTTTAAACTCAGTGTTGGACTACAGAGGCAGGAACACCTTAGTCATAAGGAGTCAAGGCTTGACTCTGACACTGGTAAATGTAGTTGTAAAGCAGCTTTCTGAATTAAATTGTTTGTTCAGGTATCAGTGGCTGCAAAGGTGAATTACAAGTTCTGAAATGTCAGAGAGAAGTGCAGGCGTTTCTTTCTTGAAGTTTTCTGCAGCTTTTCAAGCAGTTGCTTGTAATTCTTTAACCCCTTTCAGATAACTCTGTTGAAGGAGTCAATTATGTTTAAAGCTTCTCTGAAGAAGTGGTAGGAGTGAGGGATCTCTTCCTGGAGGAGCATGCCACTTGCCAAAGTCAGTAATTCCACTGATAAATTTGATCCTGTGTGTGTAACTGATCTGGGCAGATGATGAGATTTTAAAGAGCTGGTAGTCTCTCTTTTCTTATTTTGATAATGACCCTGTGATCCCTCAGATTAGATCACACTGGAAGAACTTTTTGAAAAAGTGGAACCGGAGAACCTTTTTTAAGATTTGATGGTATCCCATCACATGTGTGTTCTCTTCTTTATTTTTCCTAGTTTCCTGTTAAAAAAAAATAAATCTGAGTATTGCACACCAATAAGAATTGGAGTTTTTAGCACCTTCCAATCCAGCAGTTTGTGCATCTGTTCCCTGATTGCAGTTGGACTTGGTGGAATGGCAAAAAAATGTAATAGGTGTTTCCTATCATGCTCTATAGCTGTTTTTTAATTTTTTTTTTAGTGGTGCTGCCTACCAGGGGGTTGAGGAAAGTACCTACAATTAAAACGGTTGGCTGGAAATTATATATGCACACATCTAGGAACTGATTTTCATGGCTTTGGCTTGCTGATAGTTTCTTGAAAACTGTTCTTGGTTAACAAGCCACGTAATGCCAGGCTTCCAGAAAGAATTGAGTTGTTCACTTCTCCCTCTTCCAAATTGAAGCATTTGAGTTAGGCCACATTTCTAATAACAAAACAGGGGTTTGAGCATAATTGAACTGCACAGCTGAACTGTTGCTCAGGCTTGAAGGTAACGCCACCATGGTTTTGTTTCTTTAACTGGTATTAAATGTAAAAACATAAATCCTTTTCAGTGGGAGAGGAGAAGGGGAGATGGTTTTCATTTGGCATAATTTCCTGTGAGACGTGGTTCTAAACAAGGCCCATATTTACACAAGACAATACAGTTTTACATGTACTGGTATATCCAGCACATTTTAAAATTGTTTAGCCAGCCCCGGGTATTAAATGCCTTCACAATAAATGTGTTTAATAAAAGTAGATGAAGTTTGAAATAATTTTTTAATAATTTTACAGTAGAAACACCAGTTAAATCAACCCCGTTGCAGTAATAAATGTCACAAAAACAATTAATTATAGTTGCTTGCCACTGCAAAATCAATTGTGTAACTGTTCTTCTAAAACTGACTTTTACATTACTAAATCCTAAACACTACACTTCTGTAACTTGTCAGAATCAGGTTTTGGTTAATAGATATTTTCAGTGATGTAATGGGAACTTCTGGCATGGAGTCAGAATATAATGGACTGTGATTAATGTTTTAATAAGCACTTTTCTTCTACTTATGATGCAGCAGCGAAATGGTTTCCTGCTTAGATTGATAGAGCAGCAGGTGTGCGTACATACTTTTTTCTTTCAGTAGGAATAAGTTTTTCAGTGCTTCTGCTTGAAAACATTTAATGTTTTTCCTCGAGTCAAACGCTGCTGATTTGGGGTTTTCAGTTTGTTTGTTTTATATCCAACTATTGCTGATATTTGTCAGTTGGAAGTGGAGGGTGCCACGGAAACCTTTTCAGTACTTAGAGTAATTGCTTTGCAAAAAGGGAAACTCATTAGTTTAAAAAACAGTTTTGATATATTGATGTTTTCTTCAGTGAAAGGATTTGTTTAAAATAGTGTTGGAGTAATTCGAAAGTGTGCGAGAACAAATATAGTGTTGAAAATATTAGCAGGTCAGATTTATTATTGAAGTTGATGTAATACACTTGCTACATGCTTGGTTACTTTTGTACTGGAAGCGGTTGTGTTATTCTGTATTTTAAATATTTCTACACAAAAAGTAATTTAGTCACTGTTTTTAATGACCCATCAATCCTGATTTGTTGCAGGGATAGGGGTTTTTTTTGCTTAGGGATCCAGTCAGCTGCTGACCTGGTGGTGTTTCACCTAAGGTGAGCACATTTTCCATGCTCTTGACTTCCTGCTGATATCAGGTGATGGTTGTGCTCTTGGTCTCCACTATTCCTCTGCAAAGGAATATATACACATATAAAAATAATTGACAAATATATATATAACCACAGAACATGAGGATTACCTTCTGTGGAAAACGAAGTACTCTCTTTTCCTTCCTTCTCCTCTGTCCTTGTAGACTCGATAGGAACAACAAATATGCTTGTGATGAGAAAAGAATGAAACCTGTAGAAAGAGGAGGTCCCATGTTTTGCTGGCATTATTCCACTAGACAAGATTCCAGGCACCTCTGCTCTCTCATGTCTAGAAGTTGGGTGAGCCTTTCTGGAAGGATGGAAAAGGTGCTGTGCTCCTGGTTCCAATGCAGGTTTTTTTCTCTCCAGAGTCTATTGACACTAATTGAGATTCAAGATAGCAGTTTCTCCATCTCTTTGTTCTTTCCCCTAAACATGGGAATCTTACTGACTCCTCTGTTCTCAACAGCATCAACCCATGCTTTAATTTTCCCACCAACTTTGGGAAAAAAATGCAGAGATCAGCATACTTGAGTTTTTAATATGTATTGAGAATTTTACCAAGCAGCCTTTATACCTTGGGTTTGTGCCAACTCTGTGTACTGGGGTAGTGTCTGCCTTGCACAGAGAAAGTTACTTATGGTTTCCTTTATTTGCTACTGCTGCATTTGTCTAGTTCTTCCTTAAAAGGATGCAGGAGGTGAGTCCTGGCTGCTATCTTTATTTCCTGACTCTCTTCCAGAATTCATGAGGAAATGCTCCTGAATACAGCCAAAAAAAATCTACACCTCTTCTCCCCTTCCTGTCATTAGAAGGTTCTCTCTCTCGTCCTCCTCTTTTCACATTTGGGCCCTGATGGATTGGGCAGACTTCTTGTTCTGTGGTCATTGATTCTGCTAATTGTCAAAAAGTATTCCAGAAACAAGAGAGAAGAGCAGATCTGCGCTCTGAGGCCACCTCAAAACTTGGAAGCGTAAAGGCTCTGCTGTTCCAGACTCTCTTCAGCACACAGTTAACTTTGGAATGAAAAGTCCCACAGATACAGAGTCTCCATATAATCTGAAATATGGAAACCTTATCTTCCTTTTTTATTTTTTTCCTCATTCCATGATGTAGGTACATCCTGCTCTTGTTCTCTACCAGAAGAGAGGCAAATATTGTTGTGAAGGTGTGAGTGCAATGAGGAGTTCGCCTTCAGGACTCTCCTGTGACTGAGTAGTCCCTTTCCTTGAGCAGTCCATGCTGTAGGATCCTACTTGATCTTTTGGCTTCTGTCTAAGAGCAGTAACTGAAGTTACTAGTTTTTCATTTTATATTTATTACTTCTCTCTCTTTTTTGCTCACCCAGAAGTGGTTGATTCTATGGTTCTATGATCTACAGATTTTTTAGGTCTGCTGTATTTGCTCAATTTATCCAGGTCTTAAATGTGCTCAGAAAAGCGTGGACTGGCAGAAGAACATACAAAACTGGTGTTGTCCAGTTCTACAAACATCTGAGCCATCAATAGTGTAGTATCAGGCCATGGAGATGACAGCAATGATAACTTGGTGCAACTGCCCTCCTCAGCATTTTCGCAGTTCTCACAGTTAACACCTCCAGACTCCTTCTCTGGCTTCTCCAAAGAGCTGTAGGAAGTTCACATGTTCCCTAACTTGTTTTTGGCTCTTGTGTCAAACCACTCTTCTGAAAAATTCCCGTTGAACTTGCTTGGATGCTGAGGGTTTGTGGGTTTAAAAATAAGAGCTGAACATAGGTCCAGTTCTGCTCTCAGCCCTGGCAGAGGGATTTGTAGTGGCTTCAGCGGGAACAGGATCAGGCCTTACAGAAGTGCCTTTAATGTTCCTACCCTTGGGCAGCCTGGGTGGATACCACTTTCTTTTGCAACACAGTGAATGAACTGTGTGTGCTCCCAGGCACTTCCATATATTTGAGGAGTGTGCTCGCATGGCTCAGGGATGTTTGCAGATGGAGCACAGGAATGTAGCTACCTGTAGGACAGAGAATGAGCAGTGAGGCCATGTGCTGGCGCTGCAGGCTGTTCATCCTCAAGTTTGTAGGTGTTTGGCTTTTCTGGGAGCTGTTGGCTTCTAGTTGATCTTCCTGTATTTGGAGGCAAATGCTGAGAACCTGCCTGGAGCTCTCTGCTCAGATCAGCTGCCCGTATGTACTGCAGCAGCAGGTTTTACAGGCTCTCTGCCCTGGGAATTCGAGATCAGAAAGGAACAGAAAATCAATGTATTTTCTTTTAATGCTATTTTTATCCCCTTAGAAAAATACTTTGTGAGTGGGGCTAGCAAATACAGGATATTTCAGTGCTCATGTGTGGGTCCATTTCATGCCTTCCTCACTTACGTGTGCATGTCATGTTTCCATAGTAAGGTCATATTGCTGAAAGCTATGGTAGTTTTACATCTAAGCTCCTTTTGAACCTCTCCTTTTTTCCTTTCTTCTTCTCCTTTCCCCCACTGGTGCTTTGTTTCATTATCTGAAAATGGGAATATCTGGTTTGAAATATCAGCATTAGGTTCTGGGAAATACTTGTTACTTCCAGCAGAGAGAACCACATGAGCTGGGGTGGCTGGGTGGAGGTGATAAAACAGCCTGCTGTTGTTTGCAAAGAGTAGTGCATCCTCTATTTTGGGCTGCTTTGAAGGATGTTATTTGCAACAAATCCCAGAGTTTTTGTTGACTCGTGACTTATATTTTGGTTTTATTCAGCATTTTTTTTTTGTCCTTTGAGGGCTCCAGCAGCTGAAACAGCATCATCTTACCACACGGCAGTTTCAGCTGAGCCTGGTGTTTGAAATGGCAACACTGCTAAATGTTTGTGACTTGTTTTTAGAGCACCATTTCAGCTGCCATTTTCCTTAAGAAAGCAAAAACAATATGAAAAGCAAGAAATATAAATAAAGGAGAGGCTTTAAAATAGTTCTGATGTAAAAAAATATAAATTAAAAAGAAACAAAAAATATTCAGAAGACATGCTAAATTTAGCAGAATTTCTTGAAGTAATAGGAAAATGACATCTAAATAAGCATTGTGTGTTCCTGGATTCCCTTCACCTTCTTTTCCTCCCCCTTTTCTCCAGCTCACACATAAACTCATTGATCACATTCTCTCTTAATAACCTGTTTCCAAAAATTTTGCTTTTACCCTTGTAAAAAGCTCGGATGCTCCCAGAAGAATGTTTGCCACATGGTGAGGGTAAATGTAGGGGAGGACAAGAGCTCCTCAAAACTCTCTGCTCCCTGGCAAAACTGAAGAAACTTCCTGATGAAGAAACTACAGTGGTACCATTAATTCTTCCAAGTAGAGAGTAGGAGTTAGGGCATCAAGAACAGCTGCTTTGAGGGCGTGATCTGTGCACCCAGGAAAACTGTTGTTTCTACTGGAATTATTTTATTGGTTTATATGTTTGTGTGTGCATATGTGTGCATGCAGAGATTGTTATGAAACGTTTTCCATTTACAGTGTGATAACTCCTTGTTGTTATTGCTGTTGTGTTATTAGGTGTTTTGTAGGCATGTCAAGGCAGGGATTGTTTCAGCAAGTGCAGCTGAAGTTTTTTCGCCCCAGAAGAGAGAAGGTAACACTCAGAGAACTTACTGCAGAAAACCAGGGTGAACTCTGAATAGACAAAGGGAACATTTTGTAGAGCAACTAATAGAAAGAAGAGTCTGTTTTGCTAGTTTTCATGAACTGTAGGCTCGGAATTGATTGAAAACACAAACTAGCTTAGGAATATCAGAGTAGAGAAGGAAAGGTGTTGGTGTAAGGGGACATATCGGCGAGTGGGGCAGCATGTGCAGCTTGGAAAGGTGCAGAGCTGCAGAGGAAGAGACTGACTGTGCAGGGATGAATCAGATCTCATCCTGTCAGATATTCCTCTGTAGCCTTTGTTACATCAGATAGACTGAAATCCCTAAAGGCAGTTAAGCACCAGAACACCTTTGGAGTTTGGCTTCAGTCCACATGTAAATCCTTTTTTTTTTTTTTTTTGTCCTCCCCATTGCCCTGCTTGATATTACTTTGTGTCTGTACTCACCTCCTTACCTCCAGAAGTAACCAGAACTCAGGTTTTGTAAGTTGGCCACCATTAACTTTGTTGTTTTCAGTATTAATTTGTGGTGCTGTGTCTGTGTGTCCCATTCTTTGCTCCTCACTGCATGTCCTTTGCAACTGAGCTGTCTTTGGTTGGAAAACATCCATGTGAGTAAGTGCTGCAGATTAGCCTGAATCATTTATCTGTTTTCCCAGCCCCCTCAGATTTTTTGACAGATGTATATTTTATAAAGAGTGACTTTTATATTTTCTTTCATACCATAGATGAAAGTTGTTGAGTATCACTGGGATAAAATGAGATCCCTGCAGGGAAAATACCTCTTTGGATGATGAATCCCCATTTACACTTATTTCTTGAGATCTATCAGTGTAAATCAGGGTTGAATATTTTTTGGTACATCACTTATGAAACTAATTTGCATGTGGTACTTTAAGAAAAAAAAATACTCCCTGCTTTTGTTGTAAACCTCAAGGCGAGCTTAAGCTTTTTATTGGGGTGTCTCACTGGGGGGTGTGTTAGTTCTTGGGGTGAAGAAGTTTTAGTTCTTGGAGTAAAGACACTTAAGATCAGTATTGGTTAAACTAATCCCTAGATCAGCATAGAATATATTCAGCAGCAGTGCATTAAATGGGCAGAGCATATAGTGAGAGCTTTTGTACTGCAGTGAGAGTAAGGGATAATAATATCCTTCTGATGCAGAAGGATAGCTAACTCAGAAAGAAGACCCTTAAGATTCCCATGGAAATAGTACCAAATTTTTTTTCCTTGAAGAAATTGAATGCTTTTTGCACAAAAAGTGGGGAATTTACATTGCTACAGCTTTAACCTCCACAAAGAGTTACAGGAAAATTGTGTAAAACTCGTGGTAAAGTGTGAGGGCTGCCTTTGAGTTGGCTTTTAGGGCAGCTTGGACTATCGTGTGCTCCAGCCTGTGCTGGAGCAGTGCCGGTGGTCTGGGAAGAGCCGGCTCTGCTCCTCCTGTGATTTTTGCTCTTCTGTGGCTCCAACTGATAAAGTCTTTGTAGTACAAGAAGTTCCCAGTCACAAAGGGCATCACATTAGCCCTCAGCAGATTTATGTGCCATAATAGAAGCCTTTGATATAATTTAAGCCTTTGAAAACCTCCGTAGCACTCGTGTGACAGATAACGCACACGTGTGTGGGGCTGCTTTAAAGTGAACTTACAGGAGTGCTCGTCCTGCTGCTGAGGGATCGATACAGGGCTGTGCTCTCTTCCCTTCAATCCCATCTGCAGCCTGTCAGACGTGATGCACCGCGCTCGACCAACTCAATAGAAACTATTGGCTTTATTCTCTTAGTAAAGAGGTTTTATTGGGCCAAACCCCCTTTGTTGTCAGAATGTCTGAGTGCCTTTGGTGAGTAGAACACAGCTTTTTACTACAGAATAGGTCCATGCCCAAATAAAATGACTCTTTCTTCTGTGATTTGCCCTTCGATGCTGCTCAAGGACTTGAAATCTGCAAAGGGTACACAGAGACCCTGATGTTGTTTCCCAGTTTTGCATCCAGTGAGTGCTCCCAGTTCCTGGCTGCCATCTGGGAGAGCTGCAGTACTGGTCTAGTTGCTTTAAACAGTGGATTACAAGGAGATGCATTTTGACAGCGAAGTTTTTTCAACAGCTGCATTACCCACCATGCTGCTATAGGTTCATTTATGTTTTAACTGGAGAGCTGCATTAAGCACATTTTGTGCTTTATCTTTCTCTGCTGCCTTTAATCAGGAGGTTTATACACTGGTGTACAGTAAGTGTTAAACTGGGGCTAATGGGAAATGGGTTTGGGCCTCAGTTGTAGTGACCACAAAATGTGATGAGATCTGGCACTTGGTTTATGATGCCAAAGAGTGACATGACATGTAATCTGGTGACATCACCAGTGTTGCATAAAGCACTAATATTTTATGTAGTCTTAAAAGAAGATAAAGCACTTGGTTATAACATTCAGTGCATAAACATGCATATACCTGTTTATGGCTGTATGTTAAAGCAGTGGCCCACACTGTTTCTTAAATTTCTTGTTATAGCAAGCAGCTCTTACATCTTAATAATTTGAGAGATTAAGCAGTTCAAGAATACAGAGCAAGAAAAAGACCTACTTTAATTTTCTACAGATGTTTATGATGATTGAAGACTAAAGGAGTTTCATAATGAAACAGCAAATTGCATAAAAGAGGTTAAACTTCAGTACAAAGTTATACTGCATTTTAATATTCAGGGGGAGTATATCAGGTACTAATAGAATAATCACTCACCTTTTGTCTTGCAGCTTCTGACTTGATGTAACCACGGAACTTCCCTTTAAAGCACAATAATTTCTTTAAAGCCTGTTTGATCTGTCAAGTAGGTGTAGAAGCTTGTGTCAGACATGAAGAAGAGAGCAGAGTCAGCTCTGACAGATGATACAAATATGGTGAAGTTAATTGACTTCTCCAGGGGAGAAAATTCTTCCTCCCAATTATTTCAAATGCCAGACAACTTTCCAGAGGTGGGGAGGGAAACATGCCTGAAGGACAATAGTGACACTGTGCTTTTCTAGTAGGTGCTTGCTGTGCTTTATTTTTATTTTTACTTTTTTTATTATTTAAGCTTTCAGGGATAAAATAATAAAATCAACTAGCTCAACTGCCTCTTTGTTTTAGGATTCTCAGACCTCATAAATCTACTGCCCTTCCGTGGTCCTCTAGGATTTTCTGCCTGGTTTTGTGAAGATGAAAACTTTCAGGAGACTCGGTGAAGCAATGAAGCCTCAGACTTATTTTTCTGCCAGTGTTAGGTGTTCTGCTTCTTTGGCTTCAGATTGGTATAATTTAAACTCTGTCAAGGTCAACAGGTTTCTGTCACATTCTAAGTTTTTAGTATTTGGAAGGCAGAGGAGAGGACTGGGCTTTTGACTCCGTTCGTTAATCCCTGGTCAAGCCTATAGCCTGTCTCATATATAAACCTCTGCAGTTTTGTGTTCCAGCACCACATGATTCTTTTACAGAAATTTCCTGTCAGTGGAGAAGGAGCCAGTGAGGCTGTCGTGGTAGGGGTTATTGTTTTGAGGAGCAAAACTCCATTTTCTCCACTCTGACGCCTTCTCCTCCCTCAGCCCCGTTTTTGTTTTTGGTTCGTGGGTTTTTCCACTGCAACTCATGGTGTTATTGCCAAGAGATGATAAATAAAATAAATAATAAAAAGTGATCGATGTAGGCTACTTTTTATTCCCTATCACCTTCTCCTGAGGTTGGGATGGGTGTCAGAGCAGTGGTGGGCAGGTTGTGCACATGTGTTTGTGCACACATTACACAAACACACAAAGCTGGGTGTCTGTGCTGCAATTAAAGGGATCTGTGTCTCTGGGGTACATGGAACTTCATCCCCAGTGAGACTGGGTAAGCAGACAGCATTCCCTCTCTCCAGTGAGTGTTACAGGTAGTCACATGCTGCAGCAGAATAAAGATAAAGCTGCTGCAGGAGGTGGTTTTTACAGGCTGGGAAGTCCTGCCTGGCTGGCAAACATGAGGTTTCTGTCCACTGGATGGGTTTGTTTCTCACTGGCTGAGCCCTTTAGGTAACCAGGGCTGAGGATGGTCGCCCCTAATTAAGGCTGCAAGGTGATCAGCATTTTTGGGGGGTAAAAAAGAACAAACCCTGTATTCAGGTTTTTTTCACAGTGAAGGTAGAATCTGTTTCCAATGTTCTTTTCTTTTGTGGCCCAGCTCTACTTTGTATAACCAACCTTTTTGTGTCTCACTGTTCAGTAACTCTTACAACCTTTTCAAGAGCTTACATTGGTAAATCTGACAGTGTTTATATTTCATGTGGTTGGTTCCTTTTGTTGTTTATTGCTGTTTTTTGCCTTATGAAAATGCCTAGGAACATAATTGCAAGTCCATCATGCTAGAGACTGTACACCAATTTAAGAGGTGTGGAGAAACAGTCTGTGCCTTGAGCTGCCTAGGAGTGGAGGATGCCATTTTTAAAAGAGAAAAAAATAAGTAAAATGCAACAGAAACAAACTATCATGTTCATTTCTTCTGCACTTGACTCTCTTCCTGTCCAGTGTGGCAGTACTATCAAAACTTTTCATTCTTATGGCTTCTCCCTGTCAGTATAACTGTTCCAGACCTTTCAGTAGCCAAGAACTCCATTCTGTTTGTGGGTTCCAACTTTTTACTCATCCTTGCATCTGGTTTTGTTGCCTTAAGCCCCGGATAGTTTCAGATTGACAAAATATTGATCGCAGTTGCATTTGGTTAAATCTGAGGTTAGTTTACATGAGTCAGTGATGAAATTGCATGTGACACTTTTTTGGACATTGGGAATCAATTATCTTTTAAATTATTTTTTGAGAAACTTTATTCAGCCACTAAATGTACTTTTATTAAAACAAGCCCTTAGTATGCATAATTGAGATTTGGAGTCATGGTAAGTTTGTTTTTTCACATTTCTTGGAGTGTGCTTTCAGTTTAGCTAAACTAAACACCATTCTATTTAGGGCATAATTTTAAGAATATTTTTTTCTAATTCTGGCAGCAAATGCTGTGACATTATAATTATGCCATAAGCATTCAATGTTTATCCATCATAAACTGGCTGTAATCCCAGTTCTGGAATACAGCTTTCTTGTTGCTCTTGATTCTTCAAGTGAAGGGGTAATTTTGTCCACAGAAACGATTTCTTAAGAAAATCCGCCATTTGGGTTAGTTACATACTAAAGTAGCTCAAAAAGAAAAGTCTCTCTTTTCCTCTGAAGTCATAAATTATTTTTGAAGTTTTCTTAAAGGAAATTCACTTTTAAGGATGAGTTGAGCCAGCAAGTACTGTTCAAAAACACTTGATTCTTGCATATACTAAAATATTGTGCTCTCTCAATTTACAAATGGGAACTGGTTAAATCAATACAATCCAGTGTTGTTAACACACCTGTTAATTTTTGGGTTTCAAAGCAGAGCAGGACACAGTGATACACCCCAGAGGTCAATACTGGGACCAGTGCTCCCTATTCTCTTCTTTCCCAGCTGACTGTGGGAAGGAGTGCACCCTCAGCACATTTGCAGGAGATACAAAGTCCAGAGGAGCAGCTCGTGCACCAGATGGTTGTGCTGCCCTTCAGGGGGACGCTTGTGAGTTCAGCAAAGAGAAATGCAGGGTCCTGCACCTGGGGAGGAACAACCCCATGTGCCAGTACAGGCTGGGGGCCGACCTGATGGAAAACAGCTCTGTGGAGAATGACCTGGAGCACACCATGGTGGCCATGAGCCAGCAGTGTGTCCTAGTGGGAAAGAAAGGCCACCAGTCTCCAGAGCTGCATCAGGCAGAGCGTTAGCAGCAGGTTGAGGGAGGTGGTGATCCTTCCCCTCTGCTCAGCACCAGTGAGGGACACATCCGGAATGCTGGATCCTGTCCAGGGGTCCTGTCCTAGGCTCCCTGGTGCAAGAGACATGGACACACTGGTGTGAGTAAGGACAGGAGTATCTGTCATGTGAGGTGAGATTGAGGGAGCTGGAACTGTTTAATCTAGAGAAGGGAAGGCTTGGAAGGATCTTGTCAGTGTGAGTAAATACCTGATGGAGGGCACAGAGTTGAAAGGGACAGAGCCAGACTCTTCTCAGTGATTCCCAGTGAGAGGGCAAGATGCTGCAGACACTAATTGAAATACAGGGAGTTCCATTAGAATGCATTTACTGCAAGGGAGGTCAAACGCTGGAACAGGTTGACTAGAGAGTTTGTGAAGTGTTCCTTCTTGGAAATGCCAAAACTTGACTGGACACAGCCCTGAGTGACCTGTTTGAGCTGACCCTGCTGAGCAGGGAGGCTGGACACAATGGGCCATTCCCTTAAGAGTTGGACTTCATGATCCTTGTGGGTCCCTTCCAACTCAGAATATTCTGCGTGTGATGATAATAATACCTTGTCTCCCTATGTGCCTTCCAGCCTCAAAATTTTCTTGGTGTTAACCATCTTTGTGTCTGTCTGCTCAGACTCTGCATGGCAAGGTGAGAAAATGTCATCAAATAATCTCAGCAACAAGATATGTAAAATAACTCTAGATATTAAAAAAGATGTTATTTCTTTCAAGTTGAGAACTTTTAAACTAGAATCCACTAGAAAGTGTTCAGGCTGCCTTTGTCTTCTTAAGTTTCTTTTTACAGAGGTCTCAGAGGTTGCCCATGAGGGTGGTCCTCCAGTTTCTAAAGTGGTGTGTGATGCTGAGGCATGAACTGCCATCAGGTGTGGGGTTGGTAACATGAAATCAGTGGAACTGCATTGGTGTAAGACATGATGAGTGGTACAGCTGTGAGTCACTCCCAGACTTGAGGTGACCTAGTGTTAAACTGGCTTTCTGTTCATGTATCTTGCTGTTAGATCTGTACTTTCACCACTGAGTTTAAAATTTTCTGAAAGAAACAAGTACTGAAAGAAAAAGCCACATCTGCTCATAAAAGAGGAGCAAATTGTCACAGTGTCCTTCTGGTCCCAGTGGAATGGTTGGGCTTCCAAGCACTCCTTTTCTGCTCCTGGAGAGGGATGGCTGTGGTGGGGGAAGCCTGAGTCTGACCCAGAGCAGCTTTCCTTAGCTTAAAACATCTTTCTCCAGCTCTTATTCAGGGTATGATACTGAACTTGGCTAATGCCAACCAGATAATAATCCAATTATCTGTAGCAGAGCAAATGGCACTGATTCTTTATAGCAAAAAGCAATAGTGTTTGTTGTGCCTTTGATCTCTAAAGTGCTCTGATGTGGTGAGATCATCTTGAGGAAGCACTAACCGGCCTTTCCTTGAGTTTTGTTTTTAACTCCATGTAAAGGCAAGAAGGAAAAATGAAATTGAATGTGTACCTATTGTGATAATTAATTTTAGCTTACAATTAGCTTGCTTTTCAAAGTTCCTGCACAGGGCTTGGTATTGGAATGGGATATTGGCAAATGACTTTATTAGTTTTCACTGAAAAGTAATATATCTGTCAGCTTTTCACTATGGGGCTTGTTTTGCTCTCCAGATCAGTAAGACTGCTGGCTTCCCTTTCAAAACTGATTTTCTTTATTGGTGTGTTTGCTTATGTGTCTTGATAACCCTTCCAGTTACTGCTTTAGAAGATGTGGGAAGGGGAAGGATACTTGGTCCCTGAAGGTTGCTGTAAAACAGTCACTGCTCGTATGAATGAAATATTTCCATACGCCATAAAACTTTATCTCAAAGATAGTTTTGAGAAGTTAAAATAATGGTAAATAGTCTGTAGACTAACTCTTGCAAGGGCTAAATAGCCTGGCCTTGTTCCAGGGAGGCACTTAACAATGTGCTTAACTTTAAGCGCATTGAATATTCTTACTGGCCTGAGTGAAAAATCAATGAGGCTGCTCACATGCTTAAAATAAGACATGTGCTTAAGTGTCTTTCTGGACCTCAGCCAGAGCGTTCAGCCTGTGAGATGGGCTGAATTCTGACTGTGGGCAAAAGCCAGTAGTGTTTCATTTTGCTTGTCGTGTGCCTTTCTGAAGAATTCATTGATATTGTCTGTGTTTATTTTAATTGGCCTCCATTTCCCATCTAAGCCCTACCAACTCCAAAGCTCTGGGGGTAAAATAGATGTGCAGCTTAGGGCTGTCAAACAGCTTGTCAGGGGTAGTACTTAGACTGTATATATTGCTCTAGAGCAGGAACTGAACCTCAGAAAAGCTGGGAAAAGATGAGGTGAAACGTGATTGTTTTCTTTGGTAGCCAAGGTTTTAATATAGAGAGAAAATGAAGAGGAGAGAAGAGAAGGGCTGGTGACACGTCACACCTTTTCAGTTAACATAGTTGCTTCTTAGGAAACATTAAAGAATGCAGACAGATGCATTAATAATCCACTGGCAGTGGCTGTGGCCTTGGCAAGTCAGCTTTCCTACCTACTATTGATTTTTCTGCCTCTCAGGCAGCAATTTGCAATGGGTGGCGTGATCCCTTACCCTCAAAACGGGCAGTGAGATGAGCTGTCATGGCCAAAATAATTTTTACTTTCTAGCCAACCCCTCCTGTTTCTTCAACAGCATCTTTTCCTGCTTAGATGACAATTTCCACTGCTGACAACTGGGAATGATAAAATATATGTACTATATTTAAACACAAAGAGCCTCTGTGGCTAGAGGTGCAAAAGAGCCCACCTCAATGCACTGAGCAGCAGCTTCACTAGGGGAACCCACCTCTCAAGTGCTGTAAATTTGGGGTGTTACTGGTTAGCAAGTGCAAAAGCAGTGCAGCCATGGGCTCCTAGAAGAAATCTTTGCTGTCAACTCAAACTTCCATGACTAAGGAAATAGAGTGCCATTCTCCTCCCACCGCCTTTTGTTTTGCAACATCCAGACGTTGCTTGTCTTCCACTTCCCTCCATGTTTACAGCTTCCTCCTTGTGTTGCTTTTGGTTTCTTTTCTACCCAGGTTGTTACAGCCCACGCAGCAGATTGTTCTTCTTATACTGCCTTTGAGTGCGATTGCTGATAGTTCTTCACCTGTCTTTTGCTGGAAATCATAGGATGTTCAGAGTTTGGAATGAACCTTGAAAGTCATCTGGTCATCCCGTCCCCCACCACAGGCAGGGACACCTCTTTATTTCCTTATACATTTGGTTTATACTGGCTGAGAGAGAAACTTAGAGTAGTTGAAAAGAAAGTGAGCAGAATAAAGGAAAATGGAGCATAAATGTGTTTTAAATGGTTAAATATGTAAAACTAGAAGCAACCAGCTGATACTGAAGAATTTTACATGCAATTACAAAAGTACCTCCTGAAAATGCATCTCCACGAAGGAATAGATACCATTTTTAGCAGACCTTCTCTGCAGTAAATCTTGAGCAGTTTTGAATGAGTTTGCTTGTAGGTTGTTGTTTTTCTTTCAGCTGCAGGAGTGTGTTTGCTGTAGCACTCCAGGCTGGGTTTCAAGAATGTTTCAGGGTAACTTGCAGCTTATGTTTTTATTGTGTACTCGCCCCAATGGTCATTTATTTCTTTCAACTGCAAATTCCTCTTTTTCTTGAATAAAAGCTCAATAGAATCACCTGTCACGTACAGAATTTCACCTGAATTGAGTAAGAGGCAATTCAAGGTTCAGATTTAGAAGGTATATTCACATTCAGGGATAGCCAATGATCTTTTGAACAGTGAAACAATGTGCACTAAGGATACCAGGGCAGAACTGAAACTGGAAGAGTGGATGGGAAATGGGATTTTGGAGCTGTGTTAACTGTTTTCCCTTTAGCTTTTCTAAAATCAAGCTCAAGTCTACGTCTCAGTATATCTGTCTGCAGGTGTCTTCAATGTGACAGAGCCTTCTGCCACCTAGTGTTACTGGGAGTTCTCCTCATCAGGGAATCACCAGATAATTTATTAAATGTCATTATTTATTAGCAATCCCCTCAATTGCTGGGCACACTCTGTGAATCCTTAAAAGGCATTTTCTGATCAGAGGGTTGCAGAATCAGTTCAATCAGTAGGCACAACTTCTTTGGAGACAGTGTTTGAGGGTGCAGTTTGTAAGTTGAGTCGAGTTGTTAACAAATAATCCGTGGAGAATTTCAGCAATTGTGAAAGTCACTGCTCCATAACAACTCTGTTAGCACTTTTCTCCCCCAGGTGAAACTAAAGGACTCTGCCTAACTCAGCACACTCCTGCTTTGGTATCTGTGCTGCTGCTGGTTCAGGATATTGGGTTAGATTGAAAGCAGCAGAGAATAAAAATTAATTCAACAGAAATTATATAAATTAAAGAACAAACCCATTTAGACACTTAACTCATTGTCTTTTTAGGAGAGTAAAATGAAGTTCTCCTATCATCACTGCCTTTTCCCCCCTAGAAATTCCACCAGGGCACAATGGAGAAGGACAATAAAATCCAGAGAATTACACCCAGATTTCACAATAGAATTGTCAAACTGTTAAAATAGAAAAATAGGCATATAATGATGCTTTAGATTTAAGCCAAATCATAATAGCTCCTACCATATGCTGACAGATAGGAGGAAACTGCCTGGGATTGAAGGGGTGGGTTTTTTCCTTCATTCCCCTGTAAAAAAAAAATATTTTCAGGAGAACAGAGCAACTCTTTCCCCTTATCCCCCCACCTTTGTGAGCTGTCTGAGTGCCCTGTGACACAGAGTAGGGCCGAGTGGCTCCTTTGCAGGTCGGTGTGTGAGAGCTCAGCCCAAAGGCTGCGCAGGACTGGGGCAGATGCTTCTGATCCTTCTCCCAGCCGTGGTTTTGAGGAGAAGCCTCACTCCGAGCTCCTGCCCTCCTCTCTTTTCTCCCTCCCACCTCTTCCAGGCCTTCCCGAGGAGCAGATGCCAGCATGGCTGAGAGCTGTAAACTTGATCCTCAGCATCAGACTTAAATGCTGACCTGATCAGCAGGAACCAGAACCTCTGGCAGCGGAGGGTCTGATGCATTAGAGCACTAAGCAGCTGCAATACCAGGCGACCTGTTTTCACCTTCTTTTGACCTGAACAATCTCATCCTTAAATACCACCATCCAAACCCCAGTCTCTTTGCTTTCAACAATTGTACTTTTCACATACTGCCTAAAGAAAGTAACTTTGGGTTCTTCTTATCTAAAGTGAACAACCGTGAGCACAGAGCAGATTTGCTCTGTACTTGTGGGTATTCATTTGAGACAATTATTAGGTTTGGCAGCTTTACTTGTCTGATCAGTATCAATCCTCTAAAATTTCTTGTGCATCTTGTGCTATTTTGTTTGAGTCATATTAAGCTGGAATTACCATATGACATGAATTCATTGCTACCCGGTCAGAACAGAGGATGCTGTGTCACAGTGAAAACAGAACAGACCGTCTGACCTGGGGAGACCATATTTTCAAGCTGAGGTTATAACCAGATTTTTCTGTGTTTGGATGATGTTTTTATCAATCAGCAGTGATTTGGGGGCAAAGCCTGTGGCTGTGCCTGATACATGAGTCACTCTGGGGCTCTGTCCTCCCCTGCTGGGACTAAAGCACAGTCCTCCAGTGGAAGAAAACCTCTAAAACTGTCCATTTTCCATTCTTGGGCCCAAAGTTAAGGTCCTTACCAGAGCTCCTGGGGCAGAAATATCTCCTGGACTCTGCAGTTGTGGTCCTGAGCTAGTGGGTGGCATCCCTGCCCGTGGCAAGGTGGTTGGAACAAGATGGTCTTTAATATCCCTTCCAACCCAAACCATTCTATGATTCTATAATACAACCATGACCGTGCTTGTGGTCTGTTGCCACAGAACTGTGCATCAAGCAAAATGTACTGAAAAGGTGGTGGTGGAAGGGGAATGTCTCTGCATCCCCATCCTCTGTCTGTAGGTGTTCCTGACTGAGTGCTCTGTTCAGAAAGTGCTCTGTTTGCTTCGCAGCTGCATAATTTACATGGAAGCTGGTCCTGGAGGAATCTCTTTCATGTAGCTCTCTCAAAGCCCCAGTTCATCAATATGGAGTGGTTGCCCTGCGCTGGGGGATTTATGGCACGCGGTGGGGTGTGCGGAAGGCGAAGAAAAAGGCAGTGTGAGGAACAGTAGGGAATTTTTATCCTGAAGTAAAAATTCGTGTGTCCAAAAGAACTGTCTTTCAGAATAAAAGTTGTGTTCTCTCTTTTTGCCTGCAGAAGTGATGCTGTATTCCCGGAGTCAAGCCCAGGGAAGTGTTCCCTGAGCCCCGGGGAAAGACACAGTGGTGTCTTTAAGACTGAACTTGCCCTATCCTTAAAAAAAAAAGAGATAAGCCTATGAAAATAATCCTGACTCAGGTAGTGAGATAGGAAACAATGGTTAATTTCCTCAGAGTAATAATAATTCTTTAAACATATCCATGTTCTTCTGGTGACCTTTGTCCTAAACCTGAGGAATTGGAAGGCAGGGGGAAAGATAAGGAATTTGGGGATCAATCCATGCCAAAACTTTTCCACAATATGTTACGAAGAGAGCTGCTTTGCAGTTACAGAGTGGTGGCTTAATGGTCTTTTTAGCCATTGAAAAGGAAAAAAGTACAAAATCATAGCTGAGAAAAGGCCCTTGTGTTCAATGACATTCTTCTCGGGGTCAAGTACGAGCGGAGGCTGATTTAGTCATAGACTAAATGTAGCTGCAGTTCTGCAGTGCTCCCGAGTGTAATCCATACTAGTCCTGCAGGGCGAGTTCCCTGCCGGATTCCAGCGGGGACTGCAGTGTCCTTGTTGCGCAGCGAGGCTGCTCAAGGGTGTTAAAATGCTTAACTTGCAGTTGTTTGAGCACTTTCTGTGATGGCTGATTGATTTACTGTATCTGGAAGTTCAGACCTGGAAACCCGAGCGCGGGAGAATGCCTTCGCCGCCGTGGTGAGCCCGGGTGTTGAGAGGACAGACAGCTGGCGGGTGACCTCAGGAAGATGACAAATGGGGCACCAGGTGCCCCCGCTCATCCAAGGGCGCTCCCAACCCCTCTGGAGTTACGGAAATCACTTGCGCTGGAGGAAGGCTTCCTGTGAGCAAGGCTTCTAGAAATAAACATTAACCTCTTGTTACCAGCTACGGGCGTGGGGGTGATGAGTTCAAGCAGCTCTTTGGGGAAAGAGTTGAAGCAGAAATCCTTTCAGTTTAAAGGAAAAGAAAAAACACGTTCGTCCGAATTGTAGTGGTTGCGCATATTTTGGAGCTGGGAACGTCAGGAGGAATGTGTGTGGCAGAGATATGTGGTGAGCAACAAGAAATAGTCTTCACAGAGTGATGGCTCTTTTCTGACGTGTGTGGAGCCATTAAAGCAACTAAGTATTTTACTGGGACACAGGGAAGCGCCCCGTCAATTGAAGAAAGAAAAGTCTGTGCAGAACTTGTGTAAAATATTCTTTATAGGGTTGAAGCACGTGAATAAAAAGAAATTGTGTAGCCTCTAGTTTTCCTTTGCTTGCAAGGGATTCGTGTATCTGCAGGTTCTGCTTTCCATTTCCTGTTTTTATTTTAAAGCAGGCAGTCGCGTGCTAAAGCGAGGAGAACTTTCAGATAATCATTGCTTTGAATCTGCCCTGCAACAGCACAGAAAACTATAACCCATCTTGCCTTAGACAGCTGAGGATGTGCCTCCTCTCTCAGAAGCTTGCCTAGTGGTGTTATGGTGTATTCTAGCACCTTCAGGGCTGTTTTTCTTTTTAACTAAAAAAACCCTCCAACAAAACAAGATGATCTCTGTCATTGCTTTAACTTTTGAAACTGCATTCAAGATTTCCCGCATTAGCTCAGATCCTCAAGTGCTGCAAAGACAGCAGTGGCTGCTCTCTTGCACTGGTATTTACATTTCCTGAGGCTGGAACTGTAACACCTCATCTGAAGTGGTGCTGCCTGATCAAATGCTAAGAGAACCTGAGTAAATGTAGCATTTTATTATTATCAAAAAGAATATGCAGACACCTACTGTGAATGCTGGGCTCACGTGAGGGGCCAAATGTGTTTCTCAAACATGCACTGGATTTACACACAGGAATTCTTGTCTAATGTAAATCTCTAGCTTGCATAACTCCTCAGTGAAAAGAGGAGGTTTATATAACTTGTTAACATTTCTAACATCTCCATGTACAATTGGATTTACAGTTCCTTTTGAGGATGGGAATAGGTGAACTTGCACCATTTATGGGGTTTATGTCTTATTTCAAAATCTGTAGTCCATATAGTCTACAATGCTTTAAGTTGATAGTCTCAAGTTCTGTAGTCCATAGTACTTGGAGTTTATAGTCTTTTCCACAAGAAATAGTTGTATCAAGGTGGTGCCTGCTTGGGCAAGACCCTGCAGTGGGACTGGAGTTGTCCAAAACTCGTTGTTATGGCAGTGCCTGCAGATCCTGTCCCAGGGCTGCATCCAGCCTGCAGCAGATAAAATGTGCAAAATGCAGATCAGGTCAGAGGAGTACAAAGCTTCCTTTATTCTATAAAACCTTTTTCATCGTTAGTTTCCTGTCTTTACACTTTAAAACATCCACTTCTTTTAAAATTGTATCAGACAGTTTCTGTGGGGCAGAAGGCATTTCTCCTTGTCCTTTGATCTCAGTTCCTCCATGCTTTTTCATCTTACCTCTAGGCAATAGCACTGGCTTCTCAGTTACTCCAAAAGCCAATGTTTGTGTGTTAAATACATGTGAGTACCTGAGTCTGGTCTCATGTCTATTTAAAAACTGGAGCAGCAGTGGAATTGCAGTGCTAGGAAAATGCTGGAGAACCAGGTGCTCTCTAAAACTTTTCTTCCTTTAAACTTCTTTTTTTACCAGTAGAGGATTTGGGTTTTTTATGACACATTCACTTAGGAGTACTGAAGATGTATTTTGAGATAGCTGTCACAAGGAAATTTCCCTCTATTCCATCCCCCAACGTATTAGCTTTTCAGTGGAAATGTTTGGTCTCTGGAGTCTGGATTTCATCACAAAAAGAGGAAGTTTTCAAGGAAGGTAGTATGGGAAAATCTGATTCTGTTCTGTTCCCCCACTGAGGACTTGGTGTCTTTGCATTCGAAGGTTTTTCTGCTCCAGGGTTCACAACCTCACTCACCAGTGCCACAGGTAATTTGTAATAAACTCTGAGGTGGGTTGTTAGATACATCTTACAGGTTAGGTACCATTAAAAAAGAAAACAGTTAATGTAAAACACCACGTAAAAGTGCCTTGGTTTTTATGTTAAACAATCTGAAAATTCTTTTATTTGTCACTGCAGTAGCTGTGGAAGGACTGGGAAGGAGCAAAGCTGCTCCTTTTGGAACAGGAGCACTGAGCCCAGAGCTGCTCCTGGGTCACTGTTGCAGCAGGACACGTGTGGCTTTGGGTTCCCAGGATCAGAAATGTTTGCCTTTTCTTATAAGCAAAAAGAGGGAGGAATAACTCATCACTGATTTTTACCCTTGGAGTCAGAACTGGCTTTATCAGTGACAGCTGTTTCATGGCTAATATTACTTTTCTAGGCTTTTTTTTTTCCTCTTTCAGTGTCCAGTAGCAGAGCTCTGTGCTGTTCCATCTTAACTGAGATGTGTTTTAATTTTGAAGTACTTTGTTTCACCACACACGGTTGACACACACTCCTGCCCTGACATACTCTGACAGCATTTGAAACAAATTGCTATTTAGAAAAAGCAGATGGAGGAGGCTAAAAAGAATCACTAGAGGTCCTACATTTCTTGTATTGATTTGGTGGGTTGGGGGGTTTCCTGGCTTTTCTACTGGGAAATTTTATTTCTGGTAGAAAAGAGTTCTTCCCTTAGAAGACCTAAAACAGAGAAATTAAAGTTCTAGGAGCCATAAATTCAAACTCTCAATTAGGAGGTTTTTTTGTAATCCATAACTAAAGCAAATAGAGATCCATTAGAGTCAGAAGGCATCCGCTGATGAAGAGTTTATTGCAAGATGAAGGCACTAACTTTTCCTTGTTGGAAACTGAAATTAAGATGGTTCTGCAGGAGGTTCTTGGAGCACAGGTAAGTGAAATAGGCTGAGCAGGTCTGTGGCAAATGGAAAAGGGTCTGGCACTCATCTGACACCTTGGTGAGCAGTTTCTGCTCCTTCAGCCCTCAGAAACTAGCACAGCTAAGCAGTGTTAGTAATAATAACAAAACAGACTGGTTTACTAAGCTGTCTGCACACCACTGGTGTCTGCAGGTGGGATTGCTGGGGCTGCAGGGGTGTCTGTGGTGGCTCGCTTGTCTTTGGTAGGATTTTTCAGCAGCCAAAACTGTATTGTGGTATTCAGAGTGACTTTTCCTTACCCCTGCACTATGGGCTGTGTTGGGTCCATAAGGTGCCATAATCTGGGTAAAAATATATTCTTTTTCTCTCTGCCTTGGGGTCTGTTGTGTTTGGACCTCATCATGCTTAGCACTGTTTAGACATTCACACTGGTTGCTGCAATTGAATACACAGAGGCACTGGGGAAAAAACCCCCAAACAAATAACAGAACTCCCTCGGTGATTGCAACTATTAAATAGATTTTTTTTCCCATTTTTTCCTTGTTGTCTGGAGGGTGGAGGAGAGGAGTGGCTGAGGGCAGGTGCCTCAGTGCCATCAGGGCTGGCACTGTGACCTCAGGCATGGTGCAAGGAGGGATTGAGCTGGACTCAGGAGGAGCCCTTGCCGAGTTCATGGCTGTGTTAAAAGTTGCATTCTGGGTTGGAACAGGCTGTGTTGGCTGGTGTTCAGCAGAAATTTCTGACACCAGTAATAGCTAGTGGGGTTTTTAAGATCTAAATTCAATAATAGTGCCCAAATAGTGTCTGCTAAAATGCATTAAAGACTGGGGTTTTTTTTATTTTTGAGGACCCGGGATCAAGCTTGTAGCTACTCTATGGAAGGATGAATTGCTGTTCTGGATTTCTTTGAGTACCAGCTTTGTGTCTTGTGTTTTTGCCCTGCCTTAGACATTGCAGTGTCCAAGACAGGGAGAACCACACCATATTTGAATAACACCCAGCAAAGGCCTGTTCCCAAATGAATTTCCCGGGGCTATTTAACGGAGAACAGCAACGAACTCGGCTCATTTTATAAACAAATCCTATTTGGCTGCGTGGACTGACTGTGGTAGAGCTGACTGGTTCAAACAAAAACAGAGCTGAGCAGAGGAGCTCAGTTTGTACCTGCTCAGGGACTATAGAGTAACCCAGACTACACATTCCTGAACAAAAAACAGGCCAGACACAGTCCAGTTTCTTTGTGCCTCTCTTGTCTGATGAGACCCAGTCTCTCCAAGCTTGCTCTGAGTAATGCAGCGATAGCTCATCCCAGGGACTTGGTAAATCTAATGAAAAGAGTGTCTCCAGAAAGGTTCAGGAATGCAGCAGCCTATGCTACTGCCTTGCTAATGCTTCACACAGTTCTCCAGACTGGAGTATTTTGCTCACTTTCATGCAACCACTATTTATTATTTAAATGACAAATCTGGAAAATTTCCCAGATCTAATGTCTGCCCCATTACTTTCTGTCTTGGATACTGCAGATAATCAGATGAGCAGTAAATCTATTCTGTGGAATAGAATTACATTATCTTTCTTTTTTTTTTCCTGTCAAACAACTTGTGAATGATTTTTCTTTTCTTCACCCCCATAAAATACCTAATAGATGAAAAAAAAATCTGTGTGCCAAATACAAGTTATTCCACATGTACCTCCGGTGGTGCATCTGCAGAAATGCCAGTGGGAGTGTATTTATCTTCTGTAGATGGGGAAGATTGTGTGAAATAATTCCTAGCACTGATACTTTCAGTTGGGTGGGTGAAGGGAAGTGCTGTGGGCAGTTTTTGGCATCTTGGTTCTTTTCGTTTGTTTGTTTAGGTGGGGGGGGTTTTAGGTTTGTTTGTTTTTTGGTTGGTTGTTTTTTTAGCCGGGTCTGTTTGTGTCCTTTCTCCATCCTCTCTGATGGTTTCTGAAGTCCTTCCTGAATTTCTCTGAAACAAGACCACCCTGCTGAGCAGTGAGGGGACGTTTGCCAGTGGTCTCAGGTGTTACTGAGCTGCCGTTGGGTTCTCTGGCTCTCGAAAACAGCAGCACCAAGGGGTGCTGAGGCTGCCTGGGCCAGCCTGGAAAGGCACAGGGAATTACATCCCCTGCCATGCTGAGCACCACTGCATAGTTCTCCAGCTGTCCCAGTCATTTCCAATGAAGTGATGGTGACACAGCTTTTGGAAAAGAGAAAACACAGAGAAAACCTGCTCCCAGGAATGACCAGCTTGATTCTGAGCCTTCACACCGAGTGTGAATTGCACCTCTTTCCTTAAAAACAGGAGGCTTATTTTTCTGGCCCCCCCTCCCCTCCACAGTGATGAGAAACTGAAGGTCAGGAATGAGCCCCCCGAAGGCTCATGAAGAACAAAATACGACGTGTTTTAACTGATGTGAAAGGTTAATGGGGAAGATCAACATCCAAAGGCTGCAGTAGGGAAAGGGGGCTTGTTTGGGCAGAGCCTGAAGCGAAGCTTCAGCATTACAGGGAATGGGAAGTGTGAAACTGTGGGGCAGGGAACACACAGCCCTTTAGCCCTGCTCAAAAATAATAGTGCAGACCTTTTTTTAACTTCAGAGTTTAGTCTGCCCTCCGTAAAAACAAGTTACATTAAAAAACCGTGCACCAGAAAAAGCAAACCTCATTTTCCTGGTTTCTGCTTATAAGATTTACAGGTACTTAAAATAAACCTATGAAAAACAGACCCAGTGTGCTGGAATTTGCTAACTAGTGAGAGCAATTACCTCCAGGTCCCAAGACCTAACGGAGCTTGGCTTTTTGGAAATAAAACTTGGCAAGCGCTTCTTCCTGCTGCTGTTGTAAAGGTGCACATGAAAAGATGTGCTGACCTCTGCCAGAAACCCCAGGAATCCAGTTCAGAGAGATTCTCCTGTGGAGGGGATGGCTGGATTCGGGCAGCACAGATGGGGATCGGTGTGGAAAAGCCAGCGAAACATTCGCTTCTCATTGTGTGGCTTCAGCGTGGCAGATTCTTTGCAATTGCCTGGTGTACCACAGTAATTAAATGGGTCAAGAGCAGTAAGTTCAGATACTTAACAAGAAAATAAAGACCTCACTTGACAGCCAGCAGCGGGTCGTGCTCGTTTCACAGGAGTAAGGAGAATTAATGCAGGTTGTGCAGTGAAAGTCAATCTGAGCCTTTTTGGCAATGATTTTGTATTGCTTCAGAGATCACCTACCAATTAACTACAAATGCTGAAATGGCTGTAAATCAGGTTGTCTTATGAAACTAATGCTCCAATTTCAGATGTCCCAGAAAAAGGGAAACAATAGACTCTGCTTTTCTCCTTTCAGTGATATGTAAGTAAGAAAAGATGAGAAAGACACAACCAACCTTTGTTAATATTGAAATGTAAAATAATCCCATTTTCACTGGACCGTTTCGTGCATGAGGGGAAAATGAAGTTTGTGTAATGAAATAAATATGATAGAAGTGGAATCCAAGATGGGAATTGGTTTTTATAAGACTCTCCAGTTTGGAGGGTGGAGGTAGTTTCACACCAGCATTTCGAAGGAAATTATTTGTTGTTGTCAGTATCCATTGTTCCTGGCTGGGGGAAGGAGCTCCTGTTTCCCACAGCAGTTGTAAAAGTCCTTTGGGAAGGATGAGATCTTCCTCCTAAAATATTAAGGTACAAGTAACAAGAATGTTAAAAAAAAAATAAAATTAAAACTATAAAATGTGTTCTGCCACAAACCAGGAGCTTTCTGCAGACCACCTCCCCTTGAAAGTTAAGAGATGGGACCAGGTTTGCTGCTGTGTTTGTAGATTCCCTTTGGACTGAGCACTATTAAAAGGGTTTGTGCCCTCCTGCCTGTGTCCATGCTGGTGGGAACCAATGTCCAGCAGCGAGGGTTGGGCTCCATCACAAGCTGGTCCGAAGCAGCAGAGCTCAGCTCGGCCACAGGAGACAAATTAGGTGTCTCAGCTTCAGCATCTCACCAAGAATCGCCCAGAAACATTGCTCATGTCTGTGCATTGCGGTTATTAGGTGCAAGAAATACAGTTTTTAAAACTGTATTTAATCATTTCTCAGTAACCTCTTTTTCTGCAAATTTATGGCATCAATGGGTATGACTGTTTATTATGTCTTACCTATAAAATCTGACCTGTTTTATATACTCTTTATGGAAACAGTGTACAGTCATAAATTAAAAGATGCAACTGTTTTGGATATTTTACTGGTGGTCCTGTATTTTCCTGCCAAAAGTGCAGCTGTTTTAGGTTTCTCGGGATAACATTATAAAAGGCTGTGTGCGTTTTGCAAGTTTATGCTTGAATTGCCAAGCCAGAGGTGGAATGACTCAACCTTCCCAGGAGCAACATGTACCAAGTGAGGAATCAAAACAGCCGCCTGAAGTGGGGCAGCTCAGATGGCCACTGGGAGAGGCACCTCTTGTTCGTGGTGGTGTATCTGGTGGTCAGGGTTTGAGATGATTGTCGTGCTGGGCTCTGGATCCCTCTGTGTATAAAATGGGGTTTTGGTGCAAAACTGGTGGAGAATCTGGTCTTGTACCTGTCTCACGCAGGGTTACAGCGTGGAAAGAAGCCATCCAGGCCCCCCTGAGCAGACACCTTTAATGGGAGCTCTTGGCGTGTGTGGCTGGGTTGGAGCCCTTGGAAGGAGCCAAGGGGAGCCAAGAGCGTGTGGCTGTGCCAGCACAGGCAGCGTGTTTCCATGCCAACTCATCAGGCTGGCAGGTTTGGGGGAGCATTAGATGGCTCTGCAAATGGGTGGGGATGCTTAATTCATGGGGAAGTTTAGAGGCTTCTTTAGCCAAAATGTTGACGATCTGATTCCCAGGCGTCAGTGGGCTCCAGACACTGACAGGCCTGAGAGCACAAAGCTCAGCCCTGAGGTTGTCAGAGGAACCAGCATTAACTGACAGAGCTGAAGCCCTCCTGTTCCCATGGGAGCACCGAGAGCTTGTGAGTTGTCCTTGCCTTAGAAAGAATTACAGAAAGGTGAAAATGAACCTTCCCCCAGAGCAAGCAGAGAATACAAACCTGTGAATGTCCTTAGCCCTGTGGCACTGAGCTGTCCGAGTGTCTTGGTTGGGGCAGCCTGGCTGAAGGTGCATCCTGGTTTTAACTCATGGAAGCTTTATCCTGCTGTGTTCATGGGTGGCTGGCAGTGGGCAGCCCCATCTCTTTGCTGTCTCACAAAAGCAGCCTCCACCTCACCGTACCATGCACTACACAGGTGTTTGATGTGTTCATTCCTGCTCTAAACTGACGCTGCTCTTTGCTGCAGGTACCTCACCCACGTACGAGCCGCCTCTCCGCAGGATCTCGCCGGGGGATACACGTCTTCCCTGGCTTGTCACCGAGCCCTGCAGGACGCTTTCAGCGGGCTCTTCTGGCACCCCAGTTAGCCAGGGACCACCAGCCTGACACCGAGGGACAGCCAGCAGGGCAAGAAGCTGATCAAGCCAGCAAAGGTTGGGGCAGAATCGCTGCCATCTGCGATGGCCGGGCTGCCGTCGCTTTCTCATGCACTTTTCTGTGCAAAACCAGCTGTGTTCGAGTGTTAAAGGGAAGAAAACAAACCCCGTCTGCACGAGAGCTTTGTAAAATGGTGAGATACATTTTTGTGGAGGGGGAAACTCGTTAGTCATGTGGCACTTTGCTGAGGGAGGCTGAAGCAATAAGCCACATCTAATGGGAGATGTGAATAACTCAGCTGTGTATGTTTGAGGCTTAAAGAAATACACTTGTAAATTTTTTTTTTAAAATAAAGCCAGACTTTTTTATTAAAGTTTGTGGTTTTACTCTTATTGCAGGGTTTTATTTGCACAAGCATTTAAATGCCATTTTGATTATAACATTTAGTGTCAATATTCAAGCCTACATTTTCTTCCCATAAAACTAGTTTCCCCAAGTTTAGACAAGTGGGTTTTTCCTCCTGCCAGCTGGATGAGATGAGAAACCCTGGAACTATGCTGACACAACTCTTCCTGGGTGACACTTGGTTCTTACCTTTGTCTGGAAAACCAGTCTTTAGCTGAAAGTCTTTCTGCTGAGTTCCTCTAGAAGCAGTCTAAGAAACAAGACTGAGTCATTGAAGCAGTTAAAATTGTGGGGTTATTTTTTGTGGGGGTTATTTGTTTTGGTTTTGTTCATTTGTTTGTTTTCTCCTGTTTAGCTCCATTTGCAACTTTTCCGTTGTGCACTCAGGAGCTTCTTTTGGTGGGAACATCCCTTTGCCTGGCTTTTGGGATGACCCTTGCCACTTGATTTGCTGCTTTCATGTATTCTTTCCCCTCTCCTTGTAGTGGAATGTTGACTAATGGCAGCAGAGCTGGGAGGACTGAACCTTGCCATGAGTGGGTATAAACTGCAGGAGATGGGAAACTGCTCAGGACAGGGAGCTTGGACCACGTTTCATGGGCCATCCATTAATAGCTGTTGAATCCTGCTCTGAGGGGTGCACTAAATGGATGTATTTTTTGTATGCTGTAATAAAGAGAAGAACAAGCTCTATTCCAGACTCGGTGCTTTCTTTATTAAGAAAAGTAGAGGGAGGTGGCAAAATTTCCCTTGCCCTTTCCCTGAAATCCTGCCGGTTGTGCCCAGAACAGCTGCTGACAGGGAATGTTACATGCAAGGCAGAGGGGTGAAAAGATCACAGCCTGTGGAGCACTCCCTGCAAGGGGCAGGGGCCTGGCCTTGGACACAGAGCCTGTGCCTGGGTGCTGTAGGACTTGGGGTGCAGTGCTGAGAGGCCACTTCTGTTGGAATCCATCCCTGAGACAAGAGCTGCTTCCCACCTGGGATTCTCCTCTCTCCCTGAGAGGGCTGACATGCCCATCATTTTTCCAGTCCCTGGGAGTTTTTTCCTTCTGTCACAGGTGCCTGACATCCTGTTGCCAGGTACGAGATGGCACCAGTCTTCTTGGGATTCAGCTCTGGGACCCTGGGAGGGGGTAGCAGCAACCAGGGAGAGTCTGTCCTATTCCAGGCTCACCCAGACTGGTAAAGATGCACCTCACCAATGGTCTGTTTGTATTCAGTTTGTAAAGGCTCAGGTCGTGCCCTAGCAAAAGCAGGACTGCATATACATATTAATTATGTATCATTTAAATACACTCATTAACTTGCATCATTTGCTGTTTCGTGTGGAAGGGTCGTACACACAAGTGGCAACTGCACAGGAATCTGGAAAACTCCCTGGTTATGAGTATTGCCACCTGTCACCTGCTGACTTGCATCTAAACCAGTTATGCTGCTGGAATAACACTGGCATTCAATCCTTAAGGGAACAAAACCTTTACCGACTCAAATCCTTCCCTGCCCTGGGACGCTTTAGTCACGTGCTGGAAATCAGTTACGCTCCTTGACTTGCTCCACCCAGAAGTGGTGATCAAAGCCGGGTCTCTGCTGGTGCAGTAGTGCCACGAAGCCCTGAATTTGGGCTGTGAAGCAACACAGAGGCACAGGGACTTGCAGTCTGTGTCAGGCGTGTCAGCAGAGCTCACAGGCTCACTGCGTTGTTCCAGAATGGTCGAGGGCCTTGTCATTCCAGCAGCGGTTGTGGAAGGCTCCAGGGAACAGGAGCCACTGCCAGATGTTTATGGGAAAGGCAGAGGGGCAGCAGCTGGAAAGCAGCAGAGCAGCAGCACAGGCTGGGGGTGAGAGCCCAGCGCACTCCTGGCGCAGCAGTGCCTGGGAGGACACACAGGCTGGAGCTGCTGAGACCACAAAGGCCAGAGGGGGAACGCTCAGGCTGCAGTGCGGTCCAGGGAGGAATCCGTATGGCAGCGCTCAGGACAGCACGGGTGAGTCATGACGGGTGAGTCATGACGGCCTTCTCCCTCTGGATTGATAAATGCGCTCCCAATGCGGGCTGTGGAGCCAAGGGAGAGAAAGGCTGTCACACTGAGCCACGAGCAAAACAAACCCACGGCCCTTAGCGGTGCTTGGGTGAGAACCAAACATCCTGCAGGCTGCAGGCTCGGGGATGGAGCCACAGCAGCAGAGCCAGGAGTGGGACGGACATCTGGTAAGGGAGTTGCTGGGCGTGAGCTCCGAGCGGGGACTGAGGGGAAATATCTGACAGCGAGAGGGCGAGCTGAGCTCCCCGGCCAAATAAACTGTTTGTGGTTCATGTTGCCCAACAATAGTTTGGACGGGTAAGAAAAGGAAATCAAAGGCAGAGGCTTTTCAAATCCCTGCAGAACACAAGCAGCCAGTCAGAGAGATCATCCCAGGACTGCAGCAGGGAAGCAGTCAGAGGTGGGGGAGAGCTGGGAGGGGGCAGAGGCACAAAAGCCACGGGAGGACAAAGTTTCAGGAAGAGAGGACTGTTTTCCAGGTGCTGGTTTCAGTCTGGCACTTTGATACAAACATGTACTTATTCTGCAAATGTGCAAAAGGCATTAGAGTCTTTCCTGCTCTAACAGTGGGCAAACTCGAAGTCAGGAGTCAACTAATCCCTAACTAAATCTCAGTGTTCAAAAGCATTTTTTACTCAAACCCATAGGATATGTGGCTATTTGGCCCTGTCTGTATCTCAGGTTAAGTTTCTGAAAGCTTATCTTCCTTACACAAGGGCTGCTTGTGCATCTGCTCACCGTAATCCAATATTCTGAAACAGCAAAATGTTTGTCAGAGACAATCCAAGGCAGGGGTTATATAAGTCACTTTCCTAGAACTGGCAAAATATAAAAATCTGTTCTCTGCACAAACTGCACATTATCAAAATGCCACAGCAGAAAACCACCCCAGGCTGTGTCACTGAATCAGCACAGGGCATGAAACAATAGAGAGCAGAGAAGTACTAAAACACATTTATTACAAAGAGCAAAGTTTTAATTTTTTGTAGTAACAACAGTTTCAATCTGCTTATCGATCCCACAATTAAAAAAAAAAAAAAAGGTAAATGCAGGAAGCAGGGCTCCCAAAGGAAAGCTGCAACATGCACCGTGCATCTCGATGGGTAACACAGGTATGCTGTGAATAACTCAACAGGTAAACCAGAGGCACCCTAAATACCCTTTACACAAACTAAGGGAGTCACCATAACTCCAGTCTTCAACTCAGTAACTTCTCTTCAGAAAAACCTTGGCTGGTACACAGACGTTTTGAGGCTGGTTTTGCTGGAAAAAGGTTAGAAAAAGTAAAGTTATTTAATGTGCAGTAAACAGACTGAGCTAAACCACAAGCCCTGGAACACTTAAGGGATTTAACAGGAAGAGATGGGAGTTAAAATCAGGATTAACAGTCACAAACGAAAACTGTTACAGCAGTAATGGGGGATCTTTACTAAATGCCAAAAAGGACTTTCAAAAAACTTGTATGGAAATAGATTCTGACCTACATCTCAGTGCTACCCAACAACAGCATAAAAATAAGTTTCACAGCATTAAAGCTTTAAAAAACCCTTCTTTCCTTAAGTTCATGTAACTGCAGCCTTGTCACGTGCTGCAAAGCCCAAGATCACGAAAACCAACCAGTTTCTACAAGTACAGCAAGAAACAAATGACCAACTATAAAAAAAACCAAAACACAAAGTAACCAAATTCAGCACTGAAGCTCTCTAAGGGTATCCCTGTCTCAGTTAAATTGCACAGAACCTGACTCTGCTGATGTGGTGGCTCCAGCCCTACACTGAGTCCATGTGAGCATAAGGGAGAAGGTCAGAGCTGGGACCAGTCCCTTGGAAGTGCACTGTTCTGGGCGAAAATTCAGCTCCAGCTCTTAAGTACTGAGCTAACAGAAAACTGTGTTTGGCATTAGATCACAGACTCACTGAATATCCTGCGTTGGAAGGGCCCACAAGGATCGCTGAGTCCCCATCCTCCCCCAGTACACAACCCAAGGCATAAAGGTCTGGTTTATGGCCTGTGGGGTGATCCTATCCAGTGCCCCGTGTTTCTGGGGAGGCTCATGCTGGGATCAGAGGAGCAGGCTGCTGTTTCCAGGAGCATAGGAAGCCCTGCAGCTGCTGCACACATGCAGGCACTCGGTCCTGCCGGCCACCTCCGTGCTCATTCCAAATCCAGTGTCGCTGTCACACAGTCGGAGTGGCCCATAGGGTGGGACCAGCCTGAGGCAGCAAAAGGTGGAGCCTGAAATCCCAGTGACACGTGGGAGGGTTGTTCCTTACCTTCATCAGGGCAGGGCCTCTTGTACAGCACATCTGCTGGGACCTGGAAGCTGATGCACAGCATCTCCTTGTTGGGCGCCACGTTCCTGACCAGGTACGTAGAACAGCGTCCATCCAGGGAGGTTCCCAGCGACGCCTCCGCTCGTTCCTGAATGTCTTTGGCTGGGTCCTCGTGCTTGGAGAACCCGTAGCAGTGCACAGTGGGAAGGGCAGCAGCACTGCACGGCTCCCCGACCAAGAGATGCCTGAAAACATCCAGGAATTCAACAGCCAGCGCTGGCAAGTTCATGACTATGTGGAAAGCATTTTTCTGCTCTTCCTTCATGAGCGGGAGCTCTTTGCTCAGCTCCTCCCGTACCGGCCCCCGGAGGAATTCCCTGCCATCCATGTTGAACGCTTTCACTTTGGTGTCTACTTTGTTTAGCCTGCAGTTGTGCAGGAGCCAGTTGTAGGACTCGGGATTGAGGTCGTTGGCAAACACGCGGCACTTTTTCTTTGCTGCTGGAATGGCAAAAGGTCCGATCCCAGCAAAGACATCGAAAAGGACATCCCCAGGCTTCAACAGCTCCACGATACGGCCGTGTTCCGTGGACAGGCGTGGGTTCCAGTACACTTTGGAAAAGTCCAATTCATACGCAATATTATTTTCTTTGACCTGAAAGTCCAAAACATTTTCTGTGTTTAATTGCCAGGCAGGTTTAAGCATTATCAGTAATTCAGAGAGCTAAAAACCAAGGTGCCTTGTCGAAAGGTAACGGGTACATCAGCATTTGTCCCATGGGTAGGACACAGGAACCTTGTAAAACCAGATCCAACTCATCAGAAACTGCCATGAGGAATGTCCCCCACTGTCAATCTCGACGCCTGGCTTACGCCTGTCTCAATCACCAGGTAGAAACAAAGCAGCAACTTAAAATGACCATAAAAAAAAATGAGGCTTTTCAACAGCTTTGTGGCTGACTGACAACTCCTTTATTGAAAGCAGACCTTGGGAAGATGCCTCAAACCCTCCTTAGAGGAGTCCACACAGTAAATAAGCATCTGAGAATGATACGGCACAAGAACAGGAACCCTCAGCCAAAGTCAAAGCCACTGGGAGCCAATTCTGCAGCTTGAAAAATACTGTATTTCATCTCTCAAGGTGACAGAGTCTGGAAACTGATCCAAACCCAAACTTTGGAATGACCACTATCTTAAGAACAGACCTGAAAAGAAACAGTATTTATTCAGATGAGAATGGGATGCAAGATAATACTCTCTTTGCACCACCACACTGGAATTGTGTGACTCCAAAGTACAGTAACTTCAGATCCAAATCACCCCATCGTTTGCTTTGCCAGCAAGAAACATCCTGAAGTGTATCTGCAGTGCTGGGTGCAGCTCCACGGTGTGCCAGGTGTACGGTAACACCATCTGCACAATATTTGATCCTCGCTGCTGCCTTGACAATTCAATTGCCTTCTCTGTGCGTGCACAGGATGTTCTACCAAGATATTCAACCTTTTTATTTGGTAATCTAACGTCTTCTCTTCTGAAAGTATAAAACTGCTAACAGATAGGGAAAATATTTTTGTGGGAGCCATGGCCAAGTTTCCAGCTACAGACAAGAAACCCTATGCGAAGGATGCGTGGCAGTCACGCAGTGATTGCACCTGATAAATGTCAGGACAGAGGAGAGAGAAGGTTTGTCTTGCTGCTGTCAGAAAAGGAAAAAGGCAAAGGCAAAATGTTGCCCGAGTTGCAAAGCCAATCAGATTGAAAACAAACTCTTAGGTTCTATACCAGCCACCGTACAAGGCTTGGTGACATTAAAAAACTGCATTTTCTTAGATCAAATCCGCTGAATATTTTGGCTTTGAGAAACATCCCCCAGTACAAGTTTGTCATTAGTATCTCTGTAAGAAACCTTTACTGCAGCTGCTTTTACACAGCATTAAATCTAGGCTGTGTACTTGAAAGAATACGTGTCTTTCATGATCCCTATGGCTGAGCTTGCCCTTGGCAGACCAGGACAAGGGAATGCAGAAGTAACAGCCAACCTTGATGCTCAGACAGGTGTCAGGAAGGGCACTGTGCAAAGGAGTGGTCTCAATAGCATCCCTGCATCATCTCTTTCCAGAAGATGCCCTTGGGTTTTAGCATATTAAAATTAAAATACCAGGGGGAAAAAGCCTGTACCTTGGTTACCAGGTTCTTCTCTCCAGCGAGCACTTCCATTTCAAAATTCCTGTACGTGCTGTCAATAATATTGGTTTTATTCACTGCACAGGTGATTCCTGGATTCTTGTCAATTATAACCTGGCCTGAAAGAGAGGGCAAAAGATATTCTGGTTACGGGACCACAACCTTTTAATGTTCTACAACAGCCACAACAAACCTGCTGTTAACAGTTAAAAATAACAAAAGTAAGTGTGTGTTGGAACAACCTCCCTCTACTGACTCAGGGTTGCAGCTGTGACACCTTTTTAAGGCACACACTTCACCCTGAGCCAGTGCTCAGTGCAGGGAGAGGAGAGAACTGTGCCCTCTGGGCACAGCTACAGCATCAGCACAAGGCTACTTAAAGCCAAAATAAAAAGCAATCAGAATTTTTCTTTGTGCAAGTGACACTTCATAAAATATCTTTTGGGAAATACACAAAATATACAAATTACTTTTTTGAGAGGAGCAGTTTTACCTACCAATCAAATGTCTGTAGGGCAGCTGGTGATCCCTGAGATTCAGATGTGCAATGTGGCCAACACGGCTAAACCCAGAGGTGACCTCCTGACCCTCGGGAAGCACCGCTCGCAGGATCTCCTCCGACTTGAAGTTCTCGTAGGTCAGCTCCAGGTTATACCTGGACACCTCAGGATCAACACTGAGCTCTTTCAGCACCTGCCGCTCTGATTCTCCCAACGAGAATCCTGGTATTTTATGAGGATCCAGGATAACAAGTCTACTGTCCTCATCTTCTGGATCCTCAACCACTCGCCTCAGACCGGGACGCTGCAGGACCGATTGTTTTAGGGACTTCAGCAAACTATTTACAATTTCTTTCTTGACTTTAAGAGCTGGAACAACAATTGTCCTTTTAAAAGCCTCTCTGTTGAGCAGTGTCATCCCACGCACTCCGGGATGTGGTGAATACAGTTCTGGATTAGCTTTATCCTCCACGGTTTCAGGCATCATGGAGAAAGTGTTTTTTCTAACTACTACAAAGGGCCCAGGTATTCTGCCAGAATATTGTGCCAACAGCATCCAAACTGCTGGAAATGATGTATTTGATGCAGCTGTCCTAAAATGATTAGTTTTCAGTAGTCTGGCAGAGTATCCAAATCTCCACAAAGTCCTAGAAGAGAAATTATTCATTTTATAGACATTATGTAATCATTCCATTAAAAAGGCTGCAAATCACATGGATTTGCTGTTCTCTTAAACCAGAATTTCCATCTGTACCAAACAATCCACAATAGTTTAGTAAAGCTCTTTATTATAAAATATATACTGCAAATGTCTGTTATTTTGCAAATGTGTTTTTAGACTTAAACACCAACTAACTTCAAGCAGCAAGATAATCCCCTCCTGCCAAAAAACAATAACCTCTCCTTGTTCTAATAAATGTGATATTAATCCCAGTAAGCCACATGGAAAGATTTCTACTGTCTCGATCTTACTGTTGGATCCATTCTGTGTCTGATAAAATTCATTACCAAGCAGTGGTTGCTAGAAAACAGTTTTTAGCAATAGTGGTCATGATCACTCCCAGACCCCAGTGTAAGGTGTTACACACTCCACAGTGTCTTTGCTCCATGGGCTGCATGCCAGGAAGATCATTAATTAAATCCAGTATTCCCTATAAGGTCTAGGGGAGCATTAATAATGGCTCTTCCAGTGACCAAGCCCCATTCTACAGTTCATCCATGGGATGGGGAACTTTTAAAAGTGGCTTTACCCTCCTCTAAATGGTTTCCTCCACTAGAGATAGTCCAAAGGGGGCAATTTTCTGACTCTGTGTCTGCTGTTCCAAGGCAGGAACTAGTGCTTTAGGTGGTGCTCAAGGCTGGCATTGCTCCTGACTTCTTGGGAAACTTGTTTTGAGATCGGGGGTTGATAGGAAAGATGCAAACCAGCTCTGAAAGGAAACTGGTTCTCCTGCCTCCCTCAGCCACTGCCCTCCTCCAGGGTTCCAGGCTGTGCAGTCTCTCCTTCCCAAAGCTGCTGTGCCCAAACCCTGGAAAGCTGGTCCTGCTCCCATGCTCCCTGCATCTCCCAACCAGCCCATTTCCCTAAGCCAGGCTTTTGGCAAAGCACGCCTCCTTCGCCTGGTGAGTCAGAAATTAAAACACTGCATTCCTCACGTCTGCTGCACAGGAGAAATCCCTCATCCAGAGGCCTGAGCATCTCCTGTGTTTCTTCTCCTGCGACATTTGCCTTCTCCCTAGACGGAAACTATTGAATCAGTACTTCAGGATCACAGAATCGACTGTGGTTGGAGGAGACCTCTGGGATCACCGAGTCCAACCTGTGCCCCAACACCACCGTGTCAACCAGACCATGGCACCGAGTGCCACCTCCAATCTCTCCTTAAACACCTCCAGGGACCGAGACGCCACCACCTCCCTGGGCACCCCATTCCGATGCCTCATCAGCCCTTCTGTAAAGCAATTCCTCTTGATGTCCAACCTGAACCTCCCCTGGCGCAGCTTAAGGCCAAATCCTCTCATCCAGTCGCTTCTGGATAAGCCCACAAGATAACCCCCCTCCCGCCCGCCGCCACCGCGCTGTAGTCTGGCTGGAGGCCACTGCATCACCTTCCCAGGTGGGCAGACCAGCCTCTCCCTCACCGCCGCGATCCCGGTTTATCCCGTTCTTCCCTCAGGGAAGGAAATCTCTCCCCCCCCTTTCTCCTACCCCCCCCCGCCCTCACCTCATGCCGGGCCCCGCGCGCCGCGCGCGCGCGTCATCGCCGCCGCGCCGGGGGAGGGCGGGGCCAGAGCCTTGGCCGCGCCCCTCCGAGGTGACCACGCCCCCCGCGCGCCCCGAATAGGGCGGACGGGGCCGCCTTTGTGACCACGCCCCCTTAAATAGTCACGCCCCCAACTGGCCCCGCCCCCGGCGCGCCCCTCAGAGCGCTGGGTACGCGGGGGGCGATGGCGCCGCCGCCCTGGGGGTCCCGCAGCGCCCGGCCCCTGCCCGCCCGCGGGTGGTACCTGTCCGCCCGCCTGCAGGACGAGGAGGACGAGGAGGATGAGGAGGAGGAGGACGGGGAGTCCGCCCCGCTGCTGCCGCCGCCGGCGGCGCGCAGCGTGCGTGTGAGGGGCGGCGGGGAGGGAGCGCCCCGAGGGGGCTGCGCGGCCGCGCTGGGTGCGGTGTGAGGGGGAGCTCGGGGAGCGCGGGCTCAAAGGTCGGGCGGGACGGGTCTGTGCCGGGCGGCTCCGGGCTGACACCCTAGGGAAGGGGGGGCCGAGCCGCTGCTCTTGGTCCCTTTGGTTCTGCTCCGGGTCCCTTTGGTTCTGTGAGTGCCGAGCGCTTGGAAGCGCTGCCATGTGCCCACGCAGGGAGAGCCTCCTCCGAGCCATAAATCTTTTGCGCTCTACTATCACTGTGCTCAAAGGTTGTGGGCATTTGGGATGCCTGCGGGGCAACATCGTGTTGTTGTGTGCGCAGCAAGGGTTTGCGTGGTCTTAAAGGGTGAGAAATGAGGTTTTCTTGATTTAGATTAAGGAAGGAAAAGTTGACTGTGGCCCCCTCCCTTAAATTGCCTCCTGTGAGAGACCAAAACACCTCTAGCACTAATTGTACTTCTTTTTCTGGGCCTTTTCACAGAGTTCTTCAAGTCGTGGTTCCTCGTTTGCTTTCTCGGTGTTCAACCTAATGAATGCAATTATGGGCAGTGGGATACTTGGCTTATCCTATGCTATGGCCAACACAGGGATCATGGGCTTTAGGTAAGTTTTCAGTTTTTACATGTCCTCATTTTTAAACTCAGCTTGTAGTTTTAAGTGGAACAAAACTTGATTACTAAGGCTCCTGTGCAAATCTGAGGAAGCAATAAATAGCATGTGCTTTTCAGAATTGTTGAATAAGATCTTCCCTCTTTGGTTTAGTCATTCAGATCAGGCCTGACATAAGCCCTTCCCAGACGTTGCATTAAATTGCCACATGGTGGCAATTTCTTGGCCATTACTCCTGATAGATTGGCAGTTTCCTTTCAAAGCTGTTATCTCCTATAGTTCCAGCAATGGGCCTTCTGGAGTAGGATGGATATGTGTCTGAAAATTGTGAATCAGCTTGTGCTGTTGTTTGCACTTGATTGTTGTACTTGCTGACCTATGGATAACGGGGCCAAAGTCACCACAATTGTCACTTTTACCATTTTCTGAGTGTTGGTTCCACTTCACTGGAAGCTGTGTGTTTGTCTGTGTGTATGTACACACACAAACTCCTATGTTTATGTCCTTTTTGTAATCCATATGTCTGGCCTTTGCCCTGTGTAGTGTGTGTTATTTTTAGTGAACAATATAAGGAGCAGGGAACTTCACAAGTATTGGGAATGTCAGGGACCACATGAACCATAGTCAGCAGATACCAGCCACAAAATGAGGAAATCTCGTCTTGTGGTAGCTTAATTCTTGCAAAAGTAGCATTCTTAAAGCTAGAAAGTGCATTATGCTGTAAAAGTGCTTTAATTGTGACTATTTTGTGGTTTTTAGTATCTTGCTGCTGATTGTTGCCAGCCTTGCTTCTTACTCTGTGTTTCTTCTGCTCAGTATGTGCACTCAGACTGGTAAGTGAAAAGGATTTATCTAACAGTGAGCTCTGAAGT
>NW_020897845.1:0-126063 GCF_003984885.1 Neopelma chrysocephalum | reverse complement strand
CAGTCACCTGGTTATTGTTTCCCTCTCATCTGTTTTCCTCTCTTTTCAAAGGTGGTGGGAGAAAGCTTCCCCTTCTTTCCTCCTTGGCTTTGTTTTCTTTAGCTGCCTTTGGTCTCTCAGATGATTGCTTCCCGATTCTTCTTAGATCTGCTGCTCCTGTCCTCACCTGTCCAGTGATCTTCTTCACACATTCTTAAAAAACACTCCTCAGAGGTAGGGTTACTTTTATGGTTGATACTTTTGGCTGCTTAATTATTTGGGATTAAGTCTCTGGTAATGCTTTTCTCCTCTTGGAGCTCTGCTTATTAGAAAGGAATCAGAACCTGAAACAAGTAGGTAGAAATGTACATGAGAAGCAAAAAAAGGGTGGATTTGAGGTAATTTTGTATGGCCTTTTTTTACCTCTTCTTTCAGGCTGAAAAATTCTGTATTACATAGGCACTAAGTGATATTAGGTTGTAAATGGTAAAATAATAATGAAATAATAATAATAATAATATAATAATAATTACAGAGTTCCTTGCACCTAAATTACGATGAGAGGGGAAAACTAAGGATTTAAATTGTTTGAAGTAAGAAGAGTTTGGGTATGAACCTAGACACCTAATATGTGAGAATGTTGTCCAAAGCAACAGTCCACCTCAAGAAAGCATTTTTAAGATGCAGACAGCTGAAAGCAAGGAGCACCACTGAAGTGACAGGATGAAGTATTTCTTGTCTGAAATGAGCACTTTACAGTTAATAATTAATTATAACCCAATGCTGACAGGTAGGACCAGCACCAGAACTATGTCTGGATAAGTTTGCTGGATTTATGACCTTTTGTATTTTATTTTATTTTTTTTTAAATAAGATCTGAGATTATATTCCCTATAATTACTGTCAGTTATTGAAGTAATTAAATGTTAGATAGAATTCTGAGTTTTTCCTTTGAACATTGTCTTTAAAAAGTGGGAAATATGACCTTTTGTACCTTGACAAAGTACGTTTGATTCCAAAGTAGGTAATTAAATGTTTTTCTTTAAAAAAATCCACATTCATTTGTGAACAGTCTTATAGTATCAAGCTTAATCCGTGGCAACAAATGAGAAAGAAATTTTAGTATTTTTATATTAAAAATGAGCTAGAAAAATTTAAAGGGGGCTGAAGAAAAACCTTTGAAAGTGTTTGTAAACTGTTCATTAGGAAAAAGCTGACTTATAAAATACCTTCTGAAAAGGAAGCTCTAAAAATGAATTCCATTTTAAACAGAGACCAGGATTTACTAAGCACTAGCATTTTAGTTGCAGTTTAAAAATAACTGAATAACTGAAGACACTTCTTTATGTTGGTCTGGACTTTGACAAAATCCAGTGATTTGTGTAGACCAAAAGGCTTAGCAAAAAAAAATATTCCCAAGTGTCAAGTGTTGTGTTGGGATTAGTTTAGTCAGTGTTTTCTCCTTCTGTTAATTCAGTGTATGACCTGTGTTGTTTTGGGCTGGTAAAGGCTAAGCTTGCTCTGTAAAGCAGAGGAATTGGGAATTTAAATGGGATATACTTTGAAGCTTTGTGGCTTTTTTTTCTTTCTTTGTTTTATGAGTGAGTCACAAATATTGCTGCTGCAATACTTGCCAATTTCACTTCTCGTTTAAAGGGATAATTTCCATGGAGTGTTAATGACATGATAAAAATTAAACCAGTCAGGCAGAGCTTATTTATATAAATTGTACTTAATATTTTGATCCACATATTCTTGAAATCGCAAAAGTAATGCAATTAAAGTGTTAGGGGTTTCCAGTGTTCACAGAACTAAACTGAGTGCAGAAACAGAAATTATTCTAAGGTTTCATATTGCTGTTTTGGAATTGTGTGGAAAGCTGTCAGTTCTTTTTGCTGATAACTCCTCATACATGTATGCTGTGTATTTGTCGCCATGTGGGACAAACAACTCACTCTTAAATGTGTTTAACATTTTACTGATTTTTATTTTTTGATGCCATCGAAGTTGGCTGCCTAAAATGCCCTTTTTTTTTCTTGTGATCAACAACTTTATTAATAAAAATAAGAAAAATGCAAGATAAAATTTAGTAAGACCTATTTCTTGTTTAATTATATTTGTATATAACTCATATTCGTGTAACTGGAGGTTTAAGAGATAATCCAGGTTTATGCTGAGAGCTGACTCTTGCTCATTTAATTTTTTTTAAAATTAATCTGTTATTTCATTTATTTTTTTGTAGTGTGTTGGTGTCAGTAGTAGAGCAGCATGTGAAACTGAGAAAATCATGTGAGAAAATTATTGAAGTTTTGTTAGGTTTGGGGTTCGTTTTGATTTTATTTTTTTTGTTTTGTTTTCCACCTCTGCTGCCTGTGTGCAGAACTCCAGTGAAATAAAACCACCTAATCTCGGGCAGTTGGGAGTCTGAGGCTCCAGTCCTGTCATCTGATCTCTGTGTCTCCCATGTCCCGTGTCATTTACTGCAGTGGGGCTTCACTCAGGTGTGAAGGGCTGCCCCAGCAGCTCAGGTTGCAGGGCTGGGCCCTAAATTAAGATGTGACAGGAGTAGGAGCAGTATTTTACCAAACAGAACCAAGGAAGAGAAACCAAGTGTTGTGACAGTAAAATTACGTGGGTTTGAGATGAATTTTTACCCTCTGAGGCGTTTACAGCTGTGGGGCCATTTCATTATATCCTGAGAAAGTGAGTGGGTTTTCTCAGGGAACTTTCATCTCTTTGATATCACTTGAGTTTCTAATAACAAAATACAGGATAACAATGAAAGGCTTTAATATGATTTCCTTCTCTCTGAGAAGGGATAGCTTTGAGTTACCAGCAATATTAGAAGTGAGCTTCAGCTAAAACCCAACAAAATTATACAAGAAACCACAGGCTGGTTTAATGTCATTATGTAAGTTGAGTGCAGGTAAGGGCAGGATTTTTGTTTTGTTCTGGGTTTTGCTTTGCTGTTGTTTTGTTGTTTTTTTTTTTTTTAATAATAGATTTCAACTAAGGAAGGTGTTTACCTTCAGCTCTCTTAAAAACAAATAGTGCCTGATTTTTAAAAGCTGGTGAGATGGTGATGTTTATATTTGTAGAAAGATGAAAATTTATCCTCTGTTGTCATCTTTATTTAGAAGAAAAAATGTCCTCTTTTAAGAAATAAAATATAGAAATATCTTATATCTAATTCTTGAGGCTAATTTCATAATTCTTCCCCTATGGAAAAAGTCTTTGGAAGAAGGCAGTTTGTCATTAATGTATGACTGTTATTTTTAAAATATTAGTACTTTAAATATTAAATTGAGTTTCTTTTGAGTCTCTGAATGTTTGAGCACAGAGCTGTATTTTATAGCAGGAGTACAGGCATATATAAAAGCCATTTTGTAAATAAAAAATGCTATAGAATGCTCTTTTGACCTGAATTATGTTCATTTAAAAAGGGGGAAGAAGGCAAAGATAGAGTTTTCAATCGATTTTGAAGTTAGAAATATTTTAAAAATTTAAAAAAAAATTTTTTTTTTCTTTACTAACAGCTGCCACTTCTTATGAAGACCTTGGCCTGTTTGCCTTTGGATCAACTGGAAAGGTGAGTATTTATTTTTACCTCTCTTTTCCTTCTTGGTCTCGTGCTTCTGATAAGCACCGTAAAAAGGCATAGATGAAATAAGCTGTATAATTACTGATGCCTCAGTGTGCTGGAAATTCTGTTGCAGCCTGAAGCTTTCCACTGGGTTTCAGTTTGTGTGTCCGGACTGTGGAAGCCCAAACTTCAGTTAAATGTAAAATAGACCCTCCTTAAAACGCCAGGTTTTGTGCTGCTCTGCCTTTAGCGTGTCCGTTTGTAGCCGTGGGTACAAATGTGCTCCCTGGCGTTGTTGTCCAGTGGGCTCAGCACTTGGGCTCACGTTTGTTACGGTCCCCTCGTACCTCGGCTGGAAACTGCTGAGGGACAGGTAAGTGATCCTCTGTTGGTGTTCCAGCATTTCATAGGGATCTAAGGTAAGGGATTGTCTTTCATGCAATTTCCACAACGGGAACAACTAAGAGTACGTTTCGTGCGTGGTATTTTTTTGTTTTATTTAATAAGTTCTTCTTACTTGTTGTTTTATGATTAAAAAACACTAACAAAACCCAACAAACAAACAATCAAAAACCCAACAAAAACACCAGTAAACTAACCATTTCTGGTATAAGAGTAATCAGAATTTTAGCTGTGCTTTTTTAGGTGTGCACTAGATCCATTTTTCCTAACAGACAATGTTATCCAGTAATACTGGGTGCACAGGAAATATTGCCTGTGAGTACTGCATACTTACTATTATGAATTCTATGCTCTGTGTTTCAGTAACTAAAAGCAGGTTTTACCACCCAGGTGTATGATTTTAGTATTTTACTGAAACAATGTAAATTTTTTTTTAATTAGTTCTGCTCATCAGGCTGGAGTCTGATTTTTTTATGTCTTAATGGAACCGAGAATTAAAGCTGAGATATCAGGTGTTTGTGAGACTTCCATTAGCATGAATAAGCAGATATGAGTGTAGTCTGAGGATCAATATTTATTGATCAAAGTTCTGAAGTGATCAACCCCAAGAGATAATAAACCTTGATATTAGCAAGGTATGAAATGCAGTTATTTTTTACTGGAGCTGTTCTGGACACATTAACCATAAGCCATTCCTTGCGGAGCTCACAGAAATTTAGATATTAAGGACAAACTAAAATGTGACTTAGTTTGCCTTTGCCCTGAACCCAGGGTGAACATACATAAACCAATCTTGGCAGATGTTTGTCTAATCTGTTATTTAAAAGCTTAAACGAAGAAATTTCACAGCTTCACTATGTAGCCAATGGCAGTAATTTTTTTTAATTCTCCCCAATATACTTATTCATAATTCTCAGTTTAAATAATTTGTGCTAAAAATTATCTTTTATTTTCAGTGTGCATAGAGAGCACCGGAATATTTTTAGGTTGGGAAGCTGTTGTTTACCTAAAATAATTAACCAAAGTTCACCCAGTTTTCCTGATGAACACTTTTCTTGAACACTTATCTTTCTGTCTTGAAGCATCTTTGATATTTATACAACTTTCTTAAAACTTGCCTGCAAAAGAGGCTTTGCTATTTCTGATTGTGTTATCTCAGACTGTTTTCTCTATTTGCAGTCTAATAACTCTAAATCATATTTTTGAGATCTTCCTGAATGCCTTGCTTTTAACTGATCTGGTTGATTTTTAGGCTTTTCTGGTTTCACCACAACCATTCTGAATTCTAATCTGTCTCTGAACAATTCTCACTTCAGTCAGGCACAGACTTTTTTTCTTTTGCTTTTTTCTCACTCATGGGGGAATGATGCAGTCAGACCACTGTAGGATCTTGCTTGAACTGACAGCTTAGGCTGACTAATTACTGGCTGGTTAATTACTCTTGAAGTAGAACAGTTACTCAACCTTATGGTGATTTTCTTTCAAACATATTTTTCTGAGATTTGTGAGTATGGAAATTTTCTGCCATTGGAAGATTGCTGATTCTCCCTTTCCAAAGGCGTGAAGTATTTGTTTCCATGTATGGCAAACTCCAAGATACCATACTTTAGGGTTTTTTTTCCTCCCCTTGGTGACTTTTGAACTGACTTTGAATTAATTTAAAATCTGAAATGATTTTCTAGTTGATCAGTTGAAAAAAATGGCAGCTCTGTTTTCAGATTTTATTCAAAAGTACAAATTAGTTTTTCTTCTTACTCTCACATCTGTAGCTTAATTTTTTTACCAAGTTGACTTAATGGTAGCACTCATTTAGGAGTGTTCTGCTACATCAAGAAGAGCAGTGGGTAAAAAGAAAAACTGCACTAGATGATTGTGGTATTTTAGAACTGAACTGAGAAGAAAACAGTGGGAAAACTTTTTAGCCGCTTTTAGGTTTTTTTTTCAGTTAGAAGTTAATTTTCTTTTGGATTCAGACAAGTATTTTAGTAGCCTGTGATCATTTTTTGCTCCCATATCAGCCCAGTATGAATAATCACAAACGCTAAAGAAAAGTCTGTCTGGTTTGCAAGTTTAAAAGAACAATGACATCCCTGACAGTTAAAAACACTCAAGTTTTTGGAGTGAGGAAGTGCTCTTGAGCTTGTACAAATCTCTGCTGTCTGTCTTTTCATAGCTAAATGATCATTTTCATTTGTATTCACCTGATATCAGTTAGGATGCACTTATATGTTTTCAGTGATTTAAACCCCTGATCTTCTGCAAATCAGACTTCACTGAGTTACTACTCTTGTTTTGTCATCTCAGAATAAAAATGCCTGATTTTCAGGGAGGACATTTTTGCTTTCATGTTTGTTTTAGATTGTGTTGGTTTCCATGTGTTAAACTCTTCACTAAGGAGAAGATGCCCTTCCTCTCAGGACTAGTTATCGCTGCCACATCTGGTCTGGTTAAGATGATACACATGTGTTTTATGGCTGCTGGGGACATACGATTTTAGTTACCCTTACCCTTTCTAAAGAAATCAATTTTTTTTATAGGTCCTGGTTGCAACTACAATAATTATCCAGAATATTGGAGGTAAGAAACTTCAGATGCTCCATATTAACTGTGTGGAGTATAACTTCTACAGGCTACACAGCTCCACAGACACCAAAGGCAATAATTAAATTAAAGTGCTCTTAAGAGGACAGAAAACTTAAAGGAAAGGCTTATGTGACCATGCAGAGCAGAGGGACTGTAGTCATGGGGTAGATGGGGGCAATTATTGGGGTTGGGTTGTGTGCCTGTTGCTGCATCCCAGGATGTGGAGCACATCCATTGTAGCTGGCACTGCTGGTTGGAAGGGGCTGAGGAAGCAGCATCTCTGCTCTGCTGTTCTGTACATTTGTTTCTGGTAGCTGCACTTTATCAGATCATGTGTTTTGGGTTTTGCTGTTGGAACCTGCCTATGCATTTTAGTGATTTGTGTAACAACTGAATATTTACTTAGCTCTGATGTTTCATATGTTCTGCATTAATGGGAGCCTATTTTTCCTCTGTTAGTTCAATACCTTGTTATTTGGGGAAGTTGTTTATCTTCCCAACTTAGCTCATGTGGGCTGATATGCTGACATATGCTGGGCTGTCTTCTTACACTGTCCTTATTTTGTCTTCCTTGGTGCGTGGCTTAATAAAATTACACTACCTGGTTTTGTATTTAAACTCTTACTCAGGGATGCTTGCATATCTGATGGTCACTAAGTAGTATTGCCCTTAGAAATTATTTGTCTGAAAGTAGACAGTGTTTAACAGAACAATTTTAGATTTTTTTGGCTCTAAATGTTCTGGATATTTTCTGTTAAATGAGGGAGTCATGAGAAAGCTCCCTCCTCTGTCCCCTACCACCAAGAAGATACACATGTTCACGTACATCAGAAGAAGGAAACAGCATTCCAGTGCTGTTCTTTCCTGTAGGATTACCTGTCAAGTCCAGACAATGCAGTGATTGCTGGATTTTGTCACTATGTAGACGTCTAGAACTAGACCAAGTAACTGCTTTCATGATAAACTTGGAATATTTCTGTATGCTAAAAGTTACTGTAATAAAAGCTGCCCATTTGAAATGGCTGTAAAAATCCAAGCATTAATTTTAGGCAGGAGTGACCATATTAATTCCAAGAGTAAGGACTATTTATTCCTACAGGTTTTAGAGGATGTTCTGTAGCAATGAACAAATCTTTTAATTTCCTTTCCCATTTGAGTGGATCTCTAAATACAGCACTAGAGGAGGGATACACAGTGCAGGTTCTGGAGATTCTGGGATCATGTACAAGACTCTGTGGTCAAAGGAAATATGACTCTCATTTCTTTCTCCTTGCAGTTCATAACCTTCTCTGTGTCATTTTTAATAAAATTCAGCTCAGTAACTCTAGAGCCCCAAACTAGTGCGTGCTGGATATTACCAAACTCCTTATTCCACCTTCTGTAGTGGCTTTCTCTGCCTGTAAGTTGGGCCTGGTTTGCCAACCAATGGGTTTCTGTCAAACTAATTAAAAAGCAGGGGTTTGCAAGTTGAAATGCTTCTATCAAATATTTTGAGTGACCTCATTTTGATGGAAGATTTCAGAAATTCTGGTTTGGTGATTCTGCTTCCAAGGGCAACAGGTTTCATTGAGATGGCTTATGTATCCAGTACATTCACTTGCAAGGATGGCTTGTTTTCAAATGCACTGAAGAGAGAAAGCTGACTTTCCTGCCTTGGATCTGTTGGTGTTGGTAGTGCTAAACATGCCCCAGGCTGTGAGGGTGGGTGATCTGTGGAAGCCTGGGTGGCAAGTTGGGCCTCTGGCACCTTCTCCTACACAGCAGATGTGTTGTTCTGTTACTGCAAGGAGCTGTCACAGCTTCTCTTTAGGATTTAGAGCTCTTTCTGGGAGCAGAGCTCCAGCTGCCTTATTTCTCTCCTTAACCACCACCTTTGGCAGTGCCCTGTGATGCTGCAGCCCAGGCCAGCACTGTGTCAGGAACCAATTTTGAGGGTGACTGTACTGCAGGCTGACAGGCTGCTAAAAAAGAATAAGGAAGGTTGAATAATTCACTTCTCAGGGCCTTGACTCTTGAAGGACTGCATGGAAAGAAAGGAATTTTTCTTGTCTTTCTGGTCCTTCTGCAGATTTTAAATGGGAGTGGTGAAACTGTGGAGTATAGTTTGTCCTTGAATGGGATCCATGCTGGGATTAAGTGTAAAACTTGGGCTCTGCCCACAGTGCCTTTTGGTAGGTGTTCCCCTCTCTTTGTTTTTCTGTCTGAAGGGACCATCAGCGCAGGGCCTGTTGGGCAGACATCCAGACTCTGTCAACATCTTTGATGTCAGAGTAAGGCTAAAAATAAAATTGTTTTCTGTTACCTCTTCCATCATCAGACCTGGGCACGTTGCATCATACGGTGTCTTATTTCACAAATGATGGGAGAGCATAAGATAATGAAAGATGCCTTGTGGCTAAAATAAGCAACTCTACCAGAGTTATTGTCACTATCTGCATCTGCTCTGGGCTTTTTTTACAGTTTTGTCTGATCTCTTCTAAAAATAATTTAAGTGCAGAAGTGATTTACATTAATTTGTGGTGGAGAGAGTGTTTTAGTATTCATTTTAATAGTTACGCTTTCCAATTTGTCATCTTTGCTTTTTTTTTAAAAAGAAAGCTTAATGTGCAAATTTGAATGTGACATTCTAATTGCATGCACTTAGGGATTTGTGTAGATAGGGGAATTGATTTTTTTCTACTGGCAGGATATAGGGAAGTTGATTTTTCTACTAGCAGGATATCTAACTTAAAAAAAATAAAAAATTTTGTACAGCTGCAGGAAAGCACTGGTTGGTCAAATTTGGAATTTCAAAGGTTAAAAAAAATTACTTCAAGTGCACTTCTTGGAATTTTAACATGTGTCTCTAACAAGAGTGCTCAACTTTTCCTGCAGATTTTTAATCATCCCTTAGAACACTTTGTAATGTTGATTCAAGTAACACAAATCAAATACCAAAATCCATTTAAGTACCAAGGATTAACTAAGGATGCATCAGGATAATGCAATATCCAAATGTAAATTAAGGTAATTTTAGTAATGTGTCTTAAAGACTTTATAGAATATGTACAGCTTAGAGTGATTAAACTTGGAGAAGATTTGCCTTGCTTTCCTCATAATTGGTATGTTCTTGTTCTAGCAACGTTAATAAAGGGAAGCCAAAAGGTTGAATGGGAGGGCCAGTGCTATTAATTTTTATGTTGCTCTATTTGTCAGCATTTTGGCCCAATCCAGCAGCCCTTTAATGTAAATACCTAGTGATTGGTTACATGTGAACTGCCCTGTTCTAGAAAGGGCTGGTGAGTTGTGTGTGTGGGTGCAAAGTGAACGTGAGGGAGGGGGACCATCACATTGCACCGACCGGGCTGTCAGTTTGTCCATCCGCTCCTCCCGACCCTTTCCTGCCACCCACATCTTTCCGTGGCGTGATCTTCCCAATGTCCGTTTCTTGCCTGCTGTGCAGAAGAGGATCTTGAAGGGTTCCAGATCCTGTCAGGTGCCCTCAAAGAGAGGAGAGGGCAAGTTGTAGCCCTGGAGGCACACGGGGAGGGAGGGAGGCTGCTATCGAAAACACTGAGTTCTGTGGCTCTGCTGGCTCTTCGTGTCATCCTTCCCAGGAGCAGCTGGAGTTGGACGGAGTCCCTGCTATTGTTTTCATAGCTTTGTGTTTCTAGGAAGTGAGGGATGAGGCACAGGGGGCCAAAGCCCTTCCCCCTCTCCTGCTAGGAAAGCTCTGTGAGCTTTCTAGGTGCTATCCCAAGGTGAGGAAGGCAGACAGTAATTTCTCCTTCTAGAATTATCCTCTCTGGATGTGACTGAAAAGGAGCCGCGTGCCTGAGAGAAAATCTTCAGGAATCTTGCAGCGTAAGTAGTAAAGACAGAGAAGGGCTGATTTTAGCAAGGCTGGTGGAAAAATGGAGGCAAACACAATGAAGTATTGCACAAGAGCAGCCCGTTGCCAACACTAACAAATCTCCAGCGCCGAGGTCTAGCAGGAAGCATGCGGAGTTTTCCAGCGTGCTTCCCAGGGCTGCGGGCTGCCATCAGCTCAAGGTCACCGCTGCTGGAGATGGGGCCTGGTGGCTGGGATACACACAAACATCAGCCCAAGCTGCTGAGAGCAGGAGTCTAATTATTTAAAATTTATTAGCAGCGGGATTAAGTGCTCCAGTAGAACCTGCAGTGCAGACGTGTAGCTTGGGTGGGTCCATGTGAGGAGTTTCTGCAACGGGTTTTATTTCTTTTCCATTGCTTCAGATAGGCTGAGATACATAGGATGCTGTGGGTCAGTGTGAGTAACTCACCTGCCTTGGCTTGTGCCCAGGTAGTCATTCTTTGGAACTAAGCTTTCCAGACAGCTATCTTAATTTTACAAAGAATTATTTACTTTCTAGTATAAATACAATTTAATTCACTATAATTTCTGTAACTGGTGCTTGCCGATTTTGTTTCCATATTCTGCACTTCACATGTCCTCAATAGGTACAGGTTTCTCTTCTTTCTAAGAAAAAGTAATGAGGCAAAAAAGATTGTTCCGTGTCCCTGGAGCGCTGTTTTATCCTCGGCGCTGCCTGAACGCTGTAGGCAGTAACTGGAAGCTGCAGGATTAGTTCCAATGGGCGATGCTGTTCTGTAGCTGCATTTTACAGCCTGTTAATACAGTCAAGGTGACAGACAATACACAGAGACCCCGCTGTGAGTGCAATACACCCTGAATATGTATTTACATTCGGGTGGTTCGTATTTTTCAAGCGTCCCGAAGTGAATCGAGAGGCGTAACCACCGGGAAAGGCAGATCCTTAAAAACAGCAGCACCACCATCTGCTGGCCTGGCCCGGCCCCACACGCCCTGGGCCGCCTTCCCGGGAGAGCTGCCGGCAGCCCGGCGCCTCGGGAACCTCCAGCCTTCTCCTGCTGTATTCCACATCCCCTTCCCTTTGTTTTTCTGTGGGGTAAACAATGAAATATTTAACTTACCTCCTCCCCATGCAAATTTATATACGTGTGCTTTCTGTGAGTCACTGCTTGCAGAGACTGAAGACCTTGTTTTATCAAGTTAATTGGGCGTTTTCCTATTGCAAATTAGTTTCTTTTGTGTTTTTTTTCTTTTTTCCCCAGAGTTCATTCATTCTGCAATTTAGTTCTAAAAGTATTTACAAAATTTGTTTCAAATTAAAACAGAGCAAATTTTTTTTTCAGAATGAGGGGGTGGGTGAGAATAACCTTCTTTTTGTAAGCAGAGAGAACAATACTCAACCAACTTTGAAAATAAATGAATGGTGCAAATCATGGAAGACTAAAATACAGTTTGCTACGTGCTGAGACCTGCATCCTTAATACCTTAAGAAATTACTGAGCTTCCTTTAAGTATGGGAAATCTAATTCTGTTTTCAAACAAACTCAAATGTTTGTTTTCACAGCGCGGTTTGCTTTTGACCTGAAAGCCTAATTATCCTGACTGATTCAAAGTGAGGATTTCCAGTGCAGAGCTGCCTTAATTAAGGGCAGGTTTGTCAGCTCCTGTACTAATTTAACAATTGATAACCCATGCTCCCGTGTTTTCCTGTTGCAGTGAATAGTTTTGGGAAGTTTTGACACTGTAAAGAATATTAAGCCTGCTTTAAGTAATAAAAAAGAAAAAAAACTTAAAAAAACCCAAACAAACAAAACAAACAAAAACAAAACAAAACCAACAACAACAACAAAATCCCAACCCGCAACTGTACTTCAGAATGGAATATGGGATGAACTATGTAGGAAACTTCTCTTTTTTTAGCATAAATGTACATATGTAATAAATCTGCTGCCCAAGTGTTCCCTATAGAATAAGAAGGACTTTTTGTTTGTTTTTTTAAGCTTGCCAGAGGTAAGTTCCAAAAAAATTTGGGTAAAAGATAAAGGTAGAAGGAAAAGGAAGCAGGGGAGCAGAAATTCATCGGGATGAGTGTCCGTAATATGAAGACTGGCAAGGAAGTTGACAATATTTTTCACTTCTCGGAATATGTCCATGTTAACAAACATCTTTCACACACTCTATTCTACACCTGTATTTTAAAACAGACAAATTATCCCAAGATTTTTTTTTTTAAGCTTCCACTAAGAGGAAATATTACAAACAATCCATCAAGGTACTGAGAGACTTCTTAAAATTGACTATGTGGGGGATTCAGTGCAAAGTAAACACAAAGAGCAGACTTTTAAGACCATGTGGTGTGAGGGCTGAAATGGTTGATGTTTTGCAGTGGCATCCATCCATCAGTCCTGATGTTTCCACAATTTGAATTACATATAAGAAGCTCAGTGCAACACTGAAGTACTTCCTATTCCATTCTTATTCTTTAACAGGAAAAATGGAAGCTTGCCCAAAATACTCCCTAGTTTCACTTTCTTTCCTGAGCTCCTTCCCTGCTTTCCTTTTTAACTTTGCCCCGTTGTTTGGATTAGGACAGATTCAATTTTAAACAACCCCTGTATCAGCAGAGGGAGGCACGAGCCCAAAGGGGTTTGTCACGTGCAGTTGATATGAAGGATCCAGCTTGGATGGGCTGGAGTGTGCAGGGACTGGGAGTGTTTATTCTGCTATTTCTGCTCTTCAGCCTCTGATCTTTTTCAGTATTTTGGGAAAACTTGGTATCTTCCTGTCTGAACTCTTTAGAGGATGAGAGTTACAAGCATTTTCATTTATCTCCTTTCTCTATAGACATTTGTGAGGAATCCCTGTTTTACCTGGTATTCCCCCAGCTGAAAATCAAGATCACTCTGTCTACTTTTGACTCCCAAATATTTTTGGAAGTAGGAGCTGTGGAGCCTGTGTGGTTTTATTGATCCAATCTGGTTTTTTCCCAGCCTTCTGTCTTCTCTTGTGGGAAGGTTGGAAGGGAGCTTGCTTCCATTTTTCCCCACTGCTTAACATCTTTATAGGGCTCTAATATTATCAGTGGTAGATGAGGGAAAACTGTTCAGAAAAGTTGGTCAGCTTGTTTAGTTAAGTGATTTGAAGGGATTTATCACAAATAAATTTAATATATGTATTCTCTGATGTAATTGCTATGGACTTCAGCATTTGGTCTCGTTTTGGGTAGGACAATAAGAAAAAGTTACACTTTTTTCTGGTAACCAAAAAGCCATCCACATGTTTGATTTTAAGATTGGGCTACCTCAGAAGAGATATTTTGGGGACAGTTTTAAAAAACATAACCTTGGCTTCCCTTTTCTCCAGCACCTAATGTTTTTTCAGATAGGGGCACATATCTTCAGTGTTGAACAGTGTTGTAGCACAGCAAGGATATTCTGAGTAATATATGCATGGTATGTGTATTTCTAGAGAGTCACAGCTCATGGTGGCACTGCAGGCTATAATAATGGAAGTGTAAAGCAAATATATTTTGTATTTATCAAACATCTTTTTTCTGTCAGAGAGCTAATACCAAGTCTTCAGAACACGATGACGTGATACGTACTTTAAGAGTGTAGTTTCTTGCTGCTTTCAAGGAGCCTGTTGAATAATAAACTGTGAATATAATCTTGATTTCTGCTGAATACTGGTTTATGGCCTGTTGAGAAGTTCAGAACTGCTTAGTTCTCCATCGAGTAGCTCCTGGTGCCTACTGAAAATTATCTAAAAATAGCATAATACATGCAGATTTGGGACCTGAAAATTAGGAAGTGACTATACGAAGGTTGCTCATGTAGTTGTAGTTCAGGACTTCCTGTATCTGCATGTTGCTGAAGCCTCAGACTGTGCCCTTGCACACTGTTTGTTCTGCAGGAAACCTGTCTCGTTCAGTCCCAAAATAGATGTCTCATGTCAGTATTTCAAAGTGGAATAAATCAGAGCACACGGTGGGGTTTTGTTGTGTTCACTTGTGTCACAGTTCAGTCTCGTGGCTGTGTAATCTCTTCCTTCCGTTCCACATCAGGGCTGCCAATGAGGGCTGACATTTAATTTGCACAATGTAACTTGACGTGGCTTCGCTCGTGGTGGGTGTCAGGGAAGTGAAGTACAATTTGTTATTTGGAGCAAAGGATACAGGACTTTTTGTCTGTCATATTCAATGCACTTTATTCCCCGAGTAGGAATTCCTAGAATACGATAGACAAAATTCTGTTGTATTGTTTTAGTTTTTTCTTGGTTTAGTTTCAGCCTTAAAACACCAAACAGAACCATGTTCTTTGCTCACTTTTGTAGTGTGTCTCAGAGTTACACAGTGGTTAGTGTCTCACTTGACACTGAGTAAAGCTACAAGGAGCTGCTTCTCTGAGGAGAATTAAAATTGTGTTTGTAAGTGAACTAAAAGCAGGATTTGGCTTTTTAAACTGTATTTACTGTGGGCATCCTGCTCAGGTTTATGTATGAGATTCAGGTCTTATTTAGGCATCAGGGTAGAAATAAAATTATTTATTATTAATTATTCATCTTGTAGAACAAATAAGAAAATTTAAAGAGGGGGGAGAAAATCCTACTGTGTGAGATTGTTTCCCATATGCCCAGAGAAAGGAAGAAAGATGCAAGTTTCTTGGTGCAGGATTGGCTCCCTCCTTAGGAGTGGAATTCAGTGAAATAGGACTCCTCCTAAAAACAAAGAGTAAGTGCACAACAAAGGATAAGTGATCAAATGATTAGCCAGAGGCTAATAGGAATGCAAGGGCAGAGTGACAGATTGCATATTAGGAGGAAATCTGATCTGGAAATTAATTCAAAGCTTTCTGCAGCGGGGACTGCAAAAGAACCAGTTTTGAAATCTTCCTGAAGGACATAAATACATGCAAATTCTGACTTGCTTGTGTATAAAGTATTGTGTCATACAAGAAAGAGGGCTAGTGGATAAATAAAGTTGAATTACAATTTGGCAAAGTTTTCCTCTCCCTCTTATTTATTTTTTTTTAAATTAGGGTGAAATCTGCATCTGCCTGCAGCTTAGTGTGAGAAACTGTGTTAATTTACTTACAAATTCTGGTGATTTAGAAACATGCATGCTGCAGCCTTCTCTGTGGTTGGATCTACATCCTGTTGTATGCAAACAGGAGAGTAAATCAGGGCAGCAGATAAATAGCTCACCAGGCACAATCAACAGCTATGTGTCAACAGGGAAATGCACTTGAATATTGGAAAAAAAAGTGCTTTTAATTATGAAGAAGTGAATATTTCCTTATTTAGTGATGTGCCAAATTGGTTTTAATTTATCCTTGTGGTAGGTAGATGTCACTTTGTATTAATAGAATTTGCTTTCTTTATAGAGACCACATTACCTTTCTTGAAAATGTAACAGTAACTGCTGTAGGACACCAGTGTCTGTATCCACACTTCTTTTAAGTTTCAAAACATTCCTTAAAAAAAACCCCAAACCAAATGTCAGCTTATGGAAGTTTGCTGATTTACCTTTCCAAGATGTATGTTTTAATTTTAAAGCATTAGTAAATATGGCACGGTAAAATTGTACAGAATTACTGAGTACAGAACAGTAAAATTGGAACACAACAGATAAATTTTTGTCAAGGATTAAATGTAACTAAACTTTTATTGGAAAGTTACTAAAATTACTGGATGCTGAAGGATGGAAATTAGTTTCATGTAGGCTTTGATACTTGTTGAAGCTCTTTGTAAAGCTGATTTTTCTGAGTAATTTTCTGCTAGTTTTTGATTCGTATAAACACTTGCTGCTTACATGAAAAAGTGACATGAACAGTATGTGAAGGTGTCAGATTAGTGTAAGTTGTAATTTAATAACCCTCCCATTTATGCCTTTGATCATTTTATGTAGTAAAGGAGAAAACTGACACAGTGAAGGAGTTTTTGGATTTATGTGTTTGTATCATTGCTTTCTGCTGAATAGAATTATAAGTACTTAATTTCAAGTCAACGCTTTTGTAGGAGTAGCTAATAATTTCTCTTCTGATTGGCAGTTCCTGTATATTTTGCACTTGATGTTGTTGCTGGGATCTTCTGGCTGGTGGGTTTAGCATGAGAATCAGGGGTCTGTCACTGATAATCCTCTTAGCTCTGAGGGCCAAACTTTGCAGCATATAAAAATCCCTTTGAAGTCCTATTCTTGTATATAAATTTCTGTCATATAATTATTTAGTACAACAGCAGTTGAAGAACACTAAAACCAGAGTAATTAAAAAAGCCTATTGTATTGATAGAAATAAATATTTTTTACTCTCATCATTAATAATGTCTTGTGGAGAGGAAGGAGGAGTCCTGCAGCCTCGTCGTCTGTCTCTCGCCCGTAGGTCTGTGTTCCCAGGTAAAAGGTCAGACCTGTGTATTATATCATCTTGCCTTTTAGTCCTGTGGATTATGTTTTCCTTGTTCCAAGACTCACATTGTAACAGTCTCTTTGGAGGCATTAGCTGACATCAGTGCAACACTCAGGGACTTGCAGCTATTTTTAAAGGAAGTGTGTGAGAGAATAAATTCTGGTTCTGGTGCCGCGGTGTCTAATGCAGAGCCGGGATGTTCCAGCCGGAACCACGCCGGTTCAGCCGTGCTGCTGTCACAGCCAGAGATGTTGGTATTCCTCTGCTAAATCTGTCCTGCTTCTCTTTGCAGCCATGTCATCTTATCTGTTAATTGTGAAGTCTGAGCTTCCTGGGGCTGTTGCAGGGTTCTTGAGTGGAGCCGAGAGCGGGTAAGGAAAAATGCTTCATGTCATGCACTCTGTATTTGTTCTGAAGGAAAAAGTGGATCAGGACTGCTGAAGGAGTTGGGTGCTGATACTTCCTCTGATTTGCAAAAAAAAAAAAAATAGTTATTTACAGCAGTTGTTGGAATATGAAATGTATTTGGCAAGTGCAAGTGTTCTACAGCACACAGAGCAGGATTCTTTCCTCATAGCCATTTCCCATCAGACGACCTTAAAGTCAGTGGCAAAACTCCATCTACAAGAATCTCCCTTCTGTAAAAATTTAAAAGGGGAAGCAGGATGGAGAGGAGGAGAAACATTTAAACTGCTGTCATGTTATCACTTCACATATTTCAAAACCACATGACAAAAAACTGCAGGCATTTATATTTAAATATTTTGTTGTCTTGCTCTAGTAATTGGACTTGTCTTGGGAAAAATGCCAGGTTTCCAGGCTTGGTTTATGATTCCTTGACTTGGCTCCCAGTAAAGAAATTATTCTTTGCAGTTGAGCTGTAAAGCTGTGTGTAAGGAGTGTATCCTTCACATTTCCATCAGAACTGTTGCAGGGAATCTGTGCCTGTGCTAAGGCAAACACTGCAGCTTCAGCACTGAAATACCTTGTTTGAGTTGTTCCAGTGCTGCTGTTCCAGTCCACTGTCATTAATAACAGTGTATCTTGGATGGGGTTACAGCTGTTTTTCCAAATTGCTATTTTCAGATGTTTTGAGCTCAAAACTCTGGATTGAAATGTGCTGAAATTGTCTCAAGGCTGTGCAATGCTTGTATTATTCTTGAATGTTGTGGGTGAATTTTAAGTGTGAAATCAATTTGTTTAAAGGTACCTTAGTTAATTTTATAATTTTTCACTTACAACTTAGAGATTTTCTAATGAATTTGAAAAATGAACTGTGGTTGTAATCTTACTTTCTGTCTTTCTGCCCTCTCGGCCCTTACAGTTTTAGTAAGGTTTCTGTTGGTTTTGTTTTTTCTTTTTTTTTTTTAAACTATTATATTTTATGTGTGTATGTAATTTTTAAACTGCTAATGTATCTCTTCCAGGTATGGTAGTCATCAGCCTTTCATTTGGGTGCTATAACCTTCTTCAAGATCATACATTAACCCCACTCTCCATACACACTGGCCTTGAACTGCTGCTGTATGTGCTGAATGTGTGTTCCAGTCTGTCTGTCCCCAAATTCAGTATCTTAACATCTCTTACCACTGGTTTTAATTTTATGTCAGCTCTGTTCACGCAAAGTGACTTTTCCCAGCAAAGACACACTTTGAAACAAACGGCTTAAGAAAACTCGTAGTAGGTAGAACCTGGAGGTCCCACATGGTGCTCAAAGGATTTTTTTGTCTGGAAAAGGCAGCATGAAAAACTGCTTTATTAAGGTGACTGTGTGTGATAATGCACCTCAGATCTTCTGGATGGGAACACTGGTGTGATAGTTTTCACTCTGGTGAAGGCACAGACAGGTTACAGTGCTGAAGTGGTTATTACAGATCCCCTGGGCTGTGTAATCCTCAGTGCACTGTCAGCACTGCCAACACCCCCGCTTCTTCCTTCGCTGAAATTACAGTTTGAGGTGGGAATGAAGTTCAACTTTGCATTTGGAAAGAGCTGAGATTGACCATAGGAATCCTAACCACGGCTCCACTGGTGATTGGCAGCCCAGGTCTCATCTAGTTTCTGCCTCTGTTAACAGGAGTTCTTCCATTGATCAATATTTATTTGACACAATTTCCCTCCTCTAATACTTGTCCAAGCAAAGTTTTCAAGTGCAGTGGTCAAGCATTATTCCAGGTACATGCACACAGCTGACCTTCTCTGTATGCTCACATGTATATTTTATTTCTTTTGCCATATTACTGGCCATGGTGGATCACAATCTTTTGTTTCTGTGGATTTCCCCACAGATGTTAAGTGTACGTTTTTTCTAGCAGACATTTTAAATTGTAGGCAATTTTTCAACAAAAATAGGTAATCAAATATCAAGCCTAAGCAACAACTTATTTATGCAAAGGGCATAAATATTGACTAGTTTAAATCAACTTCTTTACCTGGATAACTTGTTTCCAGATGTGGTTGCACAACTGTTCTGAAGTCATTATAGCATCTGATGCACTTCCATTTGGTGCAGCATTTATCTTTAACTGTAGTTAGAATGTATCAAAAGTGTCAGCTAAACTATCTGTGAAAGTATGCTATATGCATAAACCCTCCTGAGCTGTACATTTGGGAAAACCATTTACAGAATGTTTTGTGCATTAAATTGTTTTCATAGATAAAGGTTGGCAGGTGTGCGTGTGTTTGAAAGGCTCAGAGCCAGTCTGACACATCCTCGTGCCTTTTTAAAAACAAACCCGTGCAATATGAATACACTTGTTAATTGCAGGTGGAAATGTTTCTGTGTGCATAACAAGAATTCCACGTAGTTTTGATGACATGAACATAGTTTCAAATGAGGATTGTGTTAAAAAGTTGTAATTTGTGAGCCCTCTGCTAACATTTAATGACCCTGTCAAAGGATGTGATTGATGCAATTAAGTTGTCTTGCTTGTGTGTTATATAATTGATATGGACTGAGAGTAAGATCCTAATTTAGAACATATGAATATCTTGTTCTGCTGAATTCAGGAATGAAATTAAAGCGATTTATAAATGTCTGCTTTGAGTTAAAATATGGAGAAGGGAGGAGAAACATCTGCATGCCAAAGCATTTTCAGTAGAGTCGAGGATTTATATTCTGTATTTCATATTTGGAACGCTTTTATCATATGGGATTAAATTTGCAGATCAAATTGATTTTAGAGGCAATATCAAAACATTCATTCTGCCTTTGGAAAATAAGTGTATTTTTACAACAGTACTTTGAGGAGAAAATGGATGTATTTTTTGATAACCAGGAAATTGTCCCCTATTCAGGTTTTTTTGAGGTCTTTTTCGGTATAAGAATTGGTATTCCAAAATTAAGGAGTTTACAAAATTGTGTTTTCTCCCTCCCATCACCTCATTGCCATTTTCCTCTCTCTTCCCCCCTTCACCCACAGTAAAGTAACCAAAATAATTTCCTCTCTGTCCTGCTGAGCTTGTGAACCTCGACAGCAGCTGTGGGGTTGCTGCGTGTTTAGAATCAGGAGACTGAAACAGAGGTCCCACATGCACACATAGTGCATTATACTTATGTCTACTGCCATGATGCTGTTCCTCCTGATCTGAACATCCACCATACTGAAAAGAAAGAAAAAAAAGAAAGAAAAAAATGTAAAAATATGAGAATGCTAAATGACAACAACGTGAAGAATAAATACTACAGCGGGGAGCTAATCTTGGCAAAGTTGCTTCTTCGCTGTAGCAGTAGGAGACTTAGGCTAATGATACACTTTTTGGAGAATGATGTATTTTAACTAATTTTTAATACAGACATTGTCACCTAATGGTCATTTTGGTTTTGATATGGTGAAGATGCCCTCAGCCTTGAAATCTCTCTGTTCACTTCTATAACACAAGTGGCTGCCCACAATGTACAACAGCAGTTAACATACCTGTAGGTTAATTCTTCTTTAACGCAGGTGTTATGGTACTTTCCCTATGATAACTTGAGGTGCTGCCTGTTTATTAGGTGCTAACCATATCCTGGACTAAATAAACTGGAAGGTCAAAGGTCAGGGTGTTTATAGGTAGTAAAGTCGGAGGCTGATGTGCAAGATGTTTATCAGTACAGGATATGGTTATTGCCAAGTCAGGGGAGCCACTCTCAAGATGTTTCTGTTTCTTAACAACTTATCCATCTGTGCTCTCCTCAGTTTGGAGGTGGGATTTTTTGATACTTCGAACAGATTTTAAATGCATGAGGACTTCACGTGCCTCTACAAGGCTTTTTTATTATGTATAGTTTTATGGTTAAATATTATAGCAGGTTTCATTATCATAATTTCAGTCTCTTTTGTCCTTTAATTCTTGTGTGGATGTATACAAAGAATGAGCGATCACTTTGTGCAAAATTGAAGAACATCCTCTTTATTGCTGTACTTTCTTGTACCACCTCTGGACAGGAAACATAATTTCCAAGCAACTGAAAGTTTATTACGTTGTTGTTTTCTTCTGTTACTCGAATGCCACAGTGGTAGCTGTAATGAAACCTGGGCAGAAGAGAAAGTTGATAGGTTCAGAAAATGTAACTGTGTTTCCAAACAAATGGGTTGGATAGCTTAGCTTTCTGTCTCACACCTCTTGGAAAAGGTAAGGAACTAAGGTCATGGAGAAGTAATAAACTGGAAGGGAAGCTCAGCAGTGAGTGGGAATTGATGTTGCTGTTTCTTCCAGCAGTGTAAATACGCACCTCACTGTAATCCAATTTAAAATACATGTAGTGTGCTCTATAAGTACTGGAAATCTGTAGAGTATGAAATCCCCTTCCCTCTGATCACTGCTGTGAATCAGGGCAGGGATTTGCATATTGTGCTGCTGAGAAATAACTTGACACACATCAGACCCCCTGATCCATGCAGACACTTGCCTGTGGAACATTGCAATGCTGCTTAGTTTGGGATGATGCTCTGCCTCCTCATTATCTGGGAGCTCTGTTTTATATCACAGTACAGAAACTAGGAATAAAAATTCATGTAAATTGCATGTGAGACCGGAAATTATTTCTTTTTCTTGTCCTAGTGGTTATTTTGTCTAAGATCACAGTTCTAAATGAGAACATATTTTATAGGACTCTTGAGCTTTGTATCAGTCCTAAACAGATTTTCCAACAGGTCTTGGTACCTCGATGGGAGGCTGCTGCTGCTCATTACTTCAGTCTGCATTGTTTTTCCTCTTGCCCTCCTTCCTAAAATTGGTGAGTAATTAAAGGAGAGAAGCGAATATTATTCTACTTTAGTAGCAATTACGATTGAAGACTTTAAAACCTTAATGGGTTATTTATTTATTTAAACTTGCACGGGGCTGGTGGTGCTGGTGACTACTTAAGTGGTAGTAGTGTGTTCTGCCTTCCAGCCCTGCCTAGTTAACCTATTACTTGGGTTGCAGTAGTATTTTGTCTGCAATACTAAAATAAAATCTTTACAGCAGAACATTAAAGAGCTGCATTTACTTACAGCATGCCATTAGTGGTAAGCCAGTTCTAATTCTGCCCTACAAAACTACATAAATGATCTGTGACAGGCAGTTGGAATGTTGTTATTCTGAGTCCTAAGCCCCAGATACCAAGCACTGTAATAGGAAACATGCCTAAAATGTAAAGCTTTAGCTGTACATTAGGATCACTTTCCTTATAAATTCTCTTTTATTTTTACTGTTATTTTACAGGCTTTCTTGGCTACACAAGTAGTTTATCATTTTTCTTTACGGTGTACTTTACTCTTGTGGTAAGTTAAAAATCTCTGCACAGCTTATCTTTTTTTTTTTCCCTTATTGTTTGAATGTTTTCATAACACTGTTTTGAAATTAATTGTCTTCCCCTCCCCCCTTAACTTTTTATGTGAAATTTAGAGTTTTCCTTAAGTTCAGTGTGTGCTTGCTTAGAGAGATTACATTTGTTTTGCTGAGGCTTAGAAATGTGTATGAACTTCCAAGCATGTGAAAAGATTTAAAATAATTATATTTTGGGCTGGTAAATGTAACAATATTTTTGTTTTGCTGACAGTGCAGCAAAGGGAGCTGGCACATATATTTTTGTTTCCCTACTAGCAGAGGAATGGAATTCTGTTTTCTTAGCTTCTAACTATTACTTACTGCAACTAGTGCAGAAGAAAATTTAATATACTCCAAATAAATTAAATTTACATGTATAATGGAGTGACAGAGTTCAAAAAAAGGCAAAGAAAACTAGAACTTCATTAAGGCAGTTTACAAGATTCATTAATACGTCAATGACCTTATTCTTCTTTCCAGCTGAAAGGAAAAGTTCTTTTCTCTGAGCCATATGGGGGCTTTTGACCCTGATGTTCACCCTCTCAAGGCCCCTGTGAGGTAGATGTTTCCAAATATCAAAAGTGAGACCTGCTAGGCAGATCTAAGAGGGAAAATGTGCCTTTAAGTTGCACTATTTTTCTTTTTACAGGGAAAAAGTGTGCTAATGCACATGTGTAATATGTCGTAGAACCGAGCAGCTCTCACTCTGTCATCTCTTGGAATCTTTTTTGGGAGCCTGGCAAAATGTTCCCCCTCTCCCCTGTCATTCTGGCTTGCATTGACTTGCATTTAATACCTGTTTTACAAAGGGATAAACAGAGTTGAAGGCAAGTTGAACAAACATGCCATCCAGGAGACCAAGGCAATCCATTAGGAACTAAACCATGTGATAAAACCAAACTTCAAAGCTGTCAAAACATCTCCCTGGGGTATCCCTGGAGAGCTGCAGTGTTTGTAGGACCTTGGGAAGTATTCTTCTTAAGATGAACATTGAGGAGCAGCCACAGCCCCTCCAGAGCTAATGGAAATTAATTTGTAATATTTATAAATTACCTTAACTTTTGACCTCTCTCCTAAAATTTATCTTAAAAAAAAAGAGAAAAAGAAAAAAAAAGGGAAGAAAAAGCACTAACTGTAGTGCCTTTGCCTGAAGCTAATTGCAAGGGTTTTAAAACCAGTTCAGTTCCTGGATTTCGATGGGAATGTGAGGAAAGCTGTTGTAATGGGTGGATGCATTTGAAAGCAATTTTGGCCCCTGAAAAAGCAAATGTGTAAGGAAGACTTGTGTGCAGCCATGTCAAGCTGGGATGATTTAAACTAGATTTTGGGTTTGATTCTCTATCAAAAAGATGGGTAGAAAGTACTAATGAAGGAGCACAGACTGCTGGATTTCTTAGGAAATGGTTCAATTTGTGTGCTTACTCTTTGTTGTTAAATGACAAAGGAGCGGCCACAGTAAATCTAATTGAGGTCAAAATTTTTAAAAGCCGTTACAGATATTTAAAGAAAACCAATACTCTTCACAGAATAATCTCTCCTACTTCTTTAGGCACTGAAAGTCAAAGGCATTAAATGTGGTTTAGTTTTCATATCTAATTGCTTTGAAGTGGGTGATATGTGCTGTTGAAATGGTGTTTTAGTTTGCACACTGTTAATTTCTGTGTGGCAGATATGTTTTAATTTGTTCCAGAAGAAAACTGTGTTAGTCATATGGAAGTGATATAATTATATTTTGCATATACAGTAATTCTGTGCCTTTTCAAGTGCACACCATCTGTTCAGCTTTTTGCCAGGAAGCCACATTTTTACTGCAGCCTACAGAAAAGAGAGGTCTTGGTCAGTCTGGTCAGTGAGTGCACTGAGCAAAGGGCTGGAGACTTCTTTGTTCTGTGCTCTGCTCTGGGGCTTAGGCAGCTCACAAATTTCCCCTCTGTGCTTTAGTAGCTTCAGTATCTTCAGTGTCTTTTCCTTTAAAGCCAACATACTGGTCCTAGTCCTCACTAGGAAGAATTTGCAAACACTGAGATGAGCTGATCTGGGAGATAAACAAATACATATTAATTCAAAGCCAGATTCTGTGAGGTCCTGAGCACTTTCATTTCTGATTGTTGAATACTTCCCTGACTTCAGTCCTTAGTGAAAAGACATTATGATTGATAAACGTCTTTTTTACTGCCTCCCCTCTTGCTGTGTTGAATACTGGTGAAGAGTAAAGACACATTTTGTGTGTGTGTGTGTATGTGTGTGTAGACAGCATTATTGGTAGCTTGTTCAACAAAGGTGTTAATGATTACTGATGGTATTTTTCTAAATCTCTTGTTTATGTTCCCAGAACAAAATGTGATGCAGATTGGGAACCTGCCATGTGTAATGAGTGATGTTATGCACTCTTTGCTGAGTGCTGTCAGTACTGCTGGAGTAAAGGGGTTCCTGTTTTCCCTCTGCAGGATATGAAAAGGCAACATCACTAAGAATATTAGAACACTTTGAGCCTCTAACTTGATTTTTTAGCAGTGTTTTTGGTGTGGATTTAAAATACTTTATTTCCACTAGACTTTCTCTTTATTTTTTATTTTTTTTACTTAAAACCAAATGTTGGTTATACTCAAAAGAACGTTTATATGAAATAGGCTTAAAGTTCCAGAGGAAGGTTGTGCTGCCTGTGTGACTACTCAGCTAATTGGGCTGTGCTGCCAGCTTAAAAATTTCTTCCTGTTGGGGGGACATCATTAGACTGCAGTTGGAAACCCAAACAGATTTGAATAATTAAGCAGGTGGGCAAATATAAATATAAATTTTAAACGCACCTAATGCATTCTATTTTGTCCTTTTTTTTTCGTTTCCATTTCTTAATCTGTATTACATTTATTTTAGAAAAACTTTGATCAGCTTTTTGGGTTCGGCTTGGCTTGTCCTCCCTCTGCAATGTTTATATATAACTTTGCTCTTTAGCTGGCAGGAAACCTTGCCCTCACCACTGCCAGGCACATTTTACTTTCCCCAAACCTTGCCCTTCAGCTCCATGGCCCTTTTCAGTGCTCAGGAAGCCTATCCCAGCTTTAGATGGAGTTGCCACAAAGCCAACTACTTTGGAGCCTTCTTCTGCATTTCCCTTATCTGGATGCCTTTAAATACCAGAGAGGCCCAAGTTATATTTCAGTGTTTGGCCTTTTCCTCCTTCTCCCCTGCTCGCTCTTCAGTTGAACTTCTTGATGTACCCCCAGCATGTCCATGTCCCCTCTCACACCTTCCCTCAGGTGGGGGTGTGGTTCCCATGGCACACAGGAAGGCAATTCAGACAATCAGTAAATGGCATGAAGCAGTGCCAGTTTACTGTCAGAAACATGACTGGAGGATTTCCCTTCATAATCCATTTTCACAATGTTTTCAGGCTGCCGTTGAGTTCCATACCTTGAGTTAGTTGTTCTCCTTGTGCAGTCTGAGATGTGTGTTATTGCTACAATGTACTCACCCTGCCGTGGACTCGCAGTTCCCTTTCCCCACATTTTGTCCGGAGGTAACATTTGTTTGCTTCTCCTGGCACTGGTGACAAGAGGGAGCATCTAATCCTCTGGGAAACACCACTTGGCAGCAAGCAAAATGTGGTTCTCTGAGCCAGGAGAGGCGCTCCCTTCCATGTTATTCTTCTTGTGAATCTGAGTCTTTAATTAAGTTTTTAATTATTTGCTCTAGGCTTCAAAAGAATTATAACCTCTAAAGCCAGGCAACTACAATAGGAAATTAATTAGGGTGAGGAGAGCAATGCAACTATCATTTTAAACTGGGCTCCTGAAAAAGGAGGTAGCATTTCTTATTTTAATTTCCCTTTGATTTTCAGCCCTGTTACTTGGCAGTCCCTAAACCAGCAGGGTGTAGCTAAAGGCCCAATGACATTCTGGGACAATAATTGCATTTATTGTTTTTCCTTTGCTTTCTAGTCCAAACCATATGTTTCTGCCTTTTAAGATTAGCCCTAGGCTCTGCTCTATCTCTGTTCAGGGCTTGTCTACTTAGGGCGCGAGCCTGGGATCTCTAACACAGCAGCTATTCCGTACGGGAGGCCCTTGCTGTGGAGCCCGGGGAGAGTGGATGGGGAGTGCTGGTTGTATTTCAGCTCATGTCAGAGCCCATTGCAGTGCCCCACCTCCAGATCCCCACACCATAAGGCTGCCAGCTGTGCAGAGTGAGCAGCTGGATGGAATGGCACTGACAAGCTTTTCTGTCAGAATTTCCTTCTGGTGGCCTGTCTGCCAGGCAGGCCTGGTAATTTACTGTGGGTGTGGCTCCCTGCTGTGTGTTCCAACAGGCTGATATTTTAGCTACGTGTATCTAAATTGAAAACTGATTTTTAGGTTATCGTCCATACATCAAATGTCTGCTGTCTTTGCAGGTTATGATTAAAAAATGGTCGATCCCTTGTCCTCTACCTCTGAGCAGTGCCATAGAGGCTTTACAGGTAAAGTGCACTCCGTTTTGAAGTTCTAATTTTACTAGTAAACTGTAATGCTTTTTTTACATTAACACTTTCAGAATGGCTTGCAATTTAAATTCCTTCTTTTATTAATCATCACAGAAACTGAAAAGTTTCATGTCTGTGGCTTGGGCTTATTCTTTCATGATGCCTTTTTTTGTGTGTTTATGTTTTACAGGTTTCAAATTCTACTGGGGATTGTAAAGCAAAGCTCTTTCATCTTTCAAAAGAGGTAATCTCTATTAACAATACGCAAACTTAAAGGGGGGTGGTGGTTTTTAAAAAATTGGGGTTTAAGCCTTATCCAGGGTAAGCTGTCCTTCTGTAAAACCAGTTATAGGCTGCTGAAGTATTTCCTATACCTGCTGCCAAGTGTTATCCAGTCTCGCTTTTTTTATATACGAAGGCTGACTGTCCAAGTTAACATTTATGAAAATATTTCTCAAGTATGACCAAAGAATAAAGTCTAACAGATGCAGCAGTGGTCATGATGCAATCAGATCAAGCCAGCTTAATATGCCCTCAGCTGGAAGTCAGTGATACTTGGCTGTATGTGCTCTCTTAGTTCCTGGCAAGGCAGGACAGGTTTCCTGACACTGCCTGGACCTAACCTTAGTTTTTCCATACCTGAAGCTAATTCTTCAGGCCTCATGCAATTTTGTGCATCTCGTTGGGTGCCAGCTCTGGTATTTGTTAATTAATGTGGCATTTAAATCATGTCACCACCCATCAAGGCTTGCAGGAGAGGAAGTGTCACGTAGAACCCTGGTTGCTGTGGGGTGAAGAGGAAGGGAAAAAGGTAAGATTAAACCTGGGATAGCCCTGTAGTGGGATTTAGGAAGGACATGGTTGCGTTTATCTGAAAAAAACAAAATCCACCCTCCCAAGAAAAAGGGAAGGGGAAATTTAAAAAAAAAAAAAAAAGCTTGGGCAATGCACCCATGAGACAAATGTTATCTGTAGATCAAAGCAGAAATGGTGCTTTGACCAGAAACATCTACTGTGAGATTCTGGCCTTTTGTCTGGCCTTTTGTGCTTTGAAGAATCTTGGGACTCACCTCTAGTTCTTTTTTAAAATTGGCTTTATCAGTAGAAAGTGGCATATCTTTACCAGTATGGGCCTGATTATGTCAGCACAAGAGTGTTTGTTGTAGTTCAGTTTGTTCCACTTGGCAATTGCAGCAAACCATACTGGATGATTCATCTCTTTTATTACAAGTTTTTGGAGTAATAAACCACTAATGGCGTGGTTGCAGCTTTAATTACATAACTCTCTTAAACCTTCAGATGCCAAAGCATGTTATATTTCCTGTTAATATTTATATTTCATGCTGCATCCAAATTTTTGTCAGGGATGAAGGAATCAGCAGTTTGACAGGTAGCTGTGGATATTAGAATTTAGAAACCTTTTTACAGAATTTATTGAATGATGTGCTGACTCGGGGGCAGATCCTACTTCTTCTACATAAGCACTTGGCTTCAGTATAGCCAAAAAAGAATCTTGCAGGTTTTGGCCTATAGACAGCATGACTTCTCCTGGTGATAAAATAGTGAGCTATGACCACTTGAAGTGATATGACTTGAAAAGCTCCAATTCTGTGGGATTTCTGTGTTGTGGAGATTTATCTCAAACCATTAATGTGGAAATATTTCCTCTGACTTCCAACACTTGAACTGAATTCTGAGTTCATCCAGATATTTTTCCAACCAACAGTCATAACAAACAACTTAAAAGATGTTTTTCTTCTATTTTAGAGTGCTTATGCAATACCAACCATGGCCTTCTCTTTTCTCTGCCATACCTCAGTCTTACCCATCTACTGTGAGCTCCAAAGGTAATGTATGAAAACACTTGAAATACTAAAATATAATTATAGCATTTTTGTAATATTTTCTCTAAATTAATCTTCAATAATTTTTATTTTCAAGTCAGTGCCATCAAACAATGCTAACTAACTAGCTTTCATGTTTTTGGGAAATGTACAGTTTTAGTCTGTACTAACTTTTACAAGAGAGAAAAGTAGCAAATATGGATCATCAATGTCAGTATATTGTCCTGGTCTGGACAATCTGGAGGACAAAAAAGGTCATTTGTTAAGGTACTTTAATAATAAATTTTTATTGCTGTAACTGAATCTGCATTTAGCCATATCTGATGCAGTGGGGTTTTTGACTCAGATTCTGTTCCTTACTATGAATAGGTATCATCCTGTATAAATCCAAATTTTGATTTAAAAGATACACTGGGATGTCTAAATTCCCTACAATATGGGTACAGTGTTAGTTGTCTGCTTGAAAAGTGCCCTTTAATTACCAGTCTAAAAATACTTTTAAACCCTCTAAATATTAGTGACAGCACAGAACTCAGCAAATACTCGGTGGCCATAAATTAAGACAATACTTGTTGTGAAAGTCAAGGTGCTCTGCAGATTGTGCTGTGTTTAATTGTCCTCAATACAGATCAAGAGCAACACTGATTTCCTTTTTTTTTTTTTCCATTTTAGTCCATCCAAAAGTAGAATGCAGAATGTAACTGTCACAGGAATTGGTCTGAGTTTCCTAATTTACTTTATGTCTGCTCTGTTTGGTTACCTGACATTTTATGGTAAGTGTGTTCTTCAAGTGTTCTTTAGAGTGAGGGTTAATGATAAATGTCTTCTGCCTGAAATGCTGCTGTCAGGCATTGATACACTTGAATCCTCAGAAATCTTGTTCAAGAGTTAATAATATGCCCAACACTGCAAAGTATTACAGTCTCACTGACTTCTCAATGTGTAATATAGCTAAACTTCCCAGGGTTCATGCCCTAAAATGATAGACAAGATATTGGTCCCTAAAGTGGAGCTCCTGGTCTGTTGATGCTCTCTAACACTGTGCAATTAGACTGATTACCACTATATCTTGGATTGTATAATATTTTCAGTTAAAAGCTGGGAACAGATTTATCATGGTCTGTAAGAAATTTTGAGATCCGATAATAATCTGCTTATCCAACTGGTTTGAAAGGTCTGTTCCAAGGCTTTACCTTCTACCAAGAGTTATCACTTACTGACCCTGTGATAGCCCTGTGATTTGTAGTCTCTAAGTAGCACCGAGGCTGTTGCCTTTTCTGAGAGGAATTTGACCCACAGGAAGCCAACCCTAATGCTGGGAAGGCATGGAGGTCTGCAGCGTGTTTTTCCCATGGAAATCCTTATTTGAAAGGATTGCACAAAGTGCCTTCTTCATGGTAACTTAGTTTAAGTGTAATGGAAAGACAAACTGGAGAACTCCAGAAAAAAAAAATGACAGAGAAGGCCTGAATCACAGAATTTCCCATCTACTTCTGTGACTTGGATGCAGTGAAGAGCAATGACAAAAGACCAGGGAAGGATTTTAAAAATTTAAAAGGACAAACTATGAGCTGGGTTTTTCAGCACATACTTCTGGTTGTCAGTAATTCGTGTTACATGTTCCCGAGCCAGAAATGTGTCTGTTTGATACATGAACTGCACCAAGAAGTGCACATTTCTTAGAGATGTTGTTGACATAGTGCTTAATGAAGTAAATGTACCTTTTTGTTACCAGTCAGAAGAGTGGATGGGGTATGACACTTGCCCTACCAAACTCTACAGACACCTTTCATTTGCTGTAGAGTTTAGGTGACAGTGTGCTTCAGTACCAGTGTAATAACTCTGCATTTGGACTTACAAATGCTTCTGTTACTGTTTCTTAATTGAGTTTAAACATAGATGACTTTGTCTGTGTGACACTCTTGGCCAAATTTCCCAAGTGCTCAGAGAGATTTCAGACCCCTTACCTACATAGTGGCCTTTTTTTAAAGGTCCATCCCAACCTTGGCACAAGTAGGTGAGTGTCTGTTTTATATAGCAATGTTTGTGTCCTGTTCACATATAACATCACAGTTGGGGTGCCTTTTCCCAAGAAATTTGGCTCTGTGTGTCCTGGTGTAAATTTGAGTTGTGTGCTTTGCTCCAACCTGCTGATTCTGGAGTAGTTTCGTACAAATTCTGTCACATAAATGCATCACAGAGGATTCTTCTGATGTCTTCTGAAAGCTCACCCTTTTTATGAGATGATCATATGCTAATCTTTATTGATTGGAATGAATAAAAATTCCTATAGGAGACAGTAAAGCAGTAAGACAAAAGTGTTCTGATTAGGATTTCCTCTCCTTTCAGAGTGTTTTATATTTCTTGATCATAGGGATGGGATTGTGTCTGAAAAAGCACCATTAGCTTTCAGCAGCTAAAAATTCCAGATTTTGAGGGAATTTTGTACCTTTATCCCACAAGTGTAGGTGTATGTCCAAAAATATTCCCTCGATACTCAGAAACCTTTGAATAATTATATGGGGAGTCTTAAAGCCCCTAATAGTGTATCAAACACTATTACTGTTTCCTGAGTGATTCCATGTGGTTTGTTGGAAAATTTTGAGTGCAACTCTGAGGGGTTCAGCAGCAGTGCAGGATAACCATCTGTCTCCAGGTGAAATCTCAATGAGAAGGGGAGGAAAAAAATGGGAAAAAAGAATAGTCCTGGAAACCATCCCAGTTCTTGTTACCTTCACTGTCATGATTGGGACAAGACCCTGTCTTGACTGTAGCCTTTTATTCTGTTGCACTGGGAACATTTTTAGTTTTCTGAAGCCTGATTTCTTTTAGAAATTCTTAGACTCCAGAGCCTGAAGTGCTGGAATCAACAGTGGATATCTGTAACAGGGTTGTTTTGTTTGTTTGTTTCCCCCTGCAAACTTCTTCTCCTTTTCACTTTTTGGCTGCCTTTTTTAACTAACTTACTTCTTTAAATAGAGAGAATCTGTTCCCTGGTCCTAAAACACCAGGCTGAGAAAATGTAAAACATTTTATTTTAAATTGAAAACAAAAGAAGGGTTCCCTCTTTGAAATGAGACATGTTTCCTCTTTCTGTGGTTCACATGGCTTCTTCTGTTTGCTGTGAATTTGAAACTTCACAGGGTGACTGGACTTTGTGGAAATTTTGGTCCATTCTGAAGTCCAAAGAAAGCAGGAATGCCAAAACCAAAAAAAAAAGTCAGGGTAGCAGACTGCTTTCATGGCTCTCTGACTTTTGCTGTTAAGTTAGGGAAAATTTTCACCTTAAAAGGGCAGTGGTTAAAGGTGAGGAATTCATCACTGATTCATCCCTTTTTGGCCCACTGAGGCTGTTTATCCTTCTCTGTGCCATCCAGCAATATGTTGCTACCCACACCAGTAAAGGCACATACACCAGCAGAGTTTCTTCCTTCCTTTAAATTAGAATTGCAGCTTGAAATTTTACCTTGCATTTCTAGTGGAAAAAAGGAAATGCAATTCAGTCAATTTAGCAAAATTTAATTTGTTTCTGGCTTCTAATTCAGCCAGAAGACTCTGGTGTTGACTGTTTCAGAGACACGCAACAAGTTTGACTGTACACTTGGGTTCATGTTGCATCATCTTTCTTTTTTATGCTGTCTCCTTTATATTTTTATGCTCTTTTTAGGCAGCTTTGACTTCAGCAGAGGCTCTGCCTGGGCTTGCCTCCTGAAGATTTTTCATTTTTCTGAAGATTATGTACTTTACTGTACCACTAATGCCAGAGTGTTGTGTATCTGAATCCCCCTTCTCACTGTGTTAGTCGCAAGCAGATGGGTCCATCTGCATGTCAGCTTAATATGCCATGTAAATTATCTTAGTCCTAAAATGATTAATAATGCAATTAATTTTTCTTGTTTCCAGACAAAGTGGACTCTGAATTGCTACGAGGTTACTCCAGGTACCTGCCCCATGATATGGTCATCATGACTGTTAAAGTAGCCATCCTGTTTGCTGTGCTCTTGACAGTCCCTCTAATCCATTTCCCAGTAAGTACTCCTAAGTGTTCTGAAGCTGGCAGTGAGCACTGGGAATGCTAATGCTTTGCAGAGTGCAATATTTGAGTCACATCTAGTCTTGTGTATCTTATTCACTTGTCAAGTGATTGATCAAAGACCACATATTTGCATATGTTCCATGAAAGCTCCAAAATAACAACTAACCACTAAGCTAATTTGTGCTCTTGAGACAGATTTCAGATTAAAACTAGCCCACAGCATTGTTTTTAATTTAGAGAATTCAGAACTTCTAAAGTTTATTTAGTTTGATTTTTTTTCCCCCTTAAATTGAGTTTTGCTGACTTGGTTTTTCCTTTCTACCCACGCACCCCCCCCAAACACACTTATACTTGAAACTCAATTTAATTGTAAATTAAAAACACACATTGACCTATTTCACAAAAAAAACCCTACTTTAGTTTATCAATACCATGGTAGACCTGACTATTTATTCAGTTATGACTAAAAGAAACTGTGCATGCAAAACTATGTGTATAGAAATATTGTATAGGTTACATATCAGTTGGCAACATACTGACATTTGCTACCAAGGATGTTCAGAGACACAAAGCACTATTGCCCAGGCCTTCTTTTGTCTCTCCAAAAAAGGAGTAATTCCTTAAGACTAATATCCATGTGATAGATCTTGCTTTAATAAAGTAATAAATTAAACTATTACTAAATTTTTGGCATTTTGACTTCTAAAATATTCTTTCACATCTGGAATGGTATAATTCCTAATGTAATGAAAGTGAAGTAAGATTAAAATGTATGTATATGTATGTATTTACCCACACAATGTTTCTCTTTGTATTGTGTAGGCAAGGAAAGCTGTGTTGATGGTATTTTTCTCTCATCTTCCCGTGTCGTGGATTTGCCATATCCTCGTCACTTTAACACTGAATGCAATTGTTGTTTTGTTTGCAATGTACGTGCCAGACATTAAGAATGTATTTGGAGTAGTTGGTAAGTTCTTGTGGTGGTTGGTTTCCTTGGTTTTTATTTCAACTTGAAAAAAATTCAGTATATGATTCTGTAATGCACTTCAGTCTTCTCTAAGGAAAATCTTACTTTCTGTTTTTTAAAGGTTCAACCACATCAACGTGTTTGCTTTTTGTATATCCTGGACTATTTTATCTTAAACTTAGCAGAGAGGACTTCGTATCACCACAGAAACTTGGGGTATGCTTTTTTTTTCCCTCATGTGCACTGATAACATTTAAATAGGCTCATTTTAAGTGCATCTTAATACACTCTAGAGCACACGATCCAAGGGGCAAAGTTCTTGTTGCAGCTCACAAAATCTGTGAGCGTTTTGTTTTATCCTTTGTAGTAGCTCTGGTTTTTCTGAAACTCCTTCTTCACCGGGGATTTTTGACAAGCAGTGTGTCCATGTGCTGGACCATTGATCTGAGCATGTGCCTTTCCCTATAGTTTTCAGATGTTGACTTCTAATCCAATTTCTCCTCAGTTTTTACGCGTTACTCTGATGTTGTCTGGGCAGCTGGGACAAAGCCAAACTGCATTTACGTGAAACAGTTTTTATGTTTCTTTTCTATGCAAGCATCCTTTTTTTTTTTTTTGTCTTCCTTTTTTTTTTCCTCCTCTTTGTGGTTTCTCTTTTGGTAATAGTAGGTTAAGTTCTGTTTGGGATTTGTGCAGTAGGCCTGCTTTTTGCACTGTAACTGCTTGTCTTCATTTTAACCACTGCTCAGCAGAGCAACTTCATGGCAGTTACCAAAATGCTGACAAACTATTTATGTATAGTCTTTCTGCCATTCTTACAAATCACAGGGCTGCTCTTGTATTGACAAAACAGGGAATCTGAAAGAAATTCTAATAATGATGCCCTCTGACCATTTAAAGTCAGGAGTAGTTCCAGCAGGTTTGGGGCCTTATCTCTTGAATGGTAATTTTATTTTCATCTGGCTATTAAAAAATGTAAAGAATCCATTGTAATTTTTATTGCATTTTGAGTAAAATACAAATTCGGTTTCTTGGCTCCTTCAGAGTTGCAAAGGGCAAAATAATTTTTGTTTTGTTCAGGCAAACCAGACTGCTCCAGAGTTCCCACTGAAACTGTCCCAGGCTTAGTTTAGTGTCCCCCTAAGCAGATACCTTGTGTTTGAAGACTGAGTAATTTGAAATATTAAAGATTATTTTAAAAGACGCCATTTATACCTGTTCTTACAGGTTTTCATCCTCGTTGGTCATAAACCTTGGACATGTAAAATGCTTCCTCCAGCAAAACATTAATTTTTGCTTCCCTTTCTTCACAGGCGTGTGCCTTGGTTATTTTTGGCATTTGTGTTGGCCTTCTGAGTTTAGTTCTAATAATTTACAATTGGATTGATCAGTAGCAGCCTATTGACACTGCCTGAACTGATCTTCAGGAGGACAGCAAGAACCAGAGACGTGGCAACACTACTGCAATGAAGGCTGGACATCCTAAAGAAACACTGACCAAAGCTGCCTGTGGAAGAAATAATGCTCTTTTCAACTACGTTTGTGATGGTCCTGCTTTAATCTTCAGTCACTCTCTTCAGTTGCTGGACAATTAATTAGTTCTTGCCATTCTGAAAGACTGGTTTTTAATGATGTAACAATGACAGGTAAAAAGGCCTCTTGAGAATTTCTGCAGTGCAAAAATGGTTATGGGGCAGATAGTGAACAAAAGTAGAACTTTGAAATAACTCCCCCTTTAAAGACAACGAGGTGAACAGATGTTATATCAGTCATTATGTGCATATAATGATATGTGCAGTTAGGATAGTGCATGTTATCCTAAACTGTGCAAGACTTCCATTGCTTGAATAGTTTCCAATATTTCAGCCAGTTCATAGTAAGAACTTTCTGATTCTGAGTGTTTACCCTAATTTATCCTAAGATGGATCCAGAAACCAGCTGCCTTAGCCCAGTTTAATGGGCACGTCATGATAATATTTGTTAATTGCTTTTTGAAGTACAGTTTTTGTGTGTCAGCACACTTGAATCATACTGATGCAATTGTTAAATTAGCAGGCTTTGCCCATCGAGCGTAATAGGTTTTAGCAGCATTAGGAAGTACTTTCATTTTGCAGTTAGTAATAGACATTTTTCAATTAGTATCTGCTTTTGAATACTACTCAGTGTACCTCAGTATTTCTCCCAGTAAAAGACTTTCTTCTTTTTCTCTCTTATTCCCATTTTTACAAGTGTTACGGGTTTGAACTAGAGTGTTTCCATATTTTATGTTCTCTTGTGTGTCAGAGAAGATTTGGGCTTGAAAGGTGAAAATCTGCCTCTGTTGAAGACAAAGGGAAATTTTACATTTGTGGGACTTTACCTCAGATCTCTATAAACTTCCATGTAGTCCTTTATAATTCCTTTTTTTTCCCCCTAAATGCAATGTGAATACAATTTCAACACCAGCTGGGCTTTGTTGAATATGGTATTGAGTGCCCACAAAAAAGGTCCTCATGTTGGTAGAGTGGGAGCAGTGCTGGTATCCTGGTAAGGTTTTTAACATTTGTTTCTGTCAGGTGGGATCTCATGGCTTTAAAGTGGCCCAGTTTCTTCAGTGTCTTCCTGCCCTAAGGAAGCAAAACCTGATTAAATGTGCTTGATCCTCACCTGTCTAACAGGGAGGAACAACAAAGAGTAGAGTTGGAATCACCATCTCTATTCCTGAGCCTGAAAACTAGGATTTCTCATGCCAACAGATCACTTGGCTTTCTTGGGATCCATAAGATACTTTTCATTTTTGATGGATGGTCCGAAAGCACCCGGGTGATGCAGCTTGATACTGCCTCAGGAGTCCTTTTTGCTTGGAAATACCCCTCTACTGAGGAGTTTAATATAGAAACAGAAATGTGTGAGGCCTGGGAACTAACTCAGAAGTTTTGGTAGGTTCCCAAAGAAAAGAATCCCTGGAAAATACTACAGTTATTTCTATAATAAAGTTTCTAGCAGAAGTTTTATGATTCCAGGTGAGCCATCTAATAGTTTGGCAGTACCAGAAACAGCATGTCCATTCTTGGCCAGGAGTTTCCAACTCGTTCTGTGGCACTGGCAGTGGCTCCTGTCAGCTTGTTTAACCAGCAGAAAACCAACATGACTGAGAGATGTGACATGTTATCTGCCAAAAAAAAGTGAATTTCACTTTATTGTGGCAGTTCTCCCAACTTGTTTGACTCTTCATAACCAGGTGCAGCTGCCCTCTGATAGCTGTGTCTCGTGGGCTTCATTTCACTACAGGGATTCAGACACTCAGGGAATCTCTGGCAGTACTGTAAAAAGCTAAATATGTACCTTACAAAAGTGTGTCTTCAGCAAGCAATGACAGCTGTACATCAGCAAGTGATTTTCTGTGTGACTGAACCAAAACTCTGTAGGAAAACAGAAGACCCCTTACATTGATGAGAATGAACTCAGGGATTTTTGTCAGACACTAGAATTTAGGGAGTGTATTTATTAGAATTTTTATGGAAATTCTTTCTCATTTATTATCTGCTTTTGTAGATACTATGGAGTGTACCTGTAGGACATCACTGCAGTCACTTTATTTTAAACTGACCAACAAGGCTTAACTCTGAATACCTAAAAGATCTGTCAGGGGACAGGAAGTTGGCAAAGCTTTGCTAACCCTTTGCTCTTTCCTCCTCCCCCTGAAAAAGCTGAGTCTTGCCATGCTCTGTTGCCCCCAGGCAGCTGGGTTTGTGTGCATCATCTTAAAAATGTGACTGAGAAAATACCTGAAATGCAGTGTTAATTTTACAGTGGATTCCTGTCACGCTGCAGAAATCACTACAGTATTGTTTTTAATCCCTGGGTATTATCCTAACTAGCCTGGCTATCCACTGACTGTCCTGATAGGTAGACTTTGGAATGATGAATGCCAGTGTATGAAGTTAATACTTGGTGAGGATGAATGGAAGCAATTCACAGCTCTGCTGAGCTCTATTATTACATTTTGGCTGTGGTGCAGAAGGGATAGCACAGGGGGTTACAGGATATCTGTTACCCTTCATCTGAAAAAGAGTTAGAAATGCTGCTACTTCTAAGTGTCTATAATACTTAAAATATGGAGGGAGGGAGAGGGGCAGAAAGAGAAGGAACTTCTGTTGCCGAATTTAGAAGGAGGTATTAATGTTGTCCACAACAAAAAAGCAGAGTAAGAACACTATTTTTATCCTTCACATCTCCCATGGCCATTCTGTGCCTTGTATCTGTGTTCTGCTACAACTGAGTATTTGCATGAATTTTTTGAGGAAAACAGGCCTCTGATCTGGAACTCTCTGCTCACTCAAATGCTGAGAAATATTTTCTTCTTTATTCTTGTGTCTGGATTTTTTTTCCTTCCAAATTTCCAGATTTATAAATTTCAGTGATTCTGCTTTATTACATGTCGTTGGCATTTTCTAACCTTTTCTGAAGACTGGACAGGAATGGATGAAGGGACCCGCAGCATTTCTGAACTCCCTTGGCAAGGTTCCCTTTCCCCAGCTGAGCAGGAAGAACAATGTAAGAGATGAAAATTCATTGGTTGCCTTTGATTTATTTTCTCTGTTTCTCCTGTTTCCATCCCTTCTCCATTTGAAGGCTGCTCAGATTTCAGCTGGGCTGTGGCGAGCTGGGTGTGGAGAGTGTCTTTTGTAACCAACATGGCAGGAAGGAGACTGACAAACAACAGCCCTCGAAACTGGGCTTTGCATTGTGGCAAATGCTCATCTTTTATTCCCATATTTCTAAGCAGTTTGGATCTTAAGATATTGATTTTCATGACAGGAGTTTGTTTGAAATTGTATAGTGAAAATTGAGACACAGTCAAACTGTCCTGTCCTCTTCTCTTTAGAGCAGGGTTAGTGACCTCTGTGGATATTTTGCCAAGATATGGCCCAGCTCATTTAAAATGAATTCCTGAAATTAATTTTGAGGATTATTTGTGAAGAATATGAAGCACTTTCATTAGCATCAGTTTACACTGATATTACTATAAAAAATAGAGATAGACATATTTATCAATGGATCATTTAAAATACTTCAAGATTAATGAACTTGTTTCCAAATGTCCCTACTTAAGGAGATGGAAATTAATATTTCTGTAGTGGGCTTCCTAACGTGCTCTTCTGATTAAAGACTGAAGTTCACATCAGTCCAGGAGCTCAAATAACATTGGTTGTTGTAGAACTCCTTTCCCAGTTAGATTTATTTTAACACTTTACCTGAGATTGTTGGTTTACAATTGACTTTCACGTTGAAAGCAATCACTGTATTTGCTCTGCCTACAGGGAAACCTTTGGGTATGTTTACTGCTACTGCCAGTGGGAGAGAATTTTCAGTATTATAAAAGCACTGCCTAATTTCTGCAGTTTGTGGTGGTGGTTTTTGTATTTGCATTTCAGTTGTGATCATCCAGCCACGCTTCATGTGGAAATGGAATTCTCAGAAGAAATTCATGTAATGATCTGTATGTAAAAATTGCCCAGCTCGTGTCAAACCTCTGTGTGGTACAATAGATTTTCCTTTTTGAGTTCTCCTTGCCTCAGGTTTGCTGCGGGACAGCCAAGGCGTGTCCCCAGAAAAGCCAAACAGAAAATAAAGAACAGTACTTGTGTAACTAATGATTGGCATCTGTGCTTTGTGTGTAACGTGCCCATTTGGTGACACAACCAAGCGTTGTCTCTGCAGTGGTGCTGCTGCCACCCCAGCTCGGGATGTAGCATCGCTTTCACCAGGGAAGGGCATCCTTCTTAAAAATCGTTCCTGGTTGAAATGGATGCAAAAAAATAACTTGTCCGGTGAGAACTGCAGGTTTTGTCCTCCCAGGTGTTGGTTCGTGGACAGCAAACCTGCCTCTTCTGATCTGCTCCCTGCTATAAACGTGAGGCAGCAAAAGGGATCCCGGAGGCTGTGGCTGTGCTGTGCCGGCACTGCCTCTGGGATGTGGAAGGAGGGTGACCAGCTGGTGTGGCAATGCAGAGTAGGGTGAAAAACGGCTCATGGAGACCCCTTGAGGAAGGGCATTTTTGTTCGGCAAGGTGAGAATCAGACAGGGAGGACAGACCATTCCATTAGGGAATAGCAGCAAGAGGAATGGTGGCTGGCCAGGAAGTGCTCTGAAGGATGGATGTGCTTTTTGGCTGTAAACCACAGTGCTCTCCAATAGCTGTGTCCTGTGAGTACAGCTCCAAGCACTTTGCAAGGTCTGAGGGAGTCCTGAATATAAGGAAACATGGAAAAAACCCCTCGCTATTGTGCTGCTGGCTCGATTCCAGAGCTGTAGGACTGCTCACACACATGGAAATGAATATCAGCAGCTCTGTGTTTTACTTAACAGTGTTTGCCCCAGCTGGAACCGGCACCAAAGAGCACCAAATAATTCTGTCCTGTGCTGCACCAGCTGCCCAGACCTGGGTTGTTGTCAGGTGTGTCCTGTCCATGCTCGGCCTTTCTCCTGCCTGCAGCAGCACTGCTCACACGGCAGTGACGCCGACGCCAGGCAGCCCTCGGCACCTGGTTTGAATTTAAAGCTCATTTACACATGATGTCACACTTTTATTGTCAGCCCAGAGAAGGTCAGGACAGTTCATCTTGGGAAGGTTTGCATTGTTGAGTCTTTACATTGCTGCCATTAATGCCTTCACCATCTGAGTTACATTCCAGGTTTCAGGTATGATGTAATCGAAGGCACTGGGTATCTGCGATGGATGGGGAGGCCGGTGCGGTGGCTGATCGGCCCCAGGATGCTCAACTACTTTTCTGGAGACTTGAGGGTGGAAATTCTTGCTCCATGCATCATGTAGCAAATCAGGGATCTGGCCAAGGAGAGTTAATGAGCCCTGGAAGCTCGAGGCGGTTGTTCCAGTCTGTTGCCTTTCGGGAGCCCGTCTCGCCGCTCCACAGACCAAAGTGAGACGGTGTTCCTGGGAGCCCGTTCTCCCCGGCCTCCCAGGTAGCTCCACTTGATAGTGGGATTTACACTCAGGGATGGAGAAAAGATTTGGGATGTGGTTATGATGGGGCAGAACCTGTCAGGCTGGAGTCGAGGGCCATGAAAATCTCAGGCTTTGTTCTCACCTCCAGTCACACTCTGCTGTTCCACCACGTTGGGCGGAAGTGGGGCTTTAGCACAGCATTTCCCCAGCTGGGTTTGTGCAGCTCATGGCTGTGAATCTCCTGTAGGAAGGGTTTAAGGGGCCTGCATGTTTTGTAGTATCCTACAGGTCCGGCTCTGGGATGGCTCCTGGCACGTGTCCTGCTTCGGAATTTTGATGAACAACTTCCATCCTTGTTAAAGGGATAGATGGGTGAACGGATGGGTTTTATTCACTTCTCAGTTCACACTTATACAATCTGCTTGTCTTTCTCCAAATTATAAAAATCAGTATTTGATCCTTTGGGGTGAAGCTTTGGAAGAGCCTGAGCAGTGAGGCAGAACCAGCTGCATGTTGGTGGGTACCAGATGTGAGCACAGAGACAGCCTGGGCAGAAGCTGTGCCAAGGGAGCTCCCTGCTGACCCGTGTGTTTTTGGCTCTGGGGCAAAATTCTGGAATAACACTGACCTTCTCCTTCTCCTGGTCTGTTTTGACCAGTGGTCCTAGGAGGCTCCTCACCCCTGAGCTTTGGGTAGGGGTGCAGGGGCATTTGCACTGTTGCTCACTGACCAGGTGCTGACCAAGTCCTTTAGTGCTTAAAGTTCAGAGGTGCAGGGAGCTCTAGGTGAAATCACGTGTGGGTGAGGGGTGCAGAGGGAAGGTCTGTGCCTTCTTGATGTTGTTGACATGTTTGAGTACAGGGTCACCATGCACATTGATCTCAATGACAATACATGGTGTTCATGCCCCAAAATTGCTGCATCTTCAGAACACTGGTCCTTTTGCCCCTCTGGGATGTGTGCTCTCCTCAGGAGCAGTGCAGCACAGTGAGGTCCTGCTTGCAGACAATGGCTTGCCAGGCACTAGTGGTAAGGAGAGGTGGAGTGAAGAGCTGAAAGCCCTTTCCTTGCATGAGTTATTCATTAACCCTGTCACAGGAAAGTGGGCTGCTTCGGATTTGGTGGGCACAGAGACCAGTGAAGTGCAAACACAGCCATTCCTCTGGCACTTTGGGGTTGCCGGCTGTTACCATGACACATCCCTTCCCAAGGATCAAAAAGGACTCCAGGTGGGGATGAGCCAGAGCAGCCTCAGCTGTTACACAACAGGGGCAACCAGACCTCGTGCACAAGTGATCCCAGATGGGATTAGGGAGGAAGGCCCATGTCTTGAGGGACAGCATCCCACAACAAGGTGCACCTTGTGAGGTCTGTGATGCTCCTTGGCAGCTGTGGGGAGACAGGAGCTGCATGGACATGGTAATTTTTAATGCTCCTCAGAGTGTTGCAACTGGAGCCAGATCCAAAATTGTAGTTGAAATGGTACGGTTTTCCTTTTGGTATTTGCTGGCACAGTTTCTGTTGCTGTTTACAAGCCGTTTCTTCTGGAATCATCTGAGCAACGGGAACATTCGTCTGGTCCTTTTCCAAGGGGAGATTACTCAAATGATGGTGGAGAGACATTGTCTTGGCCTGGCTGCCAAGTGTTAGCCAAAGATCTCTGCCTTACCATTCCTTAATCCGACAGTTCAATTTGGTGGGTCAGAAGCCAAGGAATGACATTTCCCCAGGGGGATACAAAGCCTCAGGCTGGAACTACATGGAAACCATGGACAGATTTCCCAAGCCCCCCAAATTCTGAAAGTCAATATTCAACACTCTTCCAGCCCCTGAAGCTGTTCCACCAGGGCCAGCACTTCGTGTTTGCCACGGCTTGTCTAAACAAGGCCGTTCCCTTTGAGCGGAGGTGTCGCCGCACATTCTCCAGCATCCTGCAAAGAGGGGAAACATTTGGCTTTAGCACTTCCCTGCCACCCCTTGCTCCTGCTGCAGGGGTGGAATACAAACACCAGGGCTTTAGGGGTCCCGGGAGAGGCCGAGTGAAATTCCTTGCTTTGAAATGAACATTAATGCTGAGAAATGGACTCCTTTAAAGAATGTAATGCTGAGAATAAAGAAACTCCACGTACGTTCATGTTTTGATAGCTCAGCATTATCCATTAGGCTCCAGCATCTGGGATTCAGGACACTGTGGAAGCAATGGTGCTTTTGAGGGGTTTGAGGTTTTTGAGCACGTTTTAGCCCCGGCTTTAACTCACATGATTTGCCTCTCCTGGCTTCAAGGAGAGTTGGAATGATCCTTTGAAGGTGTTTTCTTAAGGGACCTTTCTACTGTGAAAGGGTAGTGGAGCAGCCTTGGCCACATAAATCTATTTGGAAGTGACTTATAAAGTGCTTAATTTGCGTTCTATTAAAATTCCTTGTTGTCCCTCCAGTCCCTCCAGCTCGCTGTTAAGTGACCTCTCGGGAAGCTGAGGATTGAAGTCCCTCTCTGTGCCACAGAGGGAATGTGCTTGACTGAAAAGGTTGAAAAAAGAGAGTCCAACGGACATTGCCTGGGAAAACACGTGAGGTTTTGTCTGTGATTTGGTGAATTTAAAAGCTCTTTTTGTCCTGTGGCAGCCCAGGGGCTTTGAGTGATGATAAGGGGCACAAGCAGGTGACATGGGCACCTGAGGGTCAGTCTCCTTTTCTGGTGGCATCCTGTGGCCCAGAAAGTGTTTAGGAGCCCAAATGCCAGAGCCTTTCAGTGATGCTGGAATCTTCAGGATCCAGCCCCTAAAGAGGGCCTCCCTCTGCCCAGGCTGGGCTCTGACACAACCAGGCTGGTTCTGGAGCAGCCACAGAACTGCTGTAGGTTGCTCCAGCAGCAGAGGAACCACGGCACTGAAATTCCCCAGCCCTTCTGTCCCCCAGGGAAGGAGGAAGGTGGAGGGGAGGAAGGAGCGAGGTGAGGAAGGATTTGTTGGGTTGTCTCTTGAAATTGTGGTGTTTTGCCGACCTGATTGTCCATTTAAAAGCACGTGGCACCATCCCTGCTGTGCAGGGGGTCTGTGGGCTTGGGAGGGGGACACAGCCCCTCTGCTCTGTCACCCTCTGTGTCTCACTGCCTGTGCCTCCCTGTGATGGTTGCCTGGCTTGCCCTCACCCCCCACCATGGTCCCATTGTGGTGACCCATCTTGGAGCCTCATCCTCCTCCTTCAAGGAAACCAGAGGAGAGCCTGAGGTCAAAGCCTGTCACCCAGCCCCTTCTGAGCTGGACATAAACACGCTTGCTTGTCTCTAAGGGTCCAAAAAAGCCACAGAGGGTGGCTCAGTGGGTGGGGGAACGTTCCCAGCGCCAGCCTGGCACCTCCCAGGCCGCACCACTGAAATGACTCCACTAGCATTAATGCTGGGATTATTTAACCACTGTCACTTCTCAGCCCTCTGTGATGGGCAGGTTGCATGGGCAGAGCAGCCACGGGGCTTTGTGATGCATCCCAGCAGCTCCAGCTGGTTTGGTCTCTTCTGAGCTTCACCAAGACAAAAGAACTTCAGTGGGAGCTGCCTCCCACCCAGCCTTGGTACAGGGACATGTGTGGGGCTCAGAGATGGCTTTCCAGGCAGGAGATCCTGGAACAAAGCAAACCTTACTTCCAACTTTCTTTACCATGTGGTTAAGCTTTGCTGCTGCCAGTAGTGATAAGCAAAACTGAGCTTCACCTGAGGCCATTGCAGCAAGTTTTTTGACCTGTTCCACCCAGGCTGGTCTGGTTAAAGGCTCATCTTTTCTGGTTTAATTGACACCACACGAGCAACCAGTTTGCCAGAAGGATTTTTAAAACATGCTTGGAAAGCAGCAAGTGTCATTGTCAGGAGCTGCTGAGCAAGCAGAGTTTAACAGGGTGGCACAACTGTTTTTCTTTCTATTCTCAGCAGAAAAAGGTGGAATCACAAGGAGCGGAGAGAGCCATTTGCTGAACCTGCACGTCTATTTTTACTCCCCTGCTCCATAATGTTCCTAGAATAATTTTTTATAGTGCACAGCAGGGTAGGAAAAAACTCGTGCTGATGGCATCTCTGGTATCCCCATTGTGCTGGGAGGAAAGAGGCAGCTGCTTTGCTGACCTGTCACTTCCATGAACCCGCATTCCAGGTACAGAGGCCATTTGCTCATCGGGGTTTGTTTGACGAAATGGCCACCGGGTTTTATATATAGATCCTGCCTGTCCTGCCAAGTTCTCTCAAATTCTTGTAGGTTGAATGAAGTTGGAGGGGGTGGGAGAGGATTAGCTTGAAAAATAGAGCTGCTAATCTGCCGGTGGCTCTGGAGAGCCTGCGGGATGCCCTGTCACCCCTGGGACTTCGAGCATCCGTGGGCATCCCGCTGGGAGAGGGAAGCAGGTGGTGCTCCCACACGGCCTGGCACTGTGGGCTGCTCCACAGGGGCTGTGGCCACTGCTGGGGTGCCACAGGATTGAGTGATGGGGGAAGCTTGGGAGGAATATTTATAGCTTGTCTCAGCGCTGGGCCTGGGGGTGATCGCCATCCCAGGGATGTGAAGGGCACAAGTGTTCAGGGCAGCTCCCCAAGGACAGAATGATGTAGGGTTTGGGAACACAAATGTCCTGACAGTGAGGGCAAGGGTTCTGTAGTGTGGTCTCTTACCAGGAAGAGCCCCTCAGCCCCTCTGTCAGTGGGTTTAGAGCAGAGCAGGAGAGAACACCTGGGGTTGGGGGGCAGCTCATCCCAACAGGGTCTGGATTTGATGTTAGTTCCTGTGCCTGCCTTGTCTCAATAATAATTTTTTTCTTTCTGAAAGCATTTAGGGTATTTGTCACCTTTCCTTGAACAGAACAGACTATCTCCTTCAGAATTCAAGTATCTGCTTGACACTGATGTGGTTTTGGTTGTTATTTTTTTATTGGTCTGTGCCAAAATCTGACTCCGGAGTTCCAGGGTAAGCAGCAGAACTGTGCCATGTTGCCAGTTTTGACCACTGCTGTATGAACTAAAGAATTGGCAGTGCCTGATCATCATATAAAGGCTGTAGGGCTCTGAGGCCATGCTAGCAGCCAGAATTTAATCTTTTAAAAGAAAAAATCCTTTTACTTCTTGTGATTGTAAAGCATGTCAGGGACACACAAGAGCACAGCCAAGGCATGCTCAGTACATTGTTGTGAAAAATCTCGTGGTGCTCAACGCCAGCTCAGGAGCAGGATCAAGGATCAAGGTCTTGAATACTTGGATTTGGTGAGGTCTTTCAGCTCCTTTTACAAATGGGCTTTGGAACAATGAGCCAGTGAGAAGAAGAGAGGCAGGTGGCCTCAGCCAACTGTGCAGAGCAGGGAATTACAGCAGGTCCTTCCATAAGGAAGGGAGTGAGCTCCTGGGCAGGGCTAAACACACCGTCCTGCTGCTTGTGGGGAGCTCTGTGTGTGTGTGTGTGTGTGTCTCCTCCAACAAAGATACCAAGGCTGCTTCCCCATGGTGATGCCAGGGGATTTGGGGGGGTTGGTTTTGGGTTTAGGGTAAATGAACAGCAGATGACTTTCCAGAGGCTGGTCCCACAGCACGTGTGCCCTCAGCAGCCACCGCCTGCCAGCCGGGAGGTTTCATTCCTCGAGCTTGACTTTGTTTGCTGCACAGGGATTATTTGACTCTCCAGTGATACATGCCTCATTTGCTTTGTTTTTTGGCCAGCTCTGCTGGCAACTCTTGTTTCCTCCCAAGGGTATTGGTACAGGAGACATTTCGCTGACAAAATCCCTGTCGGTCCCTGTGCACGGACATGGGCCAGGCACCTGTCTCCCCCAAGATTCCCCCTGTGCACACACGTCCAGGAGCTGTAGCTTTGTTCCTCAGGGAAGCCTGGCTTTAATTTCAGCTTAAATTCCTCCCTTCCTCCTCCTCAGGCTGCCAGGCCCAGCACCGAGACTGGCTGGGTCTGGAAGGCCTGGGCAGATACTGAGCTGTCAAAATCCACACCAAGCAATGAGTCCTGTTGCCTTTGCTGCTTTCTGCAGTGAAATTTATTGATATTTGTATGCACCAAAGGGACACTTCAGTGTTCCCCTGTGATGGAGACGTAGCACCTGGTGAAGTGGGCACACAGTTCTCCTGAGTTTGGCCATGGTCAGTCTCTGTCCCCAAAGAGGTAAGTTGCCACACTGTGGACATACCTTGCTCTTCTCCAAGCTGCTGGTAGCCCAGCCTTTCCATAAACTCTGATATTTTTAAAAATGTGGGTAAAATGTTCTTTTTCTCTCTTTCTCTCTCTTTTTTTTTTTCCTTTTTTTTAAAGCCTCATTACTTAGTCAGCTTCCTGCAGTGTTTTTGGAATTATTTCACTGGGCAGTTTTCTTATTGATCCAAGCTCATCAGTAAGAGACCTTGGTGATATCAGTTTGGTGGTGGGGAGAGTCCTCTGCCATTTTGCTTGCACCCAAGAATTCAAGGAAACATTACCCAGAGCTTTCTGAAAGGTTTGGCTTCTTGCCAAGACTTGCATCAAAATATTTCACACTCAGAAGCAAAAATTTCTCAAATATCCCAGGGAACTGAAATCCGTGGGAGATGATTGGAAATTTATCTTGAACCAGTACATTATCAGTCAGATATTGCTGCTCCTGCAATGCCAAGAGTAGCTGGTACTGTTGCTGGGACAGTTAAGACCAGGGTGTCCTTGATATGCTTTGCTCAAAATTCCTTAGATGTCTGCACTGGTGTCTGTGTCATAAATTATTTTGAGGGATTCCCAGGAAATTTCATAAAAGTTGCCACTTCATTAGTTAAAATACAGCTAAGTAATAGGCTTTCATAAGGCTGCATCAGGTAAAACCACTGCTGTAGTTCGCCTTCCTAAGCCAATATATCTGCAAGAAACACCCGGCGTTGCATTTCACTTTTAATGGATTTTTCTCTATCAGCAAATATTGTGAGGCCAAAAGCACCAACTGTGTCTGCTCACAGCACCAGTGAGTCTTGTTTGGAAACGAGATTTCAAGGATGACTTTGAGGCACATTTCAGCCTTTAGTAGCTGTAACTAAGGTTGTTCTCTGACCATTCTATCCTGATGTGGCTCATGCAGACCACAGCTCGTATCTTGGAATTGTTTAGGTTGGAAGGGGCATTAGAGATCACCTTGTTCCAACCCCCTGGCATGGGCAGGGACACCTTCCACTAGAGTAGTTTGCTCAGAGCCCCATCCAACCTGGCCTGGAACTCTAACAGAGATCGCACATCCACAGCTTCTATGGGCAACCTGTGCCAGTGTCTCACCACCCTCACAGGGAAGAGTTCCTTCCCGATATTCTAAATCTCACCTCTTTTATTTTAAAACCATTCCCCCTTGTCCTATCGCTATCTGCCCATGTAAAAAGTTGCTCTGCTGTATCATCTCAGCTTGGCCAATTCTGCCTCTTGGCCTCCCATGGGAGGTTGGGCACCAAAACCCTTGGGAACCCCCACACCTACATCCCTTTGTACATCCAAGATGGAGTGTGGCTGTGCCCGTACAATTCCAATGACAGCAGAGGAGTGAGAGTAGGTCTCCCTCTCACAAGGTCCCTTTGCTGGAAGGAGGGTGTGCTCTTGAGTGGTAGCAAGCTTCAGAGCATTGGGAAGAGATCACCTCCCTTCAAGGTCCTCCTGCATGGAGGATGGGGAACATTCGCCACTCAGAAATACTGCAAATGCTGCTGAATGCTGCCAGAACTTTGGTGGGGTGGTTCTGTCACAGCTTCAACAGAGCCATCAGCTTTGGCTGAAAAGTGCAAGTCTGCATCTCTGTGTCTCCTGGTTCAAACATCACTCTCTGAACTGTCCACCCAGAAAAAATCTGGTTTGTTCCTCGGTGCTCTTGCTTTGCCCAGCTGTGAGCAGCAGCACATCCCACATACGCTGCTGGGGCAAGAAGGCTGAGGTTTGCATTTATTCCAGATCAGGCATATTTACCACGTAACCTCTACGGGGAAATAGCTCCTCTGGAATCACCGAATCTGCTAATACATGAGGCCTTTGTACATAGGTGGTGTGGTGAGGTTAGTGCCCTGTGACTGGCTTGTTCAGCGCAATAAAAATATATGGGGTTCTTAAGATGTTGACCAATGGGTTTGGGAAAGAGATGATTGATTCCCACAGCTGAGAAACAGGGATTGTAATATGTTTTGCCAGAGGAGACCGGTTTGACGGATGAGTTCATTTAAGGATTATGCTATAGATAGAGCTGTTGACAGAATGAATTTGTTTTTATTTTTCATCAGTAGGTATAACACAAAGCAGAACTAATTGAAAGTAGTTTCCTTGTGGCATCTGGCTGTGTTTCTTGCTTTAAGTCTTTCACATGCTGTAAAATTACACCAAGGGCTTTTCTTCACTTCCATTTGGTCTCCAAGTTTTCCATCGCTGTGTTGCGCGTGGGTTCCCAGTGTGTCAGAGGCGTTAGGAAGTGGCAGACTACACAAGAAATGGAGCTGGGCCATTGTTCCTTCTTGTTGCACGAATGTTCTGGTATGCATCACAAATCCATGCTGGGGTGTCCTCACCTCAGGGCTGGTGGCAAAGCTGGAACATGAGTGACCTTACAGATATTTTTGATGGCGTTTTAAACCGTGACCTGCGCTAAATATCATCCCTGTGTGGAGTGATCTCGTTCTGTGTAAGGCCCAGGCCTGGAAGGTGATTATGTTTACCCAAGAAGGTGTTCTGAGGTTCAAGGAAGGTGTTGAGTAAAGTTCTGGAAACAGATTTTCCAAGCAGCCAAAGAGAATAAATCTCAGAGTTTCTTCAGGGATTTGGCTCGCTGCGTTCATTGCTCTCCTGGTCAGGCTGCTATCGCCTGCTGGCTCGGGCTGGGTGATGGAAGCAGGGGCTCAGCTCCCCAGGCACTTCCCTCTGCTGTTTGTGGGATCTCTGTGCTGAGATCATGCAGACTGTCAGGGTAAAAGACTGAGCTCTGCGGTTCAAACCCATCCTACAAATTTGATCTGTGGGTTTTGGCTGGGGGTGTTTTTTTCTCTCTTTCTTTTCCAGTTGTGGTCAAATAAGAGTTTTCCAGAACTGTCTCACACAAGGCCAAAGAACAGGAATGCAGCGAGCACAGCCAAACCAACAGACTCACAATCTCAAGGGAGAAAATACCCCCAGGTTGCTGCCACCAAGTCCAATACCTGAGGAGAAGAGCCCATGTGATTTCAGGATTACATTGCAGGCTGAATTCTAGCCTCCACTTGGCCTCAGACCTGAACTTTAAGCACCAGCCAAAACATAATCCGAATTTGAGGACTAGCTATTGGTCTGTCTCATCTCCTGCTCCTCATATGTGCAGTCATTCAACAGAAGCTGAAATGTGTTTTCCCTGCCAAGGGCCGTTGGTTTCCAAACAACTACATCAGCGTGGTGAGTGATGGAGTTTCCATCAACTGCTGTAGGCCAAATGCAGTCATCTGAATTCAGGCCTTGGCAGGTATAGAACTTGGAGTTGTCAATGATTTTTATATGAAATGGTACCTAATTACGATTTCTCATCCTGTGCTTTAGTTCCGTGAAAGCTCTTGGAACTCCAGATGAATGGGAGCTTTTTGTCTCTTAGCAAGTGATATTTTCTGTTCTTTAATTGACCTTTGAAATAATTTAGTCTGGGCTTGGATCTGGGTTAAATATAGCTGGTTATTTTCACCCCGAGTATGTAATACATGAAAGAACCTAGGTATCCTTTGAATGTGTTTTGACAAGCGCCCTGTCTGTGTTCAGGTATGTATTTATAAATATTTGCGCTGTGTGTATTAAAATGACACTTCCAAAAGCAAGTACTTTCTCTCCTGTAGCAAAATATTTGTCCAAAGTGTAGTGTTAGGTTTCCAAAAAGTGGGCAGTTCAAAGAGAGTAAGACACTTGGAAAGAAGTGAGCAAGGAGGGGATGTGGGCTGAGCCATCGGTACTTATGAAGTGAACGTGGAGCCATTATCCACTTTATCCCATAAAACCAGGACTAGATGGTGCCTAAAGCACTTGCCAGACAGCAAGGTTAAAGGAAGCAAAAGAAACTATCATAAAATCAGAGAATATCCTGAGTTGAAAGGGACCCACAAGGATAATCAAGTCCAACTCCTGGCCCTGCATGGGACCATCCCCAAGAATCCCACCATGTGCCTGAGAGCGTTGTCCAAACACTTCTTCAACTCTGGCAGCCTTGATGCTGTGACCACTTCCCTGGGGAGCCTGTTCCAGCATCCAACCACCCTCTGGGTGAAGAATCTTTTCCTAACATTTCCTAATCATTTCCTAACATTTTCCAACCTAAACCGCCCCTGACACAATTTCAGGCCATTCCCCAGGTCCTGACATTGGGCACCAGGGAGAAGAGATCAGTGTCTGCCCCTCCACTCTCTTTTCTACCAGGCTTCATGGCACTGCAGAACACCTCACTAGTGGTGTTGTGGGAGCTAAAGCTTTCCAAGGATAGGATTAACCAAACTCATGGAAAACAGCACAAACAGTGCCTGTTCACTGCAGAAGCCATATGAATACAGCATCTGTCTTCTGAAGACTCTAAACTGCTGTGGGCTGGAAGCTGGCTGGGTGTGGGACAACTGCTCTTCCCTTTCTGATACTTGTTTCCAAAGCATTTATTACTGACTACTGTCAGAGGTGAGATGTTGAGCTCCTGTTCTTATTAAAGATGATCATTCTTATCTTCCTATTTTATATGACAAACCCATGAAGTCTAAGGAGCTACTGCCTGCAAAACAGAAGCAAGATCACAACAGCTTTTTGCCTCCAGTCACCTGCCTAAGGCGGATTTCAGTTCAAAGGAGGAACAACCAAAAAAAAAAAAAAGAATAAATTCAAAGTATTTGTCAGCATTTCCTCTGTTTTCCACACACAAAGTCCCTCTCCCTTGACATTCTCTTCTCTTTTCATCCTGATAGCAGAGACACCCCATCTGAGCTGTGATCCCCCCTTCTCTCTATACTCCAGAGATGGGAAATATTTAACTGATTTCTTTTTTCCCACTTTTTTCATCACTTCTCATCTCATGTTTGATACAGGAACAAGGTCCCGTCTTTCCTTGTTTGAGGGTAATGCCCAAAGCTGCAGCCTCCCTGAGGAACTGGCTCTGGTTCATCATCACCCTGCTGTTTATGTAGCCATTTACACCCAGATTCCTCTCATTTGCAATGTGCAGGTGTCTAAGAAAGGTGTAAATGAGTGTCTGGAATAGACCAGCATCATGTCTGCTCTGCTTCCTATTACCTGTTCTTCTCCAGAATGAAAGACCTGTCAGGCACTGCTCCAAGGGACATCAACATCTCTTACCTTTTCCCTTTCCATTGGGGTGGGACAGTGCAAAAAGATCAACCCAAGTCCAGAAAGTGTGGCTGCAGCAGTAGGAGTGAAGATGGGAGCATCACATGTGTTTTTGGGATGGAAAAGGTAAAAATGGCCCATTCTCAGAGAGTATCACAGAACCACAGAGTATGCTGAGTTGGAAGGGACCCACAAGGATCACCGAGTCCAACCAAAACAACCTCTGGCCCTCTCTGCTGACAGCCTGTGATCTGAGTCATCAAATTCCCTTCTCCTGTAACTGCTGCTGCCACTTTTCAGGGGGTGGAAAGCCCCGTTAGCTCAGACCTACCAGTGCCACTTGGCAGCTGTGGTGATTTACAGCAGAAAAGACTCATCGTCTGCAACCTGTCAGGGCAGGATCTCCAACTTCATTTGAAACACTCCTGCTCTTTCAGATGATTTACTGCTCAAGCACAGCATGGTCATTTTATCTCTCTTCTCTTCCCCCTGTGCCCACGATGGACTGGATCCCACTCACAATCCCCTTCCAGAGCTTCGGTGCCGAGTGAGTGGGATAAAAGCCGCTCCATTTTCCACGGGCCCTCCTGAGCAGTTCTGCTGGAAGACGACTGCGTAGCCAATTGCCGTGTCCATTTTGCTGGCACCTCCAGCATTTTATGCGGTGTCTGAATCCCAGCAGGCACCTCACGCCTGCTAATGGCTTCACAGGCCAGCCAATCAACTGGTTATTTACGGCAGGCACGTCTCAAAACCGTCGGGTCAAGTTTTCCTACCCTGGTGTATTTTGTTCAGAGGAACACATAAATCCTCTCCTGCCATTTGCAGCTTAAACCCTCCTGAGTGTGAAGCCAGTGGGTTAAAGTTTCCAGCAATAGTATCAAACTGTATTTTAAAGGGTTGTTCTCCTGACTCTTTAGGGGCTTGGGTACTCTGTCTGAGTCATGAATCAGTTCACACTGCATGATTTATAGGCATTAAAGTCTCTCTTTGGTGTCCTTTAGCTCCAGAGTTGGAAGTCATAACCAAGGAAATTGAGACCTTTCCACTGTTCCAGTGTTTTTATGTTTAAGGTGCTCTCTGAAAAGTCACGGTGACATCTTCATTAGGTTCTCTGAAGTGAGATAGTAGGAGGAGTACAGAATTCCTGCATTTGCAGAGTCTGATCCTGCTGCTCCAAAATTCATAAGCTCACAAACAGGAGGATGAAGCTTGTGTAAAGTGAACTCTGGATTTTGTTATCAAGCCTCTAAGGACTGTAACACCCCCTTTACTTGGAACTGTGTAAATCTCGGTACTAGAGCAGTATGAGTCAAAGTTAACCAGAAGATTTCCCAGTCTTCAAAACTTCCCAGTCTTGAAGACTTAAACACCAAAAGCACAACTACCTGTAGCAGCAGCCACTGTGCATGAAGGGCATCTCAATCAGAAAGCATGGGGTAATTCCTGGGCACAATCTTTATAAGTGGATGAAACAGGATCACAGTCAGCTTTCTGTTCAGCCTGTACTGGTATCTTTTCAACATATCTGCATGTTTTGAAGTGAAAAATGGCTATTGTAAAGTGAAGTAAGGAAAGTAAAGTAAACCCAGTTTCTGAAACCATGAACACTGTGCTATGTTTCAGTGATTTGAAAAAATAAATTACTTACAAAAATAAATTAACCGTTAATGACACAAAGTGGAATTTTTGTCTGGTCTCATGTCATAAAATAAGCCTTTTCCTTGTCAGGATATAAGAAACTTTGAAACTGATAACATACTGCAAACACACCTTCGGCTTTCAACATTTCTAGATTTTGGAAAATATTATCTTACAGATCAAAAGTATTCAAATGGCCTTGCCCACAACATTTAATCTTAAATTTAATTCAACAAATTTGGACTGATCCACAAAATTTCATGTTGATAAAACAAGGGATACTTCTCTCTGTCTGTTGCTGGGAGCCTGTGCAGGACACTATGGGATCCATCATCTTCCTTTTCCCAGAGGTCTCAGAAGAAGCGACTGGACCCGCTGGACACTGATTTAAAGTTGTATAGGTAAGGGCAAACACGACAATGAATCCAGCCCTGAACTTAATGTTTATTTCTTCAGCCTTCCATGGGAAAAAACTCAGTACATGGCGGAGCACCTTGAACTTTCTCAGTGCTACAGCCCACACAAGGTGGCCTCTCTTGCTCTCAGGCCTCACTGACTTTTCCAGCCCTTCCCGACCCTCCAAGTACTGATTTGTGGACCTTGTTCCCCAAAGGAATAAGTTCAAATCTTGACATTAAGTCTTCTAGTCCACGTGGGACTATTTGGGTGACAATAGCACATGAGAACAAGTGTAAGACCCCCAAGGAGTGTCACCCCCACCCTCTGCATGGAGCCTGCTCTGGAAGGGACCATCAGCTCCAGGTTTTCTCTGGAGGAGAGGAGGAGGAGTGACTTTTGGGAGCTAACCTGAAATGTACTGAAACTGTGTGGACTACCAGGTGCCACAGGGTAGATGGTCTTACATGTGTTCATTTAGGTCCATGCTCTGGAAATGATGAAGGCCCATGTCCTTCTTGTCACTGATAATGGCTTCTGCTGACAAGAGCAATAATTTCCACCCAAGATGACTCACTATTTGCAAAGTTTTGTGGCATTTCTCTGTTTACAAATGGAGACCGCTTAAGCACAGCAAATTTTTAAGTCATGGGCATTCGTGAGCACAAACAGAAACTAATGAGAAGATATAAACACCAAAGTGTTAACCCTTGAGTGACCTCTGAAACAGCTGCATGAGAAATGTGGGGCTTAAAAACAAAATTCTTTTTGTGGCACTTCAGTGGGTGATTTGAAGAGTATTTTCAAAGGTGAACGGGTCCTTGTTAGAAGGTGGCACTGCACAATGCGTGCAAGTGTAAGTCTCTGATGAAAGTCAAGGCAGGCACCTGGAGAGGCTCTGGAAAACGGAGGTTCCTGGGCTGTGCTGTTGTGTTATCAGCTCCATGGCTGAGTGGGGAACAGGCACTGTGTGTGGTGGAAGTTTTTAAAATGATTTTCATCAACATGATTAAATACTTATTACATGAGTCAGCCATACGGGCTTCATTAAACCAGTGAACTCAGAGGAGCCTCCTCATCTGTTTATGAAATCCATCTGGAATTACGGATGGCTCAGGAGAAGGAGGATGAATGCAGCTCAGTGTGACAGAAGCCCATTCCCCTCCCAGGAGCCTGCCTGCACTAACACACACTGCACTCCTCGCCCCCCAGTCAGGGAAAAAGGCTTTTATTTTTCTTTCTGCACATTCCTGGGCAAAGAACCAAGGCCTGCCATGACTTTGACAGTGAGACTTTAAATATACCCTGTCGGGATGTGACACAAGCACCTTTTTCTGGTGGCAGGATATAACACAGCTTTAAAAAAGAAAAAAAAGTAGACACAAGCCTTTGCACTGGAGGGAAGTGTACCTTGAAGGAAAGGCTTAATGAACTTTAACCAGCCTTCCAAGATCTTTATTAGCTGCCCCTTTATCAAATTAAATTCACACTGTGCTAGGCAGCTTAAGTACTGCAAGTTGATGTCATGTGCTAAGTGCCAAAGTAGGCTTTAATTGGCTGTTTAAATGAGAAAAGGGGTCCTGCTGTGCTGCACATGCACGTACACACACACACAGCCAGGGGGGCCGGCGGGACAGAGCCTGGCTTGGGCTATCCCCCTGTGAAAATACCAAAACAAGGGACCAGTTTTCTCTTTAACCAGCTAGAAAGGTTTTGCTCTCAGTCAGGTTGAGCCCCTTCTCTACCACCAGGCCAAATAACTGCAGGAAAAGTTGCATGAAGGTCCCTAAGCTCTGCCCCCAAGGTTGTAGGTGACACAAGGTGTCTGATGTGCTTCAAGGTAAGCTGGGATGAGATGTTCCTTCCAGAAATGTTGTCCCATGGAGTGACGCAGAGCTGGCTCTTGGTGAGCAACATTCCCAAGGAATGCCTGCCCATTAACCTGGCAGGGTTTTAATAAAGATTTTTTGTGTTGGTCACAGCTCAGTTTCATCGATCACAAATTTGTCACAGATGTCAACAGGAGTAGCCAGAGCAGTAAAGGCTGGAGGGAGACGAGCAGGTCACCTGTCCTGCAGAAGGATTTTGATCTTAAAAATACATTGTGGGGGCAGCAGTGGTGGCTGTGGAGTTAAGATTACAGACAGCTCCGCCCCTAAAATGTGGGGTCCTTTACCTTCCCAGTGGGAATCTCTGGCCTCCCAGGAGGAGGAGTTAGTCACACACGGGGAAATCCTGCTGGGATTGCTTGCGTGGGATTGTCCAAGGCAACCACTTGCATGACTAACAGCTCTACCCCTTTGTGAGAGGGATGAAAAATGAAGTGGCGGTGGCGTTTCGTACTCCTGCGGCCCAGAAGGAACAAGGGTGAAAGTGCTGCTGGAACTTGCTAAATTTGAACAGTTGTTTTCTGTTAACACATGGCCTTAAAAAATGTGATTTGAGAAGCTTGTTAGAGAGTTAGTGTTAACATCTAGTCCCAGTGCAATTGGGCCCATCTGGGCGACAAGCCTCCCGAGCATCCTGCTTTCCCCATCCAGCTGCGTCCTTCTGTCCCACTCATCTTCCTCGCATCCCAGGGCTGATGATCAGCCTTTGGTTTGATCTGCCATGGTGGCCAGCTCCAGTGCTGCCTGGAAACACCCTCCCTGCCCATCTGGACCCACGGGGCTGAGCAGCAATGGCAGTGAGCTCTCAGCTTGCTTTCCACAAGAACTGGGATTGGGAAACAGTGGCATTTGAGCCCCCTTGGCTGTCGCTCTGCTGTTCTGCTGGGCAGAGATGTTGGTGGTGCCTGGGGGGCTTTGCAGCAGCATCATGGACTACAAAGCTTTCTCTTCCTCTTTCGTTAAGCATGCAGAAAGCAATTTTTCACTGATGTGGCAGATCTGTCCTTCTCTCTTTCTCTCCCTCTCTCTTCTCCTTCCCCTGCCTTCACTTCCAGCACTTTTCCAGTTTCCTCCCAGCCCCTCTCATGTCCCCCTCCCTGAGTCTACCTTCTCCCTCTCTCTTTCCTACCCGCTTCCCCCATTAAGCTGGACACTTTGGGGAACTCCTGTCTCCTCTCTGCAGCTTGCAGCTGATTTTATCTGCCCCCTGGGGATGGATTTCATGAGCCAGCAGCCAGCGGAGGTGCAGAGGCTTCCGGCACTCGCACTAACCTGCATTCCAGCATTAAAGATAATGGATACAATGGAAAATCAATGGAGAATATGTAACTTTATCCCATTCATAGCTTCATATTGCATTACACCATGGCCTTCGAATACATAAAAGTGATATATGGCTGAATTTGGCAGGAGAAAAAACACAGGAAACAAATATCTTTGGTAAGAATCATAGTTTAAGTATAACCTATATAAAAAATAGGCCTAAATATCTTTTGTTTTTCATTAAATTTTGTTTCATAATTATTTTCCAGTAATATGCCAGAGTGTAAAAAATAAATCAAGTCTTTGCGCATATTACAGATTTCCCTCGAGTGAGGTAAGAGAGAGAAAGAAAACGACTGCTTGACTTTCCAACCTCAGCCGCATGCCAAATCTGTCATAAATACTGCTTTTTTATATTATATCAGTGGAGGAAATTATTGCTGCTGTTATCTGCCCTTTGGTCAGGAGCATATTCTGCACCTTGGCTAATGTGCCTTTGTGGCGCAGCCACCTGCACTTTTTCGAGGAGTTCATCTAATTACGGGGTAGATGAGTCAGGCTGCATTTCCTATGGGCTGTCTTCAAACATAGGAAGTTATTAATACCGATTAGCTGAAAAAGTCCAGGTCTTCTCCACGACGTTTCCTGGCTAATATTAGACACACCTTCTGTACTTTAAGGTGTGATGGCTGATAAGAACCAGTAGTAGGGCAGCCGGGGGTTTACGGTGGTGGGTGCAGTGTGGGACACACTGTCCCAGGAGGGTTTTTTTCTTACACCTTTGAATGAATTCAAGAAGACAGGCTTGGGATGGGAAAATAAAAGCAGCAGGCACAGTCTGGGATGTGCAAGTCCCTTAGGAAATGATGAGGGAGCGGCGCGGCGCTGCCTCGTCTTGGTGCCTGGCAGCAGAAGAGAGTTATTGGGAAATTTTCCCTTCACTAGAAAGAAATACCTCCCCAAAGGAGAGCTCGAAGTTCCTAGGAGATGCTGTTGTAAGTCTTAAGCTCCTTGTTTTGGAAGAAGACTAAAAGAAACTTGGCTTTTTAATGAGAATTAAGCAGCTGTAGCCAAGATACAACAACAGGCACAACAGAGACCTACTGGGATGGGGGTCCCTGCAGATGCCTGGGATAAGATTTGGAGACAGAGGAGGACATAATAAACAGCCTCACTGAATAAAGTGAGGCTGCAAGGTCTATTTTCAGGTGTTCCATCAATCTAAAAATACCTGCTGGGCTGTTTACTGATCCCTCTTTCACCCTTTCCCTGTCTCCTCTGTGCAGACTCCAGGGCCAGGGGCTGTTGGTGGAGTCCCAGCTTCACACTGGGACTGTGGGGGCTCTTCAGGACTTCTGTGTTAACCTAAGCTATGAGACTTGTCATCATTCCATGTGAAGAGGTAGAAAAGGGAATGTCCTATGGCACAGTGGATGGAGGGACAGGACCATGGTGGTGATGGGACGCTCAGCTCGTGTCTGCCCCTTGGATGGGGGAGTATAGGGGTCCCCATTTGCCTGAGCAGTGACTGTGGCTCAGAGACACCTGGTCTAGCTCTGGTGAAGCGGCAAAGGGGTGGAAATACCAAGGCAGCACAGCTGACCCCACTGGTGACAACGGGGACTTCATTGGTGTCTCGTGAAAGATTTCCAGATGATAAACCAGAAGGCAGAAAGACGGACAGATGGACAGCGTTCTGGAGATTTATCCAAGTCATGCAAAGGGGAGTATGGAACACAGCCAGAAAGTTCTTGAGATATAAGTGATTATACCTTACAAAATAGGTAAAATAATAAAGTTCCAGCAACCAGGATTGGGAGCCAGAAGGACGGAGATTAAATGCTTTAAACATTCACGAACCAAATCTTGTATCACAGACGTCTTGCTGTTTTATCTCTTGATTTATTTCGCTTTTGCAAGCCACAGAAAAATGGTACGTGATGGTTTTTCCTTTTCAGTTCCCACTAGTGAGTTTACAAAGCTTGCCAAATGTGAAGAACTTCACAGAAATCAAGAAGAAAAAGCTTCCTGGCTGGCTGGTTTTTCCATTGCTTTCTCAGCTGCACCGTGGTGGCTGCTCTAATTTATTCTGCAACCAGAGGGGACAATTGGGCACAGTATTGGCACGTAGGATGGGAGAGAGTGGCTGGCACATAGCACCATAGCTGCTCTGGAATCTAAGGAAAGTTGATTTTAGGTGAAAGGACTGAGTTCTCCTCGCTGCCTGGATAAAGGAGGAATGTCTTTGCTGAGGGCTGTGGCACTGCATGGGCACAACCTGGTGAAAAGAGGTAAACCAGGCTGCAAAAACCTTTCCTCCTAAGGTCCCTTAGTTTTATATTCTTAGTCAGAGTACATCATACCAACAGGAAATTATACTTCCTTTCTCCCTCACTTTTCTGAGTTAGATTTCAGCTCCTCCTGTGTAACACAGCTAGCACAGGTGAAGTTATTTTACAGCATGAAGTTGGTGCTTCTCCAAATAATTAAACCAATGTTTATAACATTATGGCCCATAAAAGGGATAAGTATTATCCTCGTTTTACAGGTGTGAAAATCTAGACAATTTGACCATGGTGTTGAAAAGAAATTATGTTGAACTCGCAGCATTGGATTCATGTAACTCATCCCACTTCTTGACTGTAGATCAGAGTTCATACAGTCATGCTCTATAAATACCTGCCAGCAAATATATGTGGGATTTAAAAAAACTACCCTTGCCTCAAACTTTGATTCAGTCTAAATGTATCCTCCTAACACCTAGTTTTTCTGTATTTGATCTAAAAGCTCGTAAATTGAGTCACATGAAGAAACTTTGGGAAGAAGATTGCCCCAAATAGGGCTTCTGTTGTTGGAGGCTGCTGCCCCCAGTCCTAACCTGTGCTTTGCATGTCTCAGTTGCAAATGAGATGGAAAATCAGAGCTGCTTTGGCCAGAAGGCCAGAAGTTTATCCTGGATTTGGATTCTCCTTTTTTTTTCTTTTTTGTTTTCTCAAACAAAATGTTCAATTGCTGCACTACTTTGCAACACAGAAAAGCAAGATTCAGGAGTTGGACTTCAATAATCCCTATGGGTCCCTTCCAACTCAGGGTATCCTGTGACTCTATGAAGATACTCCCATTTCTGTCCACTGGAAGTGGGATGGATCTGATTTATAAAGTAAAATGGCAGGTACAGAAATAGGCAAGAAACAGGGGGGAAATCAGCGAGCAGCTACTTCTAGGGAATCATTAAAAAACAGAGGATAGGATTTCTTCCTTAGTGAGTTGTTTTTACCCAGGAACATTTTAGTCCTAAAGCAAACCCAGAGACTCTTGTGAGTTTATGACATATGAGTTGTATCTTGAAAGTTTACAGCAGATTGCAACAGACTGAGATGACATTTAGGCAGCTGAAGCCACATTCACTAAGTTGTGTTTCATAGGGAAAAATATACTGCCTAGTGGGAATGTTGTGCTGTTGGGTGGCAGCATGCATTATTATTAGAGATGGCAAGGATCTATGTGGCCTTTGTACTCGCAATGAGAAATTTTAAGCAATTTGGAGCTTATGGGCTGGGCACTTCTTTGTTTGCTTGCTTTTGTATCGCTTGGGTTTCTGTGTGTGCATATTTTTGCTAATGCAAAAATAGAGCCTCTTTTATTGCAACATTTCAAAGAATTTTCCAGCTTAAATGAGCCAGTTTCCAAATCAAAAGGATAAACCCTGATGAAAAGTTGGCTTCTAAATGTGAAATTGTTCATTGTCCACATTCTGTTGGCTTTTAAAGGAAAAAACCCTATTTCTATAATGAAGAGAACTCACATTTTAAGGAGGTTGTAGCCATTCTCTAGCAGATGGTAAAAAAATTGTGTCAAAGTGAGGAGGGTGTTTTTTTCCACCACTTTTCCACCACTTCTGGTTTCCTTATTCTGCTTGCAGGATGCAATCAAAGACCCCTAGTGAGTAGGATGGAAGTGCTCAGAAACTAAAAATAACTTTGATTTCCAAACCTCTGCTCATCTTTGAGGAGCTGCCCAGGTCTTGTGTTACCGGTGACTTTGTGGATGTGAGTGACATGTCGTCAGTTCTTCTGGGTGCAGAACCAGTACTCACACACCAGTGGCGCTTGTGGGCACATCCAGCTCCCACCTCCTGACCCTGGCTGCCCGTGCTGGCTTTCCTGCTGTCACATCTGTATTTCCTGACTCCCTCCCACAGCCTGAGCCCAGCACTCTGGCCCTGGTCCCTGTGGGAAGGCCTGGAGAAGGGCTGTGCATCCCTGCAGGTGTCACTGGTGTAGGACCATGTCATACGTGGTCCTGCCTTAATAGGGGAAAAGAGAGTTTTAGCCCTTGGGGAAGTGGTCTGGGACATTGTGGGGTGTCTGGAAACAGGTATGAAATGTCTGAGGCACCAGCAGCTCCAGAGGGTGCCACACAGGCATGGCAGGAGTTAGTCTGTAGGGTGCAAGGTGTTTAGGACCCTTCTCCCCTCCCAGTAAATCCAGGTCTTGCGCATCAGGACAGATTTCACTTTTCCAAATAAGGCTGTGAGTTTTCCAAAGTATTTCAAAGGCAGATAGTATCTCTGCAGGTTTGAACATTGATTCCTCCTAGCTTGAGCCAGGATGACTCAGATCTTGCAAAATGGAACCAGGAAAACTATTTAAGGGGTCTTAGTTCTAAAGTGCTCATCTACCTCTGCACTGATTTTGTGGGTTTTTTGTAATATGTAAAAGGCCATCTGTGGCAGGAATGGGGAGAACCCCAACACCCCACAGTGCTTCTACAGGGTCATATGTTCCTTGCCAGGTTTCCCCCCAAAAAAAGAGCAAAGTGGACAAGTTCAGGTAAGCAGTGCTTGGGTTGTGTCCCAAAGGAGGAAAAGATTTAAAAGACTTTCAAGCAAGGTGCTCCATGGGAAAAACTGGCTCTAACCCAGAAAATCTTCAATTCTGCATGAACAGAGAGGCTGAAGTCCAACCTCTTCACCTTTACAACATCTACTTCACCTTATTGCAGCCTTTTAGTATCTGAAGTGGCCCTACAAGAGAGCTGGAGAGGGACTTTAGACAAGGGTATGCAGGGGCAGAACAAAGGGGAATGGCTTCAAACTGAAAGAGAGCAGGGTTAGATTGGATATTAGAAAGAAATTCATTACTGTGAGGGTGGTGAGGCCCTGGCACAGGTTGCCCAGAGAAGCTGTGGATGCTCCATCCCTGGGAATGTTCAAGGCCAGGCTGGATGGGGCTTTGAGCAACCTGGTCTAGTGGAAGGTGTCCCTGCCCATGGCAGGGTGTTGGAACTTTATGATCTTTAAACACCCTTCCAACCCAAAACATTCTAGGATAAATATAATTTTTTTCCTCCTTTCTGGGTTAAACAGCCTACATTTGGCTAAATCTTATGTTGTATTTGCTTAACACAGAACTGTTCCCTAAACCCACCCAAGCTCCATTCCTTCATCTGAAGAGGTGACAAGATACAAACCAAGCCACCTGTGCCCTCCAGGGATTGCTCTAATGATAAAGGACCCCCACCTAAATGTGTGCAGAGCTGCTCATGTGGATTTGCTTGGCTTGCATGTCTGGTCCCTGCTCTCTCAGTATGGTGTTTTCTATAACAAAGCCCAGTAAAGCCACTGCTTCATCTGCTCAGACATTTTACATTATACAACAAATATATATGCATCACTGACATCTTCATAGTGGGTTTTTTTCTTTCCACAAAACAAACTCAAACTTTGAATCAAAACTCAACCTCATCTTAGATCATGCTGCATTATGGGAACTAATACATCCTGTGAAGCACTGTGGACCTTCTGGACAATTTAAGCTCACCTGTCTGCTACATTTTTTACTTTATGTTGAAGGAAATGGGTGGTTGCTGGTCCTCTCCTCCCCCTGCTACAGCCAGATATACTTTTCCCATTATGCCCTTTTCCCATGCATAAGTTTGGCACAAAGAGTAGATGGAGGACAAGAGACCGCCCTGTACCCTGACTTCTCAACATAGACTACATCCATCTCTTCCAACAGTCCTCCTGCTGTCAGGACTGACCACCAGAAGGTGAGTGAAGAGATTAATTATTTAGCCTAAAAATAGGTTGATGTAACCTGCAAAAGCCTAAAAATGCAGTTTAAAAAAAGACTGATCTCTTTTCTCATATTCCTTCAGTTATATAGTGTTTGATGATGAAGAAGATGATGATGCAGCAAATTAATTCCTGATTCTGCAATTGCTTTTGGGGAGCTGAAAGATTTCCTGACTAAGGTGACAGACGGGTCACAGGGGACAATGAAGTCAGTCTTCTTGATGTGGGAGCTGCGCCAGCTAGAAAATTTGACTAAACAAAGACATTTGTAGCACTTTTCTGTACCCATCAGTAACTCAGAGAAGTGCGAATGAGAGAGGGTTTTCTTTTCTCCCAAATAATGCAAAATTGCACTGGAAGGGAAAGGCTCCTCTTTCTGCTTAGCCCAACACAACAGTCTAAAAGGCTGACTGGGAAGGATGAACACAGATGAGTTTGTAACCATGGACCTCAGTAGCCCAGCTTTGATGCTGCTGCAGGATTTACTGCCAGATTGGGGGGAAAAAAAAGAGAAGTGGAGGAAATGTGTGTTCCTGGCACAGTGAGATTTTCCAGGATGAATTGACAATAGATCTACTTATAAATTCACAGGTGGGCTTTGGCATTCAGTATCAGCAAAAGAAAAAAAGCCACTCCAAGAGACTGTGGAAAGGATTTACAGAACATCCTTGGTTTTTGCAACCTGTCCATTAGAAGCAGCAGTGGCTTTTCCAGAGGAATATGCAAGTATAACAGTAGTAGTAGAGCAGTAGTACAAGTATGTGAATATGCAAGTAGAGCACCAGTGCTGCTGAGAGGAGATATTTGGTGGCCAGTGGCTTGGAAGCATTGTTCAATCCCCATAAAACAAGAAAAATTGAACTGGTGTATAAAGGAAGAAAATTAGTTCTCTTACAGTCTTTCACTTTGCAATTAAAAAAAAAAAAAAAGCCCAGATGCAGAAAAAAAATCCTTTAACCATACAAGATTATCCAGAATAGAATTCCAGAAGTGCCCAGTACAAGCTTCTCCCCCAGCGTGGGCTAGAGGAGGTGGCACGAAGGTGAAGATTCAGCTCATGGAGGTCTAGGTCCTGGCAATCACAGAGCAGGAGATGAGGTACTCTGGGAAGGGTTGGGATCATGAGCGAGCAGTGGATGTAGGCATGTGAAAACAGGTAGAGAACAAGGGATTCAACCTGAGTCTTTGGTGTTGGTGATGGAGGGATCTCTCCAAAAAGACCTTAAACAGGGATTAAAAACTGAATCTCCGGGATGTGTCCCCAAAGACCGATTAGCCAAAGTAGCAAAGGCATTACTGAGCACTCTGAATTTCATGAGATCTGAGTGAGGAAAGGTGTTCACAGCAATTTGGTGGAAATGCCCTTTTGAACGTGTGGGTCAGGGTTGGGGGGCACAGGTACTTGCACCTCATTTTCCCTGCATGACTCCTTTTGCCCCCAGGGACAGAAACAATCACAACTTCCTCCTGTGATAGGTTTCCAAGAGAGGAAAAGTGCAACATGGTGGAGACCTGCACGGAAGTTGAGGAAGTATGTGCTTTTGTGGATCAAGTATGGGTTCCTGCTCATCAGCTGAGCATTTCTGATAGACAGCAGGAGGTTATAAAAAAGGGAATGATTGGAAAACTTGGCTTTCAGAGATATGTGTGTGTGGCGGGGCAAAGAGTTGAAGAAAAAACAAGTAAGTTCTCAAAATCACCCTTGGACTTGTGTTGGCACAGGGTAGCACCTCTAAGTGGTGGAAAACAACAGTGTGAGGCAATTTCTGAAAAGGAATCAGGACCTGTTTTCCAGATCTCAGAGAGGTACAAGTGTTAAAAGTGATCCAGATACTGGCAGAAAAAGGCTCATTGAGCAACCACTCCTCCACTTACCAGGAACAGGAGGAGAGGCTTTATGGACTACCGAGAAAATGAATTAACTAAGCATAATTAAACCTGCAGTCATAGAATAGTTTGGGTTGGAAAGGACCTTAAAGGTCATCTAGTTCCAACCCCCCAGCCACAGGCAGGGACACCTTGCATGAAGGCCAGTCAAGCCCTGACCTGCACCCAGTTCTTACTATGAAGTAAGACAGAAGCACCACTTTCCAAGTGAATGCTGGAAAGTTAAATTCAATCATTTTAAAAGATGGCTGTTACTTGCATAAAGGATGGTTTTCAGAATGCTGTAGGGGCTTTTCTTGTTAGATCCAGAAAAACAGCGGTGAATACAGAAGGCAAGAAGGTAAGAGCCCTGCCCTTAGAGCAAGACGAGGCTTGTACTCATTTAAAGGGATGGATTTCAGCTTGAAAATGCACAATCGACTACTAAAGAGGCTCTGTGTGGTACTTGTCATTTGTCCAGTGTGTTGTATCTTGCCAATATCCTGACACATGCCAAAGTCTTTGAAGGGGAACTCATAAACCATTTATAAGTGGTTTGTGATAAGCTCAAGGCAGACCATCTGAAACAAAAAGAAATGTGAGGAGCCCTGAAAAGAAATAATTTACCTTTCACACGTTGTGGGGGAGAACACCAGGGATGGAAGAGAGCTGCTCAAGTTAAGGCATAACCACAGCATGGAAACAACTGGGTAAAAAATGCCCAAGAATAAAATTAAATTGGAAACTGGAAGGGGTTCTCTCCTGGATATGTTTTTATAGGAGAAGTTAGAGTTTATGAAAGAGACAGCAGATTCCAAAGAAAGAATAAATATTCCTCAGGGACTCTGAAAAGACAGATGGAACAAAAATAAGCAGGAAGATTAAAAATCCCCCAGGAGGTTTGTACAGGAGAAAGCTCAGACCAAGTTTGTGGTATGAAAACATCATGACAAAAAGTAGTGGCTCCTGATTATGGTTGTGGCTTTTGTAGCCTGTTCATGGTCCTTTTCTCTGCTTGGTGTGGACCCAGAAAGAGGAAGGAGAAGATGGGAAGAGCATGCTGTTCCCCTGGAAAACAGCCTCCCAAAGACTGTGTTTGGTCTCAGGTCAGTGGTGGTGTCACTGGTGTCTTCCCTTCTCTATCTCCTTTATTTAGTGGCAGACAAAAAAGCCCAGAGCAGAGCACAGGGCAAATGGTTAAAAACCGAGTTATGAGGCTAGAGGGATATTGAGACATTCCCAGGACAGTTTTATTTCCTATATTGAAGAGGCTGGTGCTATTTGATAGAGCAGACTCGGCAAGAACAGCGAGGGATAAAGCAAACATAAGGCACATCCTGAAGAAGAACAAAGAACAAAAGGTTTGGGGCAGCGTGGTGGTGAGCAAAGAAACAGCCTCCTGCTGTTTGATCTCATCATGTCCTGGCACACGGGGATCAGTTTGCATTTCCTAAAAATAAACAGAATGGCAGTGAAGTGGCATCTGAGTACAGCTCAGCATATGTATCCTCCTTGTGGAAACACTCTGAAACCATCCGGGTCGAGGGAGGTGGCAGGACACCCACGTGTACATACACTGGCACTTACAGCTCTCCACATGTTTATTGTAAAAAGAATTATATGCTACAGAATTGTCCTGTAACTGCACCAAAAGCAAACCCCATTTGCTTTCAGCTCCTCTTCAAAGAACTTAAAAATCCATCTCCTCTTGTGTGCACAAGGTGCCCCTTACATCACAAAAAGGGTGCTAAAATAATGGGTTTTTTTTATGGTACAACAGTTTTGCAGTTGTAAAGCAGGAACATGAATTTCAGATATGCCAAACAGCCTGGAATTCCTTTGGTTTCAATATTCCTGCTCTCTCCTTCTTTGAACAGTCATTTCTTTTGATCCTTTTCTGTACCTCTTTGCTGCGTTCCAACTTTTGATAGCAGAGGACAACTTCTGTGTAAAAGAGTGAATTTTGAAGTAGTCTTGGAATACTTTAAATTTCTTTACCCTAAAGTTCACAGAGGGTAATTCACGTCCTCAGTCCATCCCTGGCTTAAGGGAATCTTCTGCAAACTGAATGAGAACTCCCCAGGAAGTATTTTTGCACCCCCACCCAGAACTTTGGCCCTGAGCATGTGAGGGAAGTCTCACATGAGATCAGCTTATATTGAGTCTTGACCAACATGTTCCCAGGGTGTGGGAAGGATTATACTTGTTTTTTAGAATAAACCCCAAGCATTGCAGATGCAACATTAAGAAATGCATGCTAAAACTTAAAGCTGATCACAGACCTGTATCTGATTTTAGAAACCAGTACAGCATGTAGTATAAACCGGCTGCCTTATTTCATAGCATATTCCTGAATGTCAAAGCACAGAAAAGTGGTGTAGCTTTTTTTATTTGTTCCCAGAAATCAGATTTTACTGATAATACAATAGTCCAGCACTCATTAGTATAAATTACTGCTTCACCTTAAAAACCACTCCACTGTGACTCTCAAGGTTCATACATCTTAAGAATTGCACTTAAAGAGCTGTTAAAGAGCTGTAAACCTTAATGCAGTCACAACAGCCCTCAAGTCAGTGGTCTGGAGAAGAATTGGAGCACATTGCATGAGAGTTTGTCACTAACTAACTAAAACCCCAGAATATCTTAAAACATCAGAGGGCAGTTGTTCGGGAGGGTGTGACTCCCACTGGCTGCCCGGCCAGCCTCAGGAAAGAATGTGTATTTTGGTTTGGTTTTTAAAAGCCTACTTGGTTTAGCTGCCGAATGCTCTTCTAGTCTGCAAGGAAGTTCTCCGCTTACTTCAGAGCTGACATGGAGCAAGCTGCTAAAATGAACAGAGTTACACTTTTTCCATGGCATCAGATGTTTTCCTTCTCTTTAAAACAGCCCTAAACTGATAACTGTGAATTAAAATGTGGTATCTGGATTTTTTTTTCAGCATCCCAGAGCTGCAGCTGAGACGGGAGCAGGGTTGGATGCAGGTTTCCCGTGGCTTTTCCTAGGTCAGTGCCTAAGGGCTCAGACCACCTGCACAGCACCTGCAGGTGAATTATTCAAGGTAATGAGCCTGAAGATCTCCACTTGCTGTCAGCTTCCTCCCTCATTCATTTCAAGTGCTGAGCTGTCACAGAAAGACTGTGACAAGCATTCTCCCTAAATGCGAGGGCCTCTTTTTTTCTGTGGAATTGTGCTGGAGGATTTACTCACTCTTCAGCTGTTGGCGTTTCCAAGCTGGACGGAATGCTTAGGAATACCACCAGCAACTACAAACGACTTATCTCAGGTAACATCAAAGTGCAGATATTCTGAATAGACCCTTGATTTCTGCTGTGTCCTGCAGGACAACCCCTAATTTTGGTCTGTTCCCACCTGTCAGACCATTCACACTCCTGGGACATGAATGCATTGAAATGGAGGCAGAGGGAGCAGAGTGCTTTGTTGTATGGGGTCAGCAAAGGTGGGGCACTGGTGACCACAAGACCCTGGTGAGGTGTGGGGAAGTGTGGCAGAACATGCTCCCTGTGTCCCAAAGGTTTAATCCCTTGGAACAACCAGCTCAGAGGGCTGTACACAGCAGCAGGGTGCAAACCTCCCATGAAATGATGGGCTTCTTCACGTTGTAGGTTGAAATCCTGTGTCTTTCCCTGCGTCACATTGGCTTCCATTTGAACCCTCTCCTGAGCTCTGACCTAGGGAAGCTCTCACAGTCCTCTTGGTTGTGTCAGGGGACAAGTTTTAATCCTTACACATGCACTGTGTGATAAAACCTAAAACCAAGGGCATGCCCATGACCACCTGATCCAACCAAGGGCTCTCTCGTGAGGCCTGGGCTGGCTCAGGGGATGCTCGGCCTGTGTGAGTCCACATGATGGGGATTGCCCCTTGTTGTGAGCCCTGCTGTGGGCTGGGGCTTATCACTCCAGAGGTGGTGGGCACAAGAGGCCAACAGTTCTCACGATGCGTGTTGATAACTGCTGGGAAGAATTGCTTCCCTGAGCTGCGAGGGAAGAAGCTGCAACCAGACGCTTCCTCTGACGTGGTCTGCAAGGAGGTGCTGGCTCAGGATGTCAGGGTCTTCACACAGATGAGCTGGGAGATGCTTTGGTGTGTCATTTAGAAGTGGTTTGTCCATCAGTGTTTGGCAACATCAGATTTCCCCATTTTTCTGGCTTTCCAACTTTTATCTAGCCACCCCTTTTGGCAGAGAAGGTATGCCAAAGTATTTTCCTGTAAGGAAGCAGAGCTCCAGGGTTTTTCTGCAGTGGCACCATATGATGCTTTTTCTTTTTTGGAAGAAAAGGAAATGTTTAGAAACAAACTCAAGCCACAGATGTTGGATCTGTGGATACAGATTTTTTTTTAAAATACCCTAAAGTTGGGAAGTGCTTGCCCTAGAACAACAGTTGGACTGTGTTCAGCTTTCTAAAATAACTGTGCCCAAAATCCAGACTCTGACCCCACCCTTCAGGCTCATGCCTCTTTCTTTAGCAAAAGTGGAAATAAAAATTAAATCTCACTTTATCTGAAATTTTCAATTCATAACACTCTTCATATTTTAGTTTTATTTTCTTAATAATTTGTGGCGGTTACAAAACGGGTCTTTTGACCTCTCTTGCCCTCTCAGCCAGCAGTTTTCCAAGCCTTGTCCTTCAGGGGTTAAGGAAAGGAGGCCTGAGAGAAACTGCCACTAATTAACTGTGACAGCTGAAATCTTTGAAATTGCTATTGAACTTGGAACCTTGTGTGCTATTGTTCTTCGCTCCTCTGCTGGAGTCTTGCGTGATGGTGGTTTGGATGGAAACATTTTTGGGCAGGTCCTTGGAAAAACAATGGGAAAAAGCCCTTTTAAACAACCCTGTGAAAGCCAGCAGTGGCAAAACTGACAAGAACTTACAGATTTGAAGGGGAGTTTCCCTCCAGGTTGATGGCAAAAGTCCACCTGTCCATCAGCGCTCAGGGATGGGGGACCAAAATATTTCCAGGCGTAAGGACTAACTGATGGTGCAGTACATCTACCCAGGTGACTACTGCGGATTGGAAACAAATTTTGGGAAACCACAGTGTTGTTTTCAGCCTAGTTTTCAGCCTACCAGTCAATTGCTGCTTATAATTGTGAAAGCATCACTTATTATAAGGTATTTGAGATACTTCTCAAAGTATCAAAAGTATCTTGAGATACTTCCCCACCATTCCTTCTGGTACCTGTAGTGAACACAAGAGGTCTACATAAAGAACTCAGCCTGAGCATTGAAATCTTCTGCTGGATGGCTACCTGTAATTTTTCTGAAGATGGCACACAGAGAAAAAGAGAAGAGAAAATGAGTCAAAACTGTATTTTCTCTGGTTCTTGGCCACTGGTGAGCAATACTGGTTTGGTTGTATATTTGTTCCCTAACTGCTTTGCCGCATTATTTCAGCTTTGCTAAGGGATACAGATTGTGATCCCTCGACAGACACTCTCTTTGTCTTTGTGGAATATTTTTGAGTGAAGGGGACTTTTGGACTTGGCTCAATATTTTTCTTCTTGGCAATTATGGTTTTCTGGCCTTTCCAAAAAAGAATACCATATCCATGTGTGTACTTGTGTCACCCAATCCTTGTTTTAATTAAGATGATCACCAGATTCATACAAACCCAAGCAGAAATGTGGGACAATGTCCACAAGCTGCCCTCTAACTTAGGATTGTTTTCTGTTACCACAGAGTAGGACCTCAGGAACTGAGCAGGATGTACCTGCCAAGAGTGTTTTATGCTGCTGAAAACACTTCTTTTTGGGTAACCTCAAAATGCTCCTGTTGGGAACCTTGAAGTCTGCTGTGCTTTAGAGAAATTATCCCCAGACCTGCCTGTCTGCTGCACAGTGCCATATCCTGTTCCCTACGGATCAGCTCTCCAGTCTCCAGCTTTAATGCATGCCCAGGCATGGGATAGATAGAAAAGTCTTCCCTTTCTCAGTATTCAGTCCTGTATTAACCACTGCAAAAGGCACAGCTCAGCTACAGAGAGCTCTGGAGTCTCAACTGGCCCCGGATGAACCTTGTCATAAAATAATAATAAAAATAATACAGGAATATGAATCCTGTAAATCACTGACCCCTTTTGAACATAAACTGGATCTCTTTTAACATTTTTAAGATTCATTTACTGCTGTCTTTATGGCCAGCTTGTATGTCATAATGATATGACCAGGTCTTCAGCTGATATAAATCCCAGAGGTTCCACTAAAACTGTCATTTCAGTTTTGATTTACAGTTGCCTGAGTAAGACAGTCCCTGTGCTATTTCTATTCAGATAAGGAGCTAGTGAAAGTAGTTATCAGAGCATATAACACTCTAATTTTTCTGACTTTGGAGACAGATTAGAAAGCAGATCTTTGGAAGCCTCTTGATTTGGACTGATGCTCTTTGAATTTTAAATATCTTCTGATTTGCAACTGCGATTGCACTTGCAAATTTATCAGGGCCTTAATGTTATTTCAGCATGCCTGAATAGCTGATTTTATTTGCTTGCTATGTGATTAAAACTAATGGGAGTAGACCACAACTTCATACTGTGTTTCCATATAGCAGAGTAATTACAGAACAGGCTTTGAAAATATATTTGCAATGCACTTTCCTAGTCAGGTTTTTACTAGGGAATATGCCCACTTCTTTGTATGTACACTTACTTTCCATGTGTTTAGAGCATTCGGGGAGCTTGATTATCCTTTAAAGCCCGGCAAGAATACTTGTCAAAATATCACTTCTGCTCTTAGAGGTTAAGAAGTAATTTATTTCTTGACATTTCTAACTTATTCTTCCTTGAAATCCTTGTCTTGTACTTGATATGGACATATCTGTAACTGACTAATTAAATTTCATGATAAACCTAACAAAAGCATTTCTGACAGTTTACACCTCTGGTTGTAATCATGAGTCTGGACATGAGAGGAACAGCAAGAGTGGGCAAGGCAGCAAAGAGAGAAGAAACCAAGGGACCTGTGCTGCTGCCAGAGATGTGCTTAGAGCCCGACCTTGAGAGAATAACACAGAGAATATGGGTGAGCAGTTGATTGCAATAGGACCACGTGTTGCCCCCATATGTTATTTGATTCCTGCTCTGCTCAGAGAAACTAGATTTGATTCATAAAGAGGATTTGAGTTCATAAAGAGTTTTGATTATGGAGGTAAAAAAAATAAAGTTAATTTCTTCTCTTAGTGGAAACAGCCAGTGAGATCCCCAAAAAACCACTGAACTGCTGGAAGACAGCACTGAAAGGACTCTCCACAGGACCTCAGCGGCAGAGAGCAACAGCGCAGTTGGTGATGACTTCATCCCTGTTCTCTTGGACCTCTTTTGCAAGAGCAGAATGGCCGAGGGGATCCTGAGGAAACTCAGCCTCTTCCCTCTGTGTACAGCTCCTGCTCGGTGCATCAGAGAGCACCAACCAAATGGGGAGGCGAGCCAGGAACTGCTGAGCCTGCTGAGGTGTTACAGACCCCCTCATGTGAGGCGTGCCTGGCCAGGATCACCCAGGACACGTGTCCCACCACCACACCAGCCAGGTTATAAATCCTTGCACAGACTGGACATCAAGCTGTCTGAACCCATGGAAAAGGAGCATCAGCCTTTGGTCCGGGGTTGTTGATAATGGCTAGAAATGCTCATTTTAGAAAATGAGGTAAGTGTAATGTTACTAGAAGGTGGAAAGCTTCCAAGCCTGATCCTGCCTCATGCCCCTGCTGCTCTTAGGCTTGAGACCAGATTTTAGGGGCAAGCTTTACCCTCCAGCAAATATTTACTGTGATGTTGTAGTTCCTCAAGGGAAAGGAGGGTTTATGATGGAAATGATGATGGAATATTAAGTGCCATGGTGCTTCATGAACAGCACAGCTACAACAACAACATCCAAACCAGGAAACAAGAAAAAGGTCTTCTCCATCCAGATGGGGAGGCAGGTGATATAACCCTACTGTACGTAACACCAGAGACTTTCCAAATCCTACTCCAAATCTTATAATCCCTTCAGTCCTTAACGGTTCAAAATTACATCATCATTTCCTCCATTTCAGACAGAGCTTTACCCCTTCTGCTTCTTAGCTGCAGTGCAGCCTAATAGGACTCATACTTCTTCATCTTAAATGGAAAAATGTATGTCAAGGCAAAACAAAGCACAGCTTCTAGACCTCCGCAGGGGGTGGGGGGGCGTCTCATAAATCTGTATGTGATTAAAGGCAGCTGCAGATTGACATGGACAGTTTGAGCTTGTCAGTCCTTTGTGTGATAGATGGCTGTTGGAGCAAGACAGCAGTGGCAAGCTCAAGACAATGAATTTCCTGCACTTCCTAATCTTATTGCCGAGGACCGGGAAATACACGCCTAATCAGCCCTGGATTGGTAAAGGCCCTAACCCAAACCCCAGCACAAGCACTGCTAGTTTTCAGCCCGGCCATTTATTCTTAAATCTTTCAATCTCTTGTTTCAATAGCACTAAATGTGGAGAAGTACAATGAATTCCTTTCTGGTAACCTGAGAATATCAGCTAATGGAAAAAACAAGAAGTGCTCTGCAACTATATTAAATTTTCAGGGATTTTTCCCTCCTGCCCCCAACTGGCTGATGTTAACATTTTTCTAATGTCCTTGAGATTACAGCAAACAGCTTGCAGGAGAAAAAGAAAAACGAACTCCACAAACAGCTTGAACCACATCCTCAGCTGGCACAAACTGATGTAGCTCTCCTTTTTATACCAGCTGAGAAGCCAGGGTACTGCTGCTTTTATTTCAGCTTCGCAACACAGTTACCATCATAAAAGTAAGATATTGAGACGAGTTTCGCTCCAAGTGACATCATAAATTAGTGGGGAGCATGAAATGTGTTGGCAGAGCCAGAAGGGGTGCTGTGCACAGAGTCCATTTGGCACCAGCAGCCAGACCCCAGGATCCATGGAGACGCATCCAAGGACAGAGTCTTGCATTTTGTCTCCTGTTTTCATGAACATCAAACTGATCTGTGTGTTTAGAAATGGAGGAAGGAAAAATAATGATGAAAGCATACATCTGTAGCATGGTGGCATTTCTGATTATTTAGTATGTTTCATTACCAAAATTGAGTGGGTTTAGAGTCATCTCACTGTCTGTGAAATACTACTCATGCTGGTGTTTCCAGGCAAGCAGTTCCCCACTGATGTTAGAGACAAGTAATAGGTACACAAAGAAAGGAAAAAGATGTAGCTGATGGAAATGATCATGTTAGACCTACAGGGTCAGCCTGGCTCTAGTGTTCAGATATTCAAGTTTTGGCTTAGACATGAGCAGTTCAGATGTTTTCAGTCCCCTGTTGACATTTGAGCAGCTGAAAATTAGTATAAAATGCAAGTTGTCCCTAATGAGCAGTGAATGTCATGACTGAAAACTGTCTCAGGACATCATCTTTCACCTCTGATGGAGAAATCTTCCATCTGGGCAGATTTGACCAACTCTTGGCAACTTGGAGCCTTCACTGCAGCATAAATAAAGGAACATCTGGCTTACACCAATCTTTAGTTTTCCATGCCCTTGGGAAAGTCATAGTACTGGCTCACCCTCCTCTACACCCTCTGCAGGATAACTCCATATCAAAGATACCTTAATAGAGAAACAATATGCTTTGGTCTTTATCAACAATATATTAATATTTGAAAGATAGAGTAGAATAGAATAGAATAGAATAGAATAGAATAATTTCATTTGAAAGGTACCTACAATGATTGTCTGGTCCAACTGTTTGACCATTTCAAGGCTGACCAAAAGTTAAAGCACATTTTTAAGGCATTGTCCAAACACCTCTTAAACACTGACAGATTTGGGGCATGAACCACTTCTCTGGGAAGTCTGAGTCTGTTCCAGTGTATGACCACCCTCTTGGTAAAGAAATGCTCCCTAATATCCAGCCTAAACCTCTCCTGGCGCTGCTTTGAACCATTTCCACACAGTTGATCCTACACAGTTGCAGGATGTGAAGTTTATGAACAGGAGTTTGGGGATCTGAAGTTTTGGATTTAGATACAACTGCCACATCTCTCAAAGGTATTGTAAGCATTCATATTTTGTCTGGGAGAAGAGATTTTTGGAAAACTGCAAGTCTGGGGCTTAAAATGTGCAGAGATACCAAGTTACTAGGGACCTACTGATGTCAATAAAGGCTAAAGCAAAAGGGCCTTTTAAGTCAGGAGGACTCTGATGTGCTCCAGAAGATCCTTTGGAAAAGCTGACTCCAGGATTCAGTATTTGCTAACTGGAAGACCTCACATTTCGCATTTGGGCGACTGAAAAATTGCTGCATGGAATTTGGAAACCATCTTTTCAGAGGTGAATTTTGAAGGCAAAACAAAAGTAAGGAACTTGAAGCCACTGCTGTTTTGTATAAAGTGGGTAGTAATTGCTTTTTGGGCAGTCTCCCTGTATTTTCACAAAACTGCAATACCTATTCCAAATGACTGTAGTGTAAAAAACTGTGCTTGGCAAAAAAATCAGGCCTGGCAGCAACTCGTTTCAGAACTTTGAAAATGAGATTAATGAGGAAGAAGGTGTTGAAAAAGGGAGCCAGACAAGACGGAGATTGATGATTTTGTAGAATGGGCTTTCTTGTAGCACTTATCAAGTTTTCTTGCTTTTCATTTATTTTTGCATAATTCACCTGGAAAGAAAAGAAAAATCCTTAAGTTCATGCACTTCACTGGAAAATGCTGGTCTCAAAGAGATATGTTTGCTGTTTTCACATGGGAATGGTTACTACTTGGCATCTATTCTAAATTCAAAATGCATTGGGTCTAATTCATGTGTGTTGCAGCCTTCTCAAATTGCGGGATTTCCAGTCTGGATGCATTTGGCCCAGTGTGCTCTGCCTGTTTTAGCTTCAATACATTATGAGATTGCTAGATCCATATCCCCTGAAGGATTATATTCTTCCTTGGGCACAGAGCCCACTCAGGCCTCTGTGTTCCACTGAACTAGACTATAAAGAGTAGGTGCAAACCCTGCACAGGAACTTCACTCATCATGTCAATACCTTTTTGAGTTGCCCTTCGAAAGAACGTATTTAATGATGGGCTTGGTGTGCTCTTCCCAGTCATAAAAGCTCTGAGGGTTGAGTTCTTCTACACAGCTACCCTTAATGTGGGGAATAAAATCCTGCCAAACCCCTTCAGCTCATTCCCAGTGATAGAAGTGCCCATTAACCAGTGTGGTTACACCACCTGCACTGTTCTGCTGTCTGGGAAACATCCTGCATGTCTGCGCCCTCAGCTCCTGGTGGGAATCCTCCAAAGTAAACTCCTCCATTCGCCTTTCCAGGTGCCACACATTCCTTGTTCCTGGGTTGCACAGAGCTCAGACAGTGCCCTCCTTGTACCAACAGACAGTGCCACCTGCAAACAGATAGGCAGGGGTGAGGAACTCCGTGGGAATTTTGGGTGATGTGATGTGGATCTCATGCAGCAGATTCAAACATCAACTCCATGGAGGTCTTGTTGTAGCACAACACTGCAGATGGCTGAGATACAGTCCTTGCCAAGGAGGAGAAGAGGATCACGCGGCAGGGCCAGGGCTGTGTGCCTTACCCTTGGTGTACAGGACTTGTCTGAGCTCAGCCTGTAGGTCACAGCCCAGAAAGCCTGAAATGACCCCCCACGCTAAACTCCCCAAAAATGTCCCTCAGTCATGCAAGTCTGGAATGGCTCTGTGCATCGAACAGGCAGGAAAGAAGAAGTAACAGATAAGAGCTTTACTGTCATGTTTTAGTGTTGTTTGATTAGAAATCTTTGTCAGGAACAAAACCTGAACCTGCTGTGACTGCGGTTCTAGATTGGGATGCAAGAAGGGTGTATAAGGTCTCCAGGCATAGTTTACCTACAGCCTTGAATAAATCACTTGTTTCTCCTTTGCAAGAAGTGTTCATGGGCCTGTCTTTATCTGTCTTACCCTGGTAGACTCTAAGGTGCCTTGTCAAGGCCATGGTTTGGAAAGTGCTAAGCAAATTTGGCCAAGGCCCATAGATGCTCCTGTAGCACAAGGCAGGAAGAGCAGCAAAATTTAATGAGATTCTTTCTCAGGAAGGAGGGAGGGAGAGAGAACCTTTCTAGACCTGGATACTGGCATAGGCTGTATTACCTACAAAACTAGACTGAAGTTCAAGGTAAATCCAGTTTCTTTTGTTGCCTTTATTAAAGGCAAAAATCTGATAACTTTTAATAAGTGTAAAATGTAAATCTAAATGACTTAAGCTTCATCAGAAGACTGGTCTTCCATTTGGGAGTAGCCTGTGCATTTTTCAGTGTAAGAAACAGGCCATAACCCCTCCATAGGCAATACAATTAATCAAATAATACAATTATGCTAAGCCAGTGCTGACGATCATTTCAAGGGATAAGTGTAGTTATTCTGGCTCGCAAATAAAAACAAAAGTAGTTGAAAGTTAGAACATGGAGCAAATGGACGATTCTGAATCCTCCCTCTATTGTTAAACTGTACAAATCTATTGCTTTTCTAATAAATATTCCCAGCGCAAAGCATTTTCTTGCCAATATTTTCAGCAGTGGAAGCCAAGCCAGAAGGTTCTGAAACCAGCATATTGGCATGGGTGTTTTTTTTTCTCCTTCTTCTAATATACCATGGAATCTAGTTAAATATTTTTCCACTCCTTACTTCTCTCTGCGTCTTCTGGAGAAAATGTGAGTCCTATTTCCTCATAAAAATATCTTAGCATTTGACAGGTTGGGTGTCTTTGATCCTGAAATATTTTTGGATGATTTTTCTCCCCCACTTTGACTTTGTAATATAACGCTCCATAAAAAGTATATGCATATATGCAACTTTAAAAGGGGATCCTTATTTGAAATTAAACTTTTACACCAATTAACCTCCTCCCAGTGCTCTATAAAGTGCAGTAAAAACAGTGCTCTTACAGAGACCCTTGCAATTCTCAGATTGATGCCTCCCTGGCTGTGGAACCCAGAACATCTGCTTTAAATTAGCTCTGATGGAAGGTCTACTTGTAAATGCATGACTTAATCAGCCTTACTAAAGTAAATGGCACATACTGTAGCAGAGGGTGCTTCAGAGTCAGACTCAAACCTGTCTTTCTTTTGAAGCAGAGAGGGGGGAAAAAAAAGGGGGGGCACAGAGGGGGCAAACTTTAAACCAAAGGCGATTTCTTTTTTTTGGTCTTTTATGAGCTGACATTAGCAGACGTGTGGCTGTACCATAGCCAGTCTAACTCCCAGCACCATGTGCAGCTGTGCAGGGTAAGCCTGCCTTGCTCCTCCCAACCCTCATATCCCCACGCTTTCAGGTCCCCTTTAGGAGAAGGCTGCAGAGAATTCCATGGAGGCGTGCTAGGGAATCTTCTTGTTCGCCTGAAGGCTTTCGCCCAGCATCCCCTGAGAGCGCCCAGTTTGTCCTGAGGGAAGTCTAAGGGCAGCTGATCCAGCTGACTTCCTCCAAGGATGAGTCTCCCTGTGTTGTTCAGACCCTGAGCAAAAGGAGCCACAGGCTTCCTATTGGCTTTTAACAGTGGGGATTGTGAAGGGTGAAGGGTTGCAGAAGGTCCTTATGAGGCTGAGTGACGGGGCAATAAAATGACAGATGAAATTCAGTGTATATAAACAGAAAGTGATGCATGTGGGGAAAAACAACCCTGGATTAATTATAAAATGATGGGCTCTGAGCTGACTCTTATGACTAAAAAGTGAACTTTGAATGAAAACATCAGCTCAGGGCTCAGAAGCCACCAGAAAAAAAGAAGTAAATTGAATGTTAGGAATGGTTAGGAAAGGAATAGAAAGCAAAACAAAAAGTATTTCACCACTCTCTGTAGCCATGGTTCATCCACACCTCAAATAACATGTGTCATTCTGCCCCCTCACCTGAAAAAAAGGATATAGTAAACTAGAAAAGGTTCAAAAAGGGTAAAAAGGATGATCAAAGGCTTGGAATTACTTCCATATGAGAAATTATTGAATCCGGAAAAGGGGCAGATTAGGAGTAGGGGTATGACAGACCTCTAGAGCACCACGGACCAACTGTCTTTTCCCTGGAAGTGTTCAAGGTCAGGCTGGAAGGGGCTTGGAGCAACCTGGTCTAGAGAAGGTGTCCCTGCCCATGGCAGTGGAGTTGGAACTTATGGTCTTTGAAGTCCCTTCCAACCCAAACCATTCTGTGATTTTTGCAGTACAAAAACTAGTGGCCATGGCACAGAGCTAGTAAAAGGCAGGGTAAAAACAACAGAAAGTTTTTCTTCACACAGTGGTAACAAGAGCTGTGGAATCCCTACCAAAGGATGTTATGGATGCAAGAAGTTTAGTGGTTTCAGAAGAGGACAGATGAGAATTTAGAAGAGATTAATAGGGTAGGGAATCAGTATATGGGACATAGAGAAAATACTGCCAGAGAAAAGAAACCCCAGAAAAATTAGAACAAAGTGAACAATTAGAAAAATCTAGACAATAACAAAGGAAAAGGACAAGTGAAATGAGGCACTGGGGAGCCTGAAGAACGGATCCAGAAAGGGATTACTCTCACTTGCAAGCTGTGTAAGAATGGTTGTAAAATACACATGGAAGGTACAAGGACACAGACCAAAGATGTCAAGAAAAACAGGAGAAAGTCACAAAGGTACAGGCGGGTGGGAATGAGGACCATCAAAATTGCTGGAGAGGAAAAAAAAGTAAAACAAGAGGGAAGAATAGTCAGGGAAGTAAGTTCTGCTGTTTGTCTGCCGAGGAGGGAGAGCTTTATGTGCAGAACAGCAGATTGTCACCACTTCAGGACAGTTCATTAACACATACTGGTCATGCCGAGGCATCTCATATAAAAACAAAGTGGAAGAACAACATCATAGATGCAAAATGGGGTCCATAAAACTCCGAAACCACCCAAACCAGGGTAGTTGTGCAATCTTAATCTGACCCTATTGTTCTTTACAGGATAATTACTCCGGTATATCCTTTTCCAAAAATTTACCCACGCATCTTGTTTCCTCTGCCCTTGCCCACGGCAGTTTCATCCCCTCTACTTTTGAATCAGGCTGCTCTCTACTTTTGCTGGTGGGTTGAACACTTTCTTGAGTTCTCCAATCAGAAGGTAAGAAGCACAACAGCCACTCACTGAAAAGACACTAAAATTAGTTTAACAGAGAAGAATTAATATGTTTCTCCCAACCCTATTTTTTTGAAAGAGACAACTCCTTTGTTTCGAGTAAACAAATCTTCTAGAAAGGCCCGAATATTCAACATGAGACTTCTGAAATATGTGAGAAATCTCTGCAATTGCATTTGCATAAAATATAAGCAATCAAGTTTAGGACATTGCAATATCAAATGCTGAGCAACTGCAATAAAAGGCAGCACAACTGGTCCCACATGTACCACAATGAACAGCAACACCATTACGCCATTTTTTCCTTATTTTGGAACTATCTGTACTTGGAAAGAGAGACGTTTTAAAGTAACAAGTGTATACATTAAGAACACCTGAAAAGGGAAAACCAGGGATGCTATGTTATCAAGTGTTAATGTATTTCACTTTACATGGATATCTTTATTTTCTGCAGTGTGCTTCAGGAATGCACATTAGGGCATGTGAGTGGGTCCTGGTGGGTTCAGTGGAACTTTAATGTGTACTCAAGTGCTCCTTTAAACCAGATTGAGGCATTTCCAACCCAGAAATAATAAGATAATATAAATCTCAATAGGCATGTTAATTTAACGTTACTGTTTGCATCCACAGTCGTTGAAGTGGGTCGATAAAGACTTCGAGACTGAGATAATTTAGGGTCAGAGTGCAGCATTAGATTATGTAGTCTAGTTTAGCAAAGAGTAATCCACTTACTGAGGGTAGCTGTCTTCTGAGACCAGTAATTTGAGTTTGGCACAAGGCTACACTGTGTTTGGCTGGAATCTTTTTTCCAGAAAGGCACCATGTCCTGATCTGAACATATAAAGTGGCAGAAAGCCTCTCGCTGTCCTTGGTGATGAGTCCCTGCAATTATCCGTTCAATATTTCCTTTCAAGAGTTAAAACTCTGTTTTGCCTGTGGGTTTTTGTGGCACCATTCCTTTTCACATAATCATAGGATTGTTAAGCGTGCAAATGACCTCTAAGATCAAGTCCAGTCATCAACCCAGCACCCACCATCATGTTCACCACTAAACCGTGTCCTCAAGTGCCATATTCACAGGTTTTTTTAACACTTCCAGGGATGGTAACTCCATTATTTCCCTAGGAAGCCTGTTCCAGTGCCTGATAACTCTGTCTGTGAAGAAATTTTTCCTAATATTCAACCTGAACCTCCTCTGGCACAGGTTGAGGCCATTTTCTCTCATCCTGAAAAGGGTTAGGGAACCATTGGTACCTGTCATTTTGGTGGAGAGACTTCTATACTGTTATTAAATCACTTTGCAGTCTTCTGTTTGTTTGTTTTTGATGAGCAGAACAGTCAGAGCTGTTTGAGTGTCTGTCCATCATTTTCTCCAGCCTTTGATCAGCATTTTTGGTGCACAAAAGAATCAAAAGCCAACACATAGAATGATTACTCCCATTTGTGTGGCTTACTGCATTATAGACCACACTTCCCCTCCCACAGATGGATGCTTGTTCAGAAATCCTCCTGATAAGCCATGCTCAAAAGGCTCAGACTTTATTTTTCTGAAAGGAAAGACCTGCAAGAGTGGTTTGTGATGTTTGGCAAGCAGCTTTGTCTTCGTTTTCCTCTGTTGAGATGCTTGGGACTCTTTGTCTGAATTTCTCTGTGCATTACAATATAAAAATATGGTTTCTGTGAAAAGCCTCCTCTCCCTCTGCTGGTTCCACTCAAACCAGAATTAAACCAGAGTTAAATGGAAGCTTTCAGACCTCAGCACTTCCTGGGGGCCCTGCTCTTTGTTATCCATCCATCATTTCTTTACAGCTCATTTTCAGATGCATTTGTTAGAAGTTACTCTCTGGCTACACCCTTCTTTTTGTCATAATTCAGTCGCTTCTGGCCTGAGTGGACACTTCTCAGTCCTTCCAGTGCCATTCCTGCCAGCCCTCACAAAATGCAGCAGTCTGAGTCATACCTCAGGAAAAGGTCTGTAATTGCCCAATTTCATGTTATTTCTTTTCCATTAGAGAGCTAAACTAGAGGTGGCCATTTACATTTTTGAGGTAATGCATATTCTAAATAATGCCTTGTTGCTGTTTTCTTCCTCTTCCACTTTCTTTTTGGGTTATTCATTATATGTGATTCTGAAAAACATTTATTTAGCATTGGTCTTTCAGTGTTAGAAAATATGAGACATATTGATTGGTAGTTGCTCATGTGAAGTTGTTTAAATAGTACTTTAAAAGACATTAAGCAACATTTCTCATCAAAAAGCACTCAGACACATGAATTTGGAAAGATGCTGACTAGACTCATATTTCCTGTATTAAAACACTTGTATAAAAATGTGTTCTTCTCTGATTTATCAAACCAGCAAATGACCCTCTGGAGACTTTCTGGTTCAGACAAGAATACCTAAACAAAATCTCAGTGAATCACTTGAACTTGCTAGAATTTTTCCATATGAAGACCATTATAAATGTATCAATATTATGGTGTGCACATATTCAGTACAAGCCTGAAATCTGTATCACCACGGTGTTGGCTCTTGAGATATATGAGCAAAAATGCACACAAGAATACCAAGGAGACGTACAGAGAATATCAACTCCTCAATTGCATTTGGTTTGCCACGTGCTGACAAAGTGTTTAGCCAAACTTAACTCCTTGTCTCAGCACTACAGATTTAAGCTTTAATTATAATTTAATTATAATTTGTTTTTTTTCCATTTCACATAATTGCCTTGCACACTTAAGGACAAGAAAACACCAGAGTGAGACCCACTGAGCAGATCTTAGCAGATAATTTGACCCATCTGTAGGATTTAGGAGTAGGTTGGGAGATGTCAAAGTATTTTAAGCAATTTAAAAATCATGTGTCTAATTCAGCCCGTAGATATAGATGCACAAAAAACTCTACCAGATGTTGCAAGAAAGGCAGGGAATTGTGGGAGACATGGGAAAATCAGAGTGAAAAGAGAGAGGACAATGTGCAGCTTTTGGCTTAGGCCAAGAACACAGGTCCTGATCTGAAACACAAGGGGTTGACAGAAAGATTCCTGTTGTTCTCAAAGGCTTTTGGCTAATATTTCCTAATATTACCTAAAAAACATTAGATGCAGTGAGGCACTGAGATATCAGACGGGTGACAGTTACAGTGCCTGATACAGGCTAGAAGGATTTTTGCCTAAGCCTGAGTAAAGCTGAGACACAGACATTTGGATGATAAATGTGTGTGTCTGTGTGTGCATATATATATATACACATATTTAAAATGTGTTTTATGGAATTACTCTCTTGCTCTGAAGCCAGAGAGGAGCCTCAGAAGTGGCCAGCCCAGAGGAAGGGTGGTGGGCTAAGTGTGCTTCTGACCCATAGGCTGTTGGGAAGGAGCTGAATTCCTGTTTAGGCAGAGAGGAGGAAGGCTGCCTGAACTGCAGGCACCAGCAGCTACTTTGGCTACTCAGATGTGGGACCTCCTGAACTATAAAAGGAAAAAAAAAAGGGTATAAAGTACCTGATAAACATGTTCCATGAGAAAGGAGAGGAGCTGGATTTCCCTTTCTGCCACAGGGGAAGCCTGGCATGAACTGTGGCCAGGGAAGAGAAGAAACTAAAGATCTGTTTGCTCATATTGTCAAAGATTAAATGCTAAAGCTTAGGCATTGAAACAGTGAGATCTGAACAGATGGGGACAAGAAAGATTAATTAGTCACTGAGGAAGGAGAGAGAGCTGTGGCTGACAGGCAGACTGAAGGCTCGGATAATGTATACAGGAATGTCAGTCCTGCTAACAGAAACCTAACATGCTTTTGGAGTGGGGAAGAATCTGGAAGGGAATGCTGCTGGGTCTGAGTGCCCTCCAGGTACACATTGCCCAGTAATGCTGACCTGTGATCACCAGTAAAGGTACCTGAGAAATCCTGGAGATGACTTGGGTGAGGAATTCACCACAAAGTCCAAACGGGTCCAATAACAACCTCACAATAAGACTGAGAGAGGGAGGAAAAATCCCCTATAATGTATCTTCCCTGTGGTTTAATTTTTTACACTGTCAAAATTTTTCCATAATCCAAGCATTTGAGCACCAGTTGATTTTGGACATTTTAACAAAATATCTCTTTTAAAAGTCATTTGTTCTAGGACAGTGAACCAGACAGCACAGGAAACAGCTTCAAGAGCAGCTGAAGGAGCAAAATTAGAGGAATTTATAGTGCTACCTCCACAACAGAAGGAACTTCTGAATTCAGGATGGCCTGTCCCAGCATGGATGGAGCTCCCTCTCCATCTATACAGTTGTAAACTGGATGGAGAGAGTCTGTTGCCTTCTCCTGGGGGGAGGATTGAGAAATTAGATGTGAGACTGCACATCTCACTTCAGTCTTGGCTAAACTCTCTTGGGCTCAGGGATTTGCATCATGGTCTGTGCAGCTTTCTTGAAGTCAGCATTACAAGTTCAACCGTGTGGTGATGGGGGGAAGGGGTCGGGTTGCCATGATTTCATTCAGTCACTTCTTTGCTCTCTGTATAAACATATCCCAGTTTTGTTACCTTATGTTAAAAATTGCTTTTAATAGACACAGTGGAATTGCAGCTAACCCAGACAGAAGTCAGATGGGATTGTTATTTCTCTTCTCTCAGGTTTTTGGGGCAGGGAGGCCCTCCCTTGTAGTGTCAGAGCTGCAATAAACTCAGAGCAATTTGTGACTGTTAACAACAGTAGGACACCACCACCACCTCCCCACCATCAACACGGGTCTATTATGATGGGATTCACATCTCAAGCTTGTTCAGTAAGTGCCTATCCCATCACAACAGGCTTTAAATATACAGACTGTTGGCTTCCCATGTTTGTACAGGGACACTGCTGATGCTTTTTCAGGTCTTCAGTTCATAAGAGTGTCCACTTTGGGTTAGCCAGGAAAATGCTGCCAGGAATTGCATATATTTTTCTAGTCAGTAGTGAAAAATATTCCCTTCTGGATCTTTGGATTTCTAGACCTCTGTGAAGGCAAGGATGATCAGCCACTTCTGGAATGGCTGCTAACCACAGGATTTCACTCAGACTATTTGTAATGGAGAGGCATTGTAGGCCAAGTAAGTGCCTCTGTACAAAACAGCGTCTTTGGTAATTGTCAGTGCCAGCATGTGAGAGCTTATCTGAAATGGTCTGTAGTTCTGCATCAGGCATGGGTGTTTACAGACATCCCTCATAAACTGATACCTCGTTATAATAGTCAGCACAGTGACCTCCAGAGTGGCTCTTTTGCTCTGTTACTGAAACATGAGCACATCAAAGTACATGTAGGTGAGCATCTACCCACGTCCTTCTGAAAGTGCAGGAATTAACCCCATTTCTGTATTTCATTTCATAGGAAGGGCTGGTTTCCTGCACTTAATGCCCTTCAAGAGTTTACCTGAATCTGCAGCACAAGAACTCCGAAGTTACAAGTTGTACTTCCAGAACTTCAAGGTTTGTTGAAACCCTGAGACGTTCCACTATTGCTTTTGTTGTTCTGTATTTGCCTTCCCTTATATAAGTCACTGCTTTCTCTTACTTAAAATCCATGCTGTGGTGGCCTGGGATAAAGTATGTCAACTGTCTCTGTGCATGGAGTGAGTAGAAGCTACTCCAGAGTCTCCCTTTCAGCGAGAGGGCTCTGTGACACAAACATAAATCTTTGAAGTATGTGTTGAGCCAGCTGCTACATCATTTAAAAATAGTCAGGTTGGTGCCAACAAGACAGATCACTCAACTTGGGGGCCATAAACAGAAATCAAAGGCATGCATTAACAATGCCCCAGTGTTTGTGTGGTTCCATGATGAACCCTCTGCCCCTTCTAGCATGTATGTGATGGTGTTACAGAAGAGCCTGCTGTCACTTCTATCGTGGGTCAATGTTGCCCAGCCTGGGAAGGTGCCGTATGTTGAGGGCTGTATGAAGGGGGAAGATATTTTCTAACTTTCTGTGTTGGACTGCAGTCAGTTTTCTCAACTTCACAATAAAGGAGAGGTTTTAAGAGTTCTAATAGCCCCAGCAGCTCTGGTGCCATGCCATTTGGGTTTTAAATACTTGAAAAGGGTCAAAACCTATGAAGTGGTCGAAGGGAAAAGAAACAAGGTCAAAAGTTTAAGCCATGATACACGGTAGGCAAGGAGAACTCATATTTTAAGGAGTCTAGACAGCATATTAGCAGAGAAAGCTTACTGTGTTGTACTGTGTTTATGGGAGTTTTCCATAAACTGCAAAAAATATTAGGAAAGCAGCATAACCAAAGCTTTTCCTTTCCCTGTTGAGAATAAACTGCTGTGCAGTTTTATGTTCAAAGAGCATGGCACCCATACACACTTAATTCAAGTAAAAGGGACACCAGGCCTTAGGGAAAAAAATGAAAAAAAAAAAAAAGAAGTTTATTTAAGATGACTTTTTCCTTCTAAAATACCCCAGACCATTAATTTATGTATCTGTCTGGAGACAGGTATAACATAGCTGTTGGTGCTTTATAGCAGATTTAGGAGGCAACTGTAGTGCTTGGGCACCTGTGTTTTTTATGTTCATGTGTATATATTTTCTTGTTTTCAGAACGAAAAATATGCAGTCTTGATCCATTTGCTTTGCTCAGCTTGTTTCAAGCTTTTTTTCCTCGCTGAATAAAAAGCAAAGTATGTGGCATTTTCAGTCCATAAATCTTGGTTGCTGTGGGCTAAGTTCTTCTTGCAGCTCTTATTTAGAGTAAGTTAATGAGGCCAACACATACCCCAGGGCAGAATCTGAACCTCTGAGGCTACCTGGGTAAAACTGCCTAAGTGGAAGGATGGATAAAACTTTGTCCTGGGACTTGGGTTCAGCTCAGGGAGCTCAGCTCTGTGATGTGATCTCTGAGTTCTTGGGGGAAGCTCCTTACTCTCTCTCAGACTCCATGGCTGTGCTCCATGGTGGTCCTGGATTGCAACACTTACACCCTTTATTTCCTTCAGTTTTGTGCTAAAAATTCACGCTCTTATCTGCCCCTTTGCATCACTACAGAAGTGGAAACGATCATTACTTTGGTCTGACATGACTAAAAGTTCTTTAGGGCAGGGAGCACTTTTTTTCCTTGATTCACTTCTATAAGTAAAACTGTCTGAAATATTCTGCTAAAAGCAGTGCCATCAGCAGCCTGATTATGTTGTACCATACAGTTAAGATTCATGAGCTCTAATCAAGATGTTCTTGCCAAAACTCACTTGAGAGTGAGCTCAGGTAAACCTCTAAGCTCACCTGAAGATACTGAACTAAAAGAGGGCACTGAAATAGCTGTCCACATGGGTGCATGTCTAAAATACAACTGTCAAAACAGTTTTATGCAAAACACCTCAGCTATTCCAGTTCTGTCTCACCGGGACAGACTGACCCTCTAAACTGTGAATTCATAGTCCTCATGAACAGGAACCTCCTTTCTGGACTATAAACCACCAGCATCACTTTTTAAGAAACATGGGATTATTTAGGAATTGTTTCTGAACTTCAGATCAGGAGTTTAAAGCTTTGCAGTGGGAATTTCAAAAACCCCATTTGGAAACTGTGCCGGGCCACTGCAGAGCAGTTTTTTAAAGCCCTACATAAGTTCTGAGTCGTGCTGCCCTCCTACCTGTGGGTGTTCAATATTAGACTGAGCATTTTGCCTAATTTTGCCTGCATGCAAACGCTGTAAGTTTATCTGGTTCAGTTTGATAGTGGCAGGGTATGTATTTGGTAAAAGTGAGTCCATGAGAAGAAAGATCAGGGAGAAAATTTAAGTGGGATTGAGAAAGAGGAAAGTGGGAATATTGGGAAGAAACAAAGATGTGAGAGATATGTGAGAGAGCGAAACGAGGATAGAGAAAAATTATTAATAAATATGATCTATATGGATTATAAAAAGTCCAGCTAGCTCCAGCATTACAAAATAAACTGGATCTTATACAAATGTTATGATACAACAAAGGAGTCTTTTGCTGTAATGTAAAATGTAAATTTGAATTAAATGTTCTTATTGCTTGTATACATGTGGGATCTTAAAGCATCACTGAACAAGGACCTAGAGGGAGAAGAGTGAGCAGGTGTTCTTTACCAGGAAGATAGCTGGGATTTGAATCCCAAATAGGATTGTAGTTTAACAGTGACCCTTGAAACAAAGTCAAGGTGCTGCAGTCTGGTCACTGGGATGGCAGGCTGAGTATCTGCCAGCCCAGAAAGAAAAGCAAACTTTTCTTCCCAAGGGAATAAGGATGTGTGAACTTCTAGCAAGGTAAGCTGAGGCAATTCACATGGAGCAGAAATCTCTCTGTGAAGATGAGATGAGGGAGGATTTTTAGCAACGTGCAGTGATGAGTCATTGCAACTTCTATTAATATAATTGGCACGTATGTAAATAAATTCACATGTGCTCCTCTGAAAAGTTAGCTCATGAAGTCAGTCAGCAATAATAAACCAAGAAGAAATGCAGTTTCATAGAAACAGTGACCCATGGCATTATTTTCCAGGCATTTTAGAAAGAAAAGGAACAACCTGGTCATTTGCAGTGGGACAAGTGACCATGTATTTTAGAAATTGTCTTTTAGCTCTGCACAGGTATTTTCATTTTCATATGGTTTCATAGAAAAGTTTGCTAAAGAAATTTGTGCATTATCTGACTGCTTACAGACAACATATGGTGTGTAGATATATGGCCAGATCTGGGAAAGTAAATCATCACAGCTCCCTGGAAGTCAATAGAGCTTCAACTGTGCTATACCTGTTGACCTGCCCGTGTATAACAGGAGCTGGATGAAATCCTTTCATGTTTCAGGTAGTGGTATACATTAACACCACAATGTAGGACTGCCTTTCCCCCCCTCCTCATAAAAGTCTGAAACCTGTGGCCTATTCTGCCCTTAGCCACCCATTCATAGTTCAGACACCCTTGAGTCCAACATCGTACAAGAAGAAACTTGTGTTTTTCTGAACAAAAGCTGCTGCTGCTCTTAGGGTGGGACTTTCCAGACTTATGGGTTATCCTAGTAAAACCCAGGAATGTTTTAAAAGCAGTAGCATTAGAGACCACCAACTATTTTATTGTTGAAGCCTAAAGAAAAATCTATTATACCCAAGATTGACTCTGTAGCTGTTTCTTTTAGCAGGCTCCTTAGAAAAGTAGAAGAGCTGAATTTTTACAAGGGCATTAAATGCATTATTTTAGATTGCATGAGTCTGGATATTTACACACAACTATATAATAAGCATGTGAGAAAATAAACTGCATTCAACCATGTCACATCTCCTTTCTAACAGAGAATGCAGAAGAAACAGTATAAACAAAGAGGACCAGTTCTTGCCTGTTCATCACAGTTATTTTTACTTTTCTAGATGTTTGTCTGACCTGTCCTCATCAGTGTTATATGAAAAAAATCATGCATACATAAAATATGTCAAAACATGCATCTGTCCTCACAATCTTCCCAGGAAGCAGTTAATAAACAGACAGGGAATTTTGCAGGCTGAAAACTGAGTCACCTAAAACTGAAAACCTAAAACATCTCAACAAGGTTCAGCGACAATTCCCACTGACCTAAATGGACTGACTAACTGCATCTGATGGATCTGGGCTTTCCATGCACAAGGCTCTGCAAGAAGGTATCAGGTAAATGGATCGAGTTCTCTTGAGAGCCAAACCAATCCTGTGCACATCACTTATTTCACCACTTGTCCTGCTGAAGGTAATAAAGCAGGTGAAGTGGAAGCACCCCATGCTCCATGGTCAAGCATCTAGAGGCTCTTGTCCTGAGCATGTGACTTTTAATTTTTGGAAACACTGATGACAGGTTTGCATATGGTAGCTCAAACTATATTCAGTGACCCAAATGTCTCATCAATCTGGATTCCTAGATGGTAATATGGCTATGCAGATCCTTCTTCACTAGCCATAGTTTTTGCCATTAATTACAGCTTTGCTGATCACTGTGTTAGTATTTCTACCACAAAGCACTGTCTGTGGAGGATGTGAATATATAATGCAGGTTTTCAGGGGTGAGGGGTTAGTTAAAAGTGTTAAAAGTGTTGCTTGCCTTCTCAAAAGAGTGATGTCCACTGTCTCTCTCAGTGCAGGATGATATATATGTAATTGAGAAGATCTGAGCCTTGCCATAAAACTCACTGTAGCCCTGACACTTGAGACATAGGGCCAGGTTGTCAAACTCTAAGACAAAGAACAGTTGTTCAAAATACACCGAGGGAACCTGCATCTCCCCATGTAACATCCGCTGTGGTAGCCTAATTTACACCTACAGACCCCAGTCAGTATTTGCACTGCCTGCTGACAGGGAAGGTTACAGGAACTGCTCTGTAAGAAGGCCTACAGAGCTGGCTCCTTGCCTTGCTAGCTTAGAGGAAAATTCCTGCCAATTTGGCTGGTTTTTATGTTATACTCCAAATAACAGAAAAAAAAGAAATTGAAAGTGTTGGATACATTTTGGCCTTATCTTAAGTCTGATTGAAATTTAAATGTAATACTTGACATGGGATTACCTCTTAAAATGTCCTTAATGATTCCCTCTCTACTTAAGAGGGAAGAAAATCAGACACAAAGAAACAGTGATCAAGATCTGGAGATTTAAAAATCAGCTGCTGTGCTTCATCCGATATATTCCCTGATCTACCCACACATTTATACTCTTGCTCACACACAGACAGAATTAATTCATCCCAAGATGCAATTGTGCATCTGTTTTATATATTTGACTAGTCACTTTAGAAATATTTTTAACTTGTGGGGAGCATTTGCAAGTGTAAGAGCAGGAAAGGTGACAAATAAAGGTGAGAGTATGCATTTGCCAGACAAGAATAATGAGACATAACAACTATGGACAAAAATCTACTTCTCTGTGATTCATCCTATATGTAATCCCCAGCAGGGATTCAGTGATTTCACCTGGAAAGTATTGAGAGATTATAAGGAAATCCTGCCTGTTACTAGGCATAGGTAGGAGTCAGGTCGTCTGCATCCACATCTACAGTAGCAGAGATTTCTGTTGCTTGGTTTAAAGGTAATCTCAAGCTGTTGTTTAAATCAGGCCAGCTGCTATTAACTGCTCATCCAAAGCAGCACATGATGATATGAAGCAATAGATAGGAATGCACAAGGCAGGATAAAGTCTAAATAAAGGACCCTGCTGCCTTCCAGGCAAACCCCTCGTTTCCTCAGGTGAACTTTTGCCTTCGTTCCTACTAATGAATTCTTAATCTTCCTGCTAAAAATCAAAGGTGTTGTCCTCTCTCTGACAGCAATTGCGTCTTAAATTCCCCGGCTTAATTTGCCCTCACACAAATGTGAGCTGAAGGTTCATCTCTGATCTGAGCCTCTGCTTCTTTCCCGGTTACTGAAGTTGACAGGGATTTCTCTTTCCTTCTAATCTGAGGATCCCTCCTGACAGGGCTGCAGACGAGGGAAGGAGGCTGACCACAAAATGCTGAAAAGTGAACTACCTCCGGCTTCCTTCAAATCCTTTTCCTGGTCCCCAAGGAATGCATTCAGGGGGCCAAATGCCTCAGGAAGCAGCTGCCACACTAAATACTTCTAGCTGGGGATTGGTCCTGAGACGGTGGGAAAGTTGAACTGGTTTGGAAAATGTAAGTGAAATCGCCTTCGAAACCAGCTTAGCAGGGAACTGCCTCTCAGCTCATGTTTCATGGCACAGAGGAGATAAGAACCCCCCTCACAATGCAGATGCAAGGGGCTTTTCACACTTGATGCATCAGTTATTGTTTAGGGTAAATAAGCAAAATCTCGCTGTTTCATTGCTATGGAACTGGGATTTCTTTTTCCTCCTCCTGAAGGATGACCCAAGGCTGGCAATGTCAGAAGATGTCTGCAGTCGTACATTTGAGAATTGTGGAGTTGGAGGGAGATTTAAAGTATGTTGTAGCCTCTAAGATTGTGTTCTGGTACCGCTTCAGGAGCAAGGCTACATCTCAACTTGGGCAAAATGTGTTACAAATTAAAAAATAAAAAGAGAAAGAAAAGCTGATTACATTAGGGGCTTGCTCTACTTCATGTCTTCCGCCCAGAGACCTTGGTTAGTGCAAGTGCAAGTGCTGGGCTGAAAAATAAAATAAAAAGCCTTGATTCAGCATATTTGTAACAAAACTAGGTTATTCTCCGGTTACCAGAGGGTTTTTCTTTTTAAATAAGATTTATCCTTTGCTTTTTGCATTTCTTGGGATAGATGATATAATGTGGGAGGATCATCAGATCATCATCACTTGTATTTTTTCAGAACATAAACTCTTGTAAAAACAATGCATCTCTGTTTTAGAGAGAAACTTTAAAGAAGGTTGGTCTGTTTGTTTTTTGGGGGGGTGGGGTGGCAGGGAGGGACAGACAAAACCTTCCCAAATTCTAATTCTCCTAATCCCTGGACTGTTTTAAGAGAGAGGAACAGACCTGCTGTTTGCAGTGTGTTGCAGGCAAGACTGACCTCTGCAGGACAAAATGGGACAGGTCTAAGGAATATTAGGCTGAATGGAATTGTGGCTTGTAGTAGTAGCACTAAAAAGTAAGTATTCTCCTATTTTTTGGAGAAAGTCCTTCCTCTTCCCTCTTTTCTTAAGTCAAACTCAGTGTGTGTATTTACAGAAAGGGGCAGGTGAAATTTTTATGTGAGCTCCAATCCTCTTCAAAGAGGGTTTCCTTTGCTCCCACTCATGCACAGGATGGTTGTGAAGGGTAATAAACTCTTGCCACTACTTTCATTTAGCATGAGAAGCTCCTTGCAAAGTGGCTGTCGAGCCCTAGGACACTTTGCTATGAATTTGAAAAGTTACACAGTGATGAAACTCAGCCTAACACTGAAAAGGGGATTAACATTTTTCCAAGCCCCCTACGACCAAACCTGGGATAGGTGACAGGGTGAGTGTGTGTGGCAGATTGGAAAGTGTTTCTCCTCCCACAGGCTGAAACTGAGTCTAAGTCTTTTTTTTTTTTTTAAGGGTCCTGGATCAAAAAGCTGCCTTGATTGTTTTAAAGGCTGTTCTGGTTCTTTTCCTTCTAATCACTTGCCAGCACCAAAGAGAGCTGTTCTTGTACAGTCAGCACTGCAGATTCTTTGGAGACCCCAAACCAGTCGAATAAAAGCTATTAACTCAAACAAGTTGCTCAGTGAGCAGTGGAACTTGTGAATCCAGGCTTCCTGTGCCCCTCCAATGTGGATGCTTTGGTGACTAATAACACCAGTGTCTCTGAAAGTGGTTGGACATGTGGATTCTCTGATGGCTGATAAGAGCTGAGCTCACACTGTGGTTTTTCTCCTCTGAGGAGTTTCTAACTTTGATCTTTCCCCTTTTCTCAGGAGTGAGAAGCAGGAACTTGATGTATTTGAGTCCTCAGCCCTGCTGTAAGGTTTGGTGGAGGTGACCAGACAGATTTAAGAGCTATACAGGGACACGACAGCAAAGACTGATGAACACACATGCACACACGGAGTATGTGACCCTTTAAGCTGTCCACTGGAAAACTCAGCACCCCTCTCCCTCTGTGCTCCCTGCAGGCTGCCCATTGCTCCTCTGGGTGTTTGTTCTTGGCACAGGTATTTATACAGCTGGGTGGTGAACTTATCACAGTTAAAAATGTATGAAGGATTGGCTTTGGGTATTAGGTTTGGGTTAATAAGACTTCATGGTTTGTCTTTTTTTCAGCCAGCACCATTCCCTCCTCTGCTTTGCTGGAAGGCTGCATGAATCCATCCTGTGCAGGAAGAAGTGGGTGGCCAGGAGGAGAGGGATGAGGGCATGCAAGTATTTTGTTTTTATATTGGCAGCACCTGCTTTAAATGCACACCAAACTACAGCCATAGACACCATGAGAGCTCAACTCCTCTTTCTTAAGAAAATAAAACTAAAATTATCTATTAAAAAAAAAAAGTGGTGGGTTTTGTACCTAGCAGAGGAAGAATAAATATAAAACCAATGGCCAAAACATGAAAATTTGCTTTTCCAGCAGCTCTGACTCACACAGAGAAGTACTTCTTTTTACAAGAATTATGAAGGGGGCAGACAGAGCAGAGAGATTTTGCAACTATGTCAACCTCCCAAATACAGATCCAGGCATGAGAATTTTAAGAAAAATTTCAAATTACCATGTGAAAAATAGCAGAGGGGAAGTCTTGACAAGAATACAATAACCCTGAGGAGATAATCACACCAAAAGCATTGCCTAAGGTTGCTTAAACCTCCATCACTTGGAGTCTTTAAATCGGTATTGGATGCTGTACCATGGAATGCTGAACAACTTTACTATATGTCCAGCTTGCTTTTCATTAGATTTTTGTGTCCTTTTCACTTTTTAAAATGGCAAAATATCGTAAACTGAAATTCCATATGACATCTAGATGACTTGTCATTGTTCTGGCTATGGGAGTGTCAGGGAAAAGTTCTGTACTTGTGTAATGCAGGAGATCTAATTTGATTATCACAATGACTCCTTATGGCCTAAAAAAATCTATTTTGTAGCCTGGGCTTGGGCTACTGAAAAAAACAAGTTATCGTTGAAATGGAACTTTTAAACCTGTTTTTTAAGTGCTGGAAAGTTCTTGGTTTTCAGATGACAATGCTGTGGTTGGTGATCATCTGACAACTGACCACTCTTCTGCTTAGTGGCAAACACCTGCCATAACCAAAGCAATGGCAATGACAACCATTACCTACATTATTCCATGTATTTCTGCTTTATCCTTTTACTGAAAATTTAATTATTTTCTTAGTTACTCTTCTGTAGTCTATGTGCTGCAGAAATACGCTGGAATTTATTAAAATGCCCTTTTTTTTTTTTGACCGAGGCAAAATACTTAAGTAATTGATTTGAAGCAGGATTTTCTTTGATTATAACAAAGTCACTAGATGCTTGAGCTGCTTCAGTTCCCTGCTTGCTTCCAGGAGGCTTTCATTTTGAATAAGCTCAGTCTCTGCTCCTCAGCCATCTGGCTTTGAGTTCTTCAGCATTTTCATCCTAATCCCCTTCATATGCAAGCCCAGAATACAGGAGTTTGTTCCAGCTCCAGATAAGTAGTAGCTGGATTTTTCTCTCCCAGTTGCCAAAACTGCCACAACCCATCACAGTCCAGCTATGCATCGTGACCTAAAGGACCTTGGGTGAGGTACTTGGCCTGCAGCTCCTATTTTGGTGATTCATCTGTGGAGAAAGTAAAACCGTGTCTGCAATGCTAATTACAGAATTGGATGTTTTCTTTGATGGAGACATTGCATTTCTACTATTCCACCCAAAAGTTTGAATCAGAGCTAGTTAATCATGAGGGGTGGGTTTCATTTGTCCAGGTGGAAGTGCCTACAGGGTAGTTCTCTGCACCGTACTAATATTTTGCATTTCTTTGTAGTCCATGGAGGGAGAGGCACGTGGAGTGTAGGATTTATCTCATAGAAGACATCTGAAGTAATTCAGATGAACTAGACCTGGAAGTGATGTAGTTCATCTTCATTCCCTCCAGTGATTAAAGGGAGCATTAAGTGGTTACAAACCAGACTTTTAAGTGCAAAATCCATTCTAAGTCCTCATAGAAATAAAGTGTCTGAAAGTCTGCAACTTTGCTGATTGCATTTCTTTCACCACGCTCTGACTGAGCTCTGCTCTTCATGAGTATCTTAGGGGGATTCTAACAATCAGGTATTGTAGCTGTGACATTATTACCATAAGCTGTAGCTCAGAAATGCCTCTAGATCAGCTGAAATGTGCTTTCCATCAACACCAGGTAGGGACACGTCTCTTTCCCTTCCTTTTTGTTTGCAGGGAGGGCAAAGGGGAGCAAACCATGTCTTTTGCAATTCAAAACTGAACAGTCTCCACTTGTGTCAGCGTTCCCATATGACTTTCTTATAGTACAGTGGGGTCTCATGGAATGAAGGATCTTATTTCACACACATCTGTCTTTTTAGAACTCACATCACCACAGCGGCAAACACTTGGTTTTAGTGACCTCCTGTGCCAATACTTGTGTCTCATTGGGAAGGGAAAGGATTTTCCTCCCTTGGCAGGTGAACATCTAGATTGTGTCTCATATTCCATCTCCTCAGAGCCAAGATCTGCAGAACATGCATTAGGAAGGCAGCAGTCTTAAGCTCTCTGGAGAATGAGATAATGTTATTAAGCTTTGTGCTCTTTTTTTCCCTTCACAACAGTGTTTTTCAGCCTGTGGTCTATGTACCTCTGGGAGTCTGCAGAATACTCCAAGAGGTCCATGAAAAACAGCTAACAGAAGCAAGCCTATTGTCAGTGGGTTTAAATTCCCTATACAAGGATACATACCTCTTTGGGGAAAAAAAATAGGAGGCTTGTGAATTGAAAACTGTAGAAAACTGCAGCTCTGTAATATTCCAAGCAATAATTTTTCTAAACACTTCGATGCGTGAAGGGTTGGAGGGTGAATTATTCTAGCTTGGTGGTTAGCCCCATCACTCAGGCAAAAGCAGTTGCTTTTATATGCATTTGATTATTTTGTACATACAGGAGAGACTAAAAATTTCCTACCTCTGAATATCCTATAGCATGGGAATTAAGAAAATCTCTAGGAAGGTGTGAGGCTTGAACTGGGCAGGAAAAAATGTTGAAGCTTAGCACATGTGTGGGGAAAATTCCCACCTCCTCTATACTGTAAATATAAAAGCAACAGCTTTCCACACATCTCTCTTCTTGGTGTTTTGTTCTGTGTGGGATCTGGTAAATGTTTCCTTGTGGCTGTACATGTGCTCAGTGTTGGAGGGGTGGTACATGTCCCACAACCAGAGACTGTGAGGGTGGTAATAGAGAGGTGGCACTGCATCCAGGGTGCTGAAGGTCTGTGTTTGTGAGCTGAGCACCAAAAGATGCTTCATGATTTAACCTTTTGTGGTTCAGTCGAGACCATACAGGAGGTCCTTGGTAGAGAAACAATGTGAGCCTGAGTTTGCCAAATATGAGACCTTCATCACAGGGCTGTGGTGTTTCTATTAACACAAGATAGACCAGATTAAGGATGAGCAAGGGAAGCTTTCTTTCCCCACAGAGAGTTTTAAAAGACAACCAGCACATGGGAGTGCTACCACCAAGGAAGCTGTGCCAAGTGGCAGAGGGGGAAGACAAAGCCCTGCGTTGGATGTGGGAAGTACAGAGGTGATGCAGAAAGAAATGTAAGGTTGGATTTACAAACCAGAGGAGGGGTTACAAAGAGGATTGCTGCTGCTCTGTGATGCAAATCCCATTGTATCTCTGCATACAGTTCAGAGCATCCTAATGAGAAGCAAAGATGGGTTCATGGTTCCAGTAGAAACAATATTTGGGTTTAAAACAATGGATCAGCTTAAACGGATGAACATCATCTTATTCCTTGAAAGACCTCTGATTCCTGAGGGTTTGTCATAAGGTTCAGGCATCCTGAGGAACTGTAATTGGATTTTTACCATAAACAAGCATGGAGAAACATGTTTCTTATTTAGATTGTTCATGTGTTCATGCACTTTTTTGCTTCCCTGTTAGTCAACAGAATTTCTGTGGACACAAATGGGAACAGGAAGGGAATATGTCATGTGGGGAAAGGCAAACCTCCCAAAGCCCACAGAACTCAAAACTATTAACCTATTTGGGGTATTTAGAAAACAAAATGTTTACCTTCACAAACTTGTTTTGCCTGTAATTTAAACTCATGTTCTCTCCCGTGCTATTTAAGGAGATTACATTTCAAAACAAAAGAGATTTTCTAGGGAGCCTGTTTATGTATTAAAGAAAGATGATGAAAGCAAAGCAGCCACAGATCAGTCTTATGGAAAGGAATTCTGTATGTCCTGCCCTCATACTTTCTGTGGTTTCTTCTGTTGGAAAGTGTTTTAGATTTTTGTGTGACATCAAATATTAAATTATGTATTATATAAATGCAATAATGCACATTAATTTTGGCTTTGTATTTCTTATCTTTATTGTTTGTATTTACTTGTATTTTTGTTTGTATTTATTATATCTACTAAAGCTTCTGTTTGTTCCTCTCCCTTTTAATTTGTTGTGTCTCTGTCAACTTCCCACAGCAGTGCATGTGTTAGTGGGAGGTTACGCTCTGTTTAGAAAACATGAATCCAATAATGTGGAAAATAACTTTCAGACCTGATTTATTGGCATTGTCAAAGAATTTGGAAAATTTCAAACTTTAAGGTCAAGACAGCTGAGAAAGCAAATGTTTAAATTCACCAAAGCTTGGAGGATTGAGTTATTTTTCAAACTCCCCTTTCTCGTCAGTCTCTTTTTGTTGCTCAGAACTGAGTCAATTTTGTAAGCAGGATACTGTGAACGGGAGTGAATAAGATTCTTGTTTGTATTACGAGGACAACCAAATAACTTGTAATGATAAGGAGGTTTTCTTTTATGAGGGGAAGAACCAAAGTTGAGCTTTCAGATCTAACTTTCCGTGATCTGACAGTTGTATGTTTGATTTCTTGCTGTTATGGTTGTCTGCTAACCCAGAAAGACTATAATGAGAGTTTTGAAGCACAGTGATAAAATTGGTTTGTACTGTGGTTCCCTGAAAGTAGATAGTGTGGAAACAATTTGGCTGCAGTATTTTAAACAGTGGCCTGAATTGAAATACTTTATTTTTTAGAGAACAGGAATATTTCTAAATTTTCTATTTTTTTAAACCTACATGCCGTATTTCTGTGTTTGTTGTGGCTTCTAAGGAATTGCATTTTATTCTTTTATCTATTCAGAAAGTTTTTGAACACACCACCAGCAAAAAAAGAAGGGTGGTTCCTGAATACAGTGCTGAAGAGCCAGACCCAAGTCCCATGGAAATGCTCATCCCATCGACACATGAAGAGCAGGGCTGGGTTCACAGTGGGTCTGAGTCAAAACCTTGCAAAATCATTGTGAGCTTTCCCTTTGACTCCAGTTGTCTTTGGCTGATGTTCAGTGAATGGGGAGTCAGTTGACTTGTAATTCTGACCCCAACTTATTTTTATTTATTATGAGTGGACACCAACTGCTTCTTTGTTGTCTGAAATATACTGTGTGCCCTTGAACTTTGACATCTTCCTTCCAAGAGGATGATTTAGACTCGTCTGTGGTTTGCCAAACCAGCAGGCTACATCATACTTTTGGACTTCCGACAGACCGTGAGGGACTGATCCCCCACCTACCTTTGGAGTGATACATAAAGCAAAATATGGAAAACATATATGAGAAGCATTGAGATGGACGGGGCCACAGTTTGTGTGATTACCTCTGCTGATATGTTCAATTAAGAGTCTTGTCAAGGAGAACCTGGCTTTGGTCACTCAACCTTACTTCATTTAAGTTGATAGTCCTCGGCATCCAACAGTGGGATAAGCCAGATTCCTTAGCTTTGTTTGTTTTGGCCTACCGTGTCTCTTTATGAGGAAAATGGTCAAAGTAAAGTGCTTCCTCTGTGTATTTTGACAGGAAACAGTACTAATATGCTTTCCTTTTGTCGTATGCCTTGCTCTTTTCTCTCAGTGTTGTTTAAATATTTTCAGTCCAATGACATATTTATTAACCCACCACCCTCTGCATGGGGTAAGACTTTGATTGGCCCATCTGTAAAGACTCTCGGTTAAGGTGGTTTTTTCAGCGAGAGTTAATAATATTACTACTATTCACGTAAAACTCTGAGACAATCTCTTTAAAAATGGAGCACATTTATCTAAAACAGCTGGTTAAGAGAGCATGAGGGCCCAGCTAGAGTCGGCAAGGTCGGGGGTCAGGGTTAACACCAATCTCTGTGGAACTTTGAAGCTGACATTTTACAGATTATATGTGTCTCAGTGCACAGTGGGCATGGCATATAAATTGGTCTTAGAGGCCCCTATTTGTTCTCTGCATTTTTATGAGCCCACAGAGTTGTTCTTTGAAGCAGCACACACAGAAAATAAAAACTCATTTTAATGTTGTGGAACTATTTGCAGTAAATCATGTTAACATCCTGGCTTTTCTTTGGAGAGATGCAGTGTGTTTTTCCATGTTCTTGGGTGCTGTGATCGCCCCTGACTTAATCCTGTATTTTTCATTTTAATCTCACTTCATACATCTTGTCTTCCCTCCTGTTCCCCACTTTGGTATTTGCACAGTTGTCCTGCCTGGATGGCTGATTTTAAGCTACAGGGGCACCTTCATTTTGCTTCATGCAGTGACTTACCTATTGTGAGTGCTTACTCCCTCCTCTATCAAAAATCTCCTGGCACTATAAACCCCTTGCTATTGTATGGCACTGCAGCCTTGGAAGAAAGCATCTGATTTCAAAGAGACCAAGTTCCATTCTGGAACTAATTATATCATTTATTTTATGATTTTTTTTTTAATTGCTAGGTGTTTTAACTGGAAAATACTGAATTCTGGAGAGCCACAAGGAACAGACACTGTTAACAGAATCTGCTGGAGGTATTTTAGCCACCTAATTAATTTTCAATAAATGCTTCCAATAGGTAATTTGCTTCTGGCCAAATGTAAATCAACTGGAGACAAATAGGGTTAAAATTAGAAATGTGTGATGGGGACAATGTTTATGGGCAAAATAACCTGGCACTCCTGGAAATAACTTGCTGACAGTAATAGAAAATTAGACCACACAGACGTTAACAAAAACTGAACATTGTGTGTCACATGGCCCTGGTAGAGTTTCACCAGCTGGACATGCAATGGGCTCCTATGTGTGAGTCCCACCACACAAGGCCTGCTTATCCTTAATCTTCCCTTGGTATGGATTTGGCATGACAAGCCTCAGTCCTCTTCTATGTGGCATCCTTCCTAAGATGCCTTTTCTCCATTCTCTTTTGCAAAAATCGTACTCTTGAACCTCCACAAAGCCTCAGAGACACTCCAGCTTGTACAAATATCCTCTGCAGAGCTCCAAGATTCTGTGTTCTCTGGTCTCAGAGGTCATGTTTGCAGTAGCTGAAACACAGACAGTTGAGGATTAAAGTTTTCTAATTTTGTTAATTACTAATGGTACAAATTTACGTCGGCTTCTGAGAGAAATTCAAAATACACATTAAAAAAAATAAACACTTCTTGTGTGTTTCCTTTTTAAAATTTCCTCACCCCTTTCACATGTTCTTCTCTCCTTCTAATCCCATTATCTTCCCCTCTAGAAAATGAAGTCAGCATCTGTCCCTCCCTAAAAGGCCTGGTGAGAGATTAATTTCATACTTCCCAGTCTCCCATGCCAGGTGGCCCTTGGACAGGCCTGCCACATGGCCAAGGTCCCACATGAAGAAACACACTGCCTAAATCCCTTCCTGCCCTTAAATTCAAACTGTGAAAAGTCTGACCTGGGCAGAAGTAGAGTCTTTATCCATGAAAACCTTCATATGAAAAGAGAAGTGTTAAGGTTTGATGCCTCTCTATTATGGGTCTTAAGTCACTTACCTTTATAATTTAGAATAAATTAGGCAACTTGGTTCAGAGACAAAGACAGGATTGGTGTTACTTGCTACTGAGTGTGCCTGTGGATAGTGGAAGGGCCCTCAGAGCAGACACCAGCTGCTGTATAAACAGGGAAATCTCTCAAAGCTGGCATTCACAGGCAGACCAGCAGCAGCACCAACGAGGATGCTGTGACATTGCTGGCCTGAAAAACAGGCCACAGAAATCACAGAAAATGAGATGGGACAGACATAGGCTGCCATTAAACAAACCTAAGGACAAGTGAACTTTGGAGGCATTTGTTTACCCTTCTAGAAGGAAGCTTGCTTAAGTCTCTAGCATTTTCTGAAAGCAAAAAGTTAACATTGGAGGCTTGCAACTCCTGTAAACTTCCCTAAACGTAAAGGTGACAAAGCAAACTGATAATTATCCTGACATTTTCCTAGTCTCTGTTACCGAAAAGAAACTCACACAGTCTCAACATTTGCCTGGGTTTAGTGGATTTAGGTCTTGTCATGCTCTGTAGGTAGGATCTCTGACAACTTCAGGAAAAGGGCTTGGCAGCAAATTTGTTGGTCGATTTAGAAAATCTTTTAACACTGTAGAATCATAGGGGGTCTGGAAAATTTTGTTCACTGTTTTGAAGTCCCACAAAGTTTATTTCTGTCACTTCTACTTTTCTGTGATGGCCAGTACATGGAAAATGGCAACATATCAGACGCCATTCCTGCCTCAAGCAGCCCCAAACAAGGTTGTGTGCTGGCTCCCACGCTGGTTTCCTTCTTTTTCTTGGCTGTGCTGGCGGAGGCATTTTGCTGACATTGAGAGAGGAGTATTTATTTAGTTCTATACCAATGGAAAGTTTCTCCATCTGCAGTGCTGCTCATCAGAGATCTTCTTTTTTTCAAATGGCTTAATGCTGGTAACCTCTCCAGTGGAAGACATTTGCTCAAGCATTTTGCTGAGCAGGCAATCGGGTGGGTTTCGTGATTGAACAGGACGTGCATGTCCATTCTGTTCCTGCTTCTCTCCAGCCTGGAGAGCTTTGCTGGTTAGTAAGAATGCTGTCACAGAAGCTGCCCATAGGATCAGCCGCTGCAAGGCTTTGCATTTTGTCTGTGGTCTCACCTCTGTAGAACAACATTGTGGAACTAAGTAGTAATAACAGTGTCTGTCAAAATATCCAACTCATGCTTTCCTTGTTATAAGACATGAAACATACTGCTGCTCCATCGAAATACCTGATCTGTAGGGCCTATATTCTTTGGTTTCACCTATTTTTGAGATTAGAAGGTTGGGGTGAAATACCCAATACACAAATCCTTGTATATTGACAAATTGTTCTCATTGAAAGCAGAACATGCCCGGAGACCTTACTATACGGCTTGAAAATTCTTAAGGAAATACTTTATGATCAACAAAACCAAACCAGCTGTTCCCATTTTGCTGGAATAATGCAAACCCAGCTGGAAAGTGAGCTGGACTGACCCCTGCCCTGAGGAGGCAGCAGCCCACAACAGAGCAGGGTGGTGGCAACAGTGCTGTAAACATCTTTGAAAGAAATTGTGAAACGTACAAAAACAGAGTGCTGTTCCTTGATGTCCTTGACAATTCCACTTATTCCATGACTAGCTATTCTTAAGACTCTTGCAAAGCACCACTTTCCAAGACACCTGTGCAAACTGAGTGTTTTCTGAACTCACGTGTGCTGAAATCAGGATGAGCTTTCATAATTTTTGATGAGATAACAAGAAAGGCAGGTAAGAGCTGAATCCAACAGGACTGTGCAACTCAACACAGAATCCCACTACAAACAGATATTTTAGATGGGCTCCCCAGAGCTAACGTAGTTTAAAATAGATAAAGGAAATAACTGGTGAAAAAGATTTTGTAAAGATGAGGACAGATCCTCAGCTGGCATAAATTTCTGTAGCTCTGCTGAAGCCAGTGGAACCTTTTTATACTCTGGTGTACTGGTGTTTTGGCCCATAAACTTGACCTTTTAATTCCATCATTAATTATGAGCCATATTTTTGAAATTCATAGCCAGACAAATAATTCTCTACTTAACATTGTGTCTAAACATGCATTTAGGGTTGCAGGAAGAGGGATCAGTTAATCTAAAGACCAATATGAGGGCAATACACATGAGAAAAGAGAATCTGATTTTGTATGGCATTTTTAGCATATTTTTCTGTTGTATTGTGGAGTGAATTGATGAATTAATCCTGAATCACATTTAATAATCAAGACTCAAGCAATCAATTATGTTCCAGGAATTCTGATTTTTATGATCCATCTGCCTATAACAGCAAATTATCTTTACTAACTGATGGAGTTATTATGAGTTCTTTACACTGTTAGAAGAATGGATGGTCATAACATCAGACAGATGGATCAGTTTCGGATAATAATCTTGACTTCTGGAAAAGGACACTATTTTTATTTCTAAAATTCTATTAAGATAAATGATAATAAGTTTTCCTTAACCTCAGTGCTATCTAGTAGTACAAGCTACTTAATGAGGGACTTAGAAGTCGCTGAAAATACTTTATTTTTGAGTTTATGGACATTTGATACAGTGCTGAATCCATATATTGCCTTTAAACCTAAAAAGAATAACAAAACTCTACATTTTCTGCATTAATCTAGATGTATTTAATTAGCAGTACAGCACAAGGCTGGGAGCCAGGAGGTCTGGGTTGTAACTCCTATGGGGATCCTTTGCAAGCCTTGCCTTGCCTGTCACCTGGGAATAAAAGCCTCTCTAAGGAGAGTTTGCCACAGTGGAACTTAATTTACTGATGTTTTTAAAGCACTTTAAAGGACTGAAATGGGAGGCACAGGAAAAATGAGAATTGTGTGGATCTATTGTGCATCCCAGGACCCTGGTGACTGTTAATGATGGACACATGGCAGAAAGTTTACAGCATAGCTTAGATAGACATGTATTTGGGTACTTACCAAACATAAAGCCTGTTTCTGCTGAAATCAATAGAAGTCCTGTGCTAAGCCTCATGAAGGCAAGACCAGTCCTTGTTCAGGGTCTGTGTCAAAAAAGCCAACTATGCAGGACACATTCTCATAAAATTTTCTCACCAAAACCACCTTTACTACAGTGAACTAGAAAGCGCAAAGGAAGAGGAAGCAAGATGCATATCTCTTTAAATGAAATGGAATTTTATTCTTAATCTCAAGACAGGCTTTTCTTGAATGCTGTGCACAAATTTGTTTTACTTTGCTATTGCTAAATTTCTTGAGCTACTGCCAGTCATAATTCATCTGAGCTCTCATGTCATGATTAAACACGTTGAGTGACTGAATGAAGATGGGAAATGCCAGTGTATATAAATCACAACAGACTGCCAGTTGTTCTCCATTTGCTTCCTCCTGGTTGTCTCCCAACACCCATGATCAATGCTGTTTCCTGATTGCTTCACTCAAATGGAGATGTGTCCTCATCCAGCCTTTCTTACAGATTATTTTATAAAAGCCTCTCTCTTGCTCTGCCAAGTAGCCCTTTTTTCTGGGGGAAGCCTGAGTGAGCCCAGCTGTAATACTCAGATGAGCCAAACCCAGTGGCTTCCATTAATATTGCAGGGGTAAGTCCACGTTAGTGTGAAAAGACATCTCAAAAAATACTTAGCTTGACTTTTCAGCCACATGAGAAATGCCATTAATTCACATCTATCTGTTCTCATGGATCTAACCCAGCAGTGGCTCCTACCCCAGGCCAAAAAGTCTTTAATCTTCCAGCTAGTGGAAAAAGCAGACAGAAATCTGGTGCTACATTTCATCCCTGGTTGATGAAGATAAAGAAACGTGCTCTGGGCTGCTGGCAGCTGTTTGTTTCTTTGGCAGAAGGTCACAAAAAATGATAAGCGAAACACCAAAAAAATGGTAAATCACCCAAGGAATACTAGATCTATTTTGTTTTGTCCCAAAGTGTTTCATTATAATCATAAACTATAAGGTGTTAAAGGGGTTAACAGGCTCTCAACTCATTGTCAACTAATTATCTTTAAGGTGTTGTCATCACATACTAATCGCTGGGTGAATGCCGGTCCCACCACTGGGAGGTGCCCAACCCCAGGGTGACCTTCTCTCACCTAACAGATGCTTACTTCATTAACTTCAACCATCACTTGCACAAAAAAAAGCTTTTAGGGACTTTCATCTTTTTAAAAGGGCAGGCAAAAAACCCTAATAAACTGGTAGCCTGGTTAGCAGTAGGGGACAGTTTTAGCTTAAGGCACCATGGGTGGCTAAGATGTATGAGAAACAGATGTAAGGCCTTTGGTGATAGGCCTGCACTTTCTATTTATTGACAAATGAAACAGGCAATAGAAGGCAATTAAAAGCCAATGATTGCACACAAACAGTGCAAACCATAACAGCAGAGAGGAAAGAAAAGCAACAACACAGTGCAGCTCAGCTCATTCGGGGCCAAGTGACATCAAATTGGGAAGCAAAAATGTGATTTCTTTGCAAAGAAAATGTTTTGAGTTTAAAGCTGAAGACGTTTGATAGTTGTTCTTGATTTGTATTTGGTTTTTCCCCAAGTGCTGCCTAGTTACAAGGCACTTCCCAACTGTTTGACCATGGTTTTCTTTCTGTGGTTCAAAGAGAACGTTTAGTATTGGTTTTAACTGATGGAATGGATAAGAAAGAGAATCAAATGTGAATAGGCAGCAAAGGGACAGCCCTTTCTTGCAATGCCTGACTGTGTCAGTGATTTGACATCACACCCCAAGTTCGATAACCTCTTTATATTTTAATATTTTCTTAACAGGCACTTGAGACCTGGACATGAAAAGATAAATTCAAATTCCTTTACTCATCTTCTCTAAAGAGGCAGATTTATCCCTTTTATTACTAATTTTCTGCCCTCAGGAAATAAGCATGCAAGATAGTTTATCTCTGAAAGAACTCAGGAGTGTGTGTTCTGCCTGTAGGCTGACCTCCCTGATCCCAGAATGTACAGACAGGTAATGCGGGGAAGAGATCTTCTTTGTAGGCATTTTAACAACCAGACTTGGGATAACACCTACTTTTCACTTAATAAGAAGAAGGTGCAAATCCACAGGCCTAATTTAAATGCATCTTTATTCTGCAAACTATGATTTTGCACCAGAGGCAAGGACAAAGCCAGCTCACCCTCCCAGGATGATGTTACGGCCAAGCAGAATCTCATTAAAAATCAATTCCTCATGTCCATAAAACAAGTTTATTTTATCTTGTGGGAGCCTGCTGTTAGCACTCACACAGTCCCATTGTGTGGAATTCTTGCCCCTAGTTGTATGCCAAACTGCACAGTGTACCATTAACAAGTTTCAATTTTATGCTAAGCTTTTCAATATTTTTGGTGTCATTTACTGCAGGTTATTTTGCCAGCATGTGGTGTCTTATAACATATGTTATTAATAGTGATGACATGTTTAGGTTCTGAAGGTTTAAACAAGACCTCCAATATTTACATTTATAAAAGGGGGAAATGATGAGAGTGGGACTGGGATTGGCCACTGAAGGCTCCAGCTGTGCAGGTATTCATCCTAACCCTTGCAGGTCAAGGCTTGCTAGCCAACTGTTACAAAAACATAATGCAAAACACATTTTATAAGCACCACAAGACAAGCCAATACAGGTTAATTATCTATTAATCTGCCCTTTTTTGCAGAGGGTAGTAGGAGGCATATGTGTTTGGCCTTGTGCTTTGTGGTACCCCATACACCCATGGTCTGCATGGGATGATGGAACCCTTGGCTGGGTGATTTGGGGAATGCCATGGGGCTCAGGTGTCCTGATGAATTTCACTGGCTTAACACCACAGATAATCATAGACTATCTGATAATCCCTTCCTTGAGTTGGAAGGGACCCACAAACATCTTTGAGTACAACTCCAGGTCCCACACAGGACAACCCCAAAAATCACACCATGTGTCTGAGACCACTGTCCAACTGTCTCTTAAATTCTGGAATAGTTCTTCACTGAGACTATGCAACAAAAGCAAAGCAAAATACATTCACTTACATCTCAATCAGAGAGGTTTGATTTAATGCATTTTATTCCTTACTGCAACAGATTAAGGGTATCCACATGCTCAGTAAATAGTTTTGCTGACCTGTGGTAATTTAAATTGCTGTAACTTGGTTTTGTCTCTGGGCCTTTCAACTACAGGGCTTTTGCATGTCTCTATCTGTGTCCTGGTGGAACAATGATAATTGGGACTTTTAGGCACTCTTGTAATTAATAAATAATGGTCTCATAGTAATTTAGAAGTATAATTTTTAAAAACTGTGAAGAAAATACCATATGTTCAACGTATTGCTAATCTTGTACGTGTGTATTTGGGAAGGGGGGAGGAGAGGTGCTTCAGTCCTTAGTTCCAGACATAATTAGGATGATCAGTCAAGGCTGACTACACTGTAAATTATAGGGAGTAAAGAATGGTGCTTGAGTGATGTTTTGTGGTGCTAGGAAATGACTCATGTCTAGGAAAGATAAATACAGAGTATTAAATGAATTATCATATGTAGTATTTAGTGATATCGACAAAAGAACTCTAATTTTTTTATTTCTGGGATGCCCAAAATTGCAGGGTTAGGATTTTCAAAAAGATACTTCCAGCCTTATTTAGGCAACCAACCAATTGAGTTTGTGTGCTTGATTAAGCTTCCCTCAGAAATTCCAGTGACACTGGTTTAGATTTTTTGGTTCACCAGAAAGTGCAGGCCTGGAAAAGTGCTGCTTAAAGTGAAATCTCCTGTGAACACACAGCATGGTTGTTTTTTTAACAGGTAGGTGTAGGCAGCAAGAAAATGATGGTCTCAAATGTGCCCATGGGCCCAGATACTGAATTTCCCATATGTTTAACAGAACATGGGCATGGGACCTCTTGGGAGAAGACAACCACTTTTATTTCTTTACTTGCACATTGTTTGGTGCAATAGCATCCTTGAGGGCATCATCTGTTTATTTAAACATAATAATATGAATAGATATCATGTATTGAGTAATTAATAAGCTGATGTTTTGTTTTGTTCTGTTCTGGTCAGACAATTATGTCAGGCTTTAAAACACCTTATTTTATAAATGTCCTCTTTACCAGAATGTTTTGCACTCAGAAATCAGGCACAAGACCTTCGTGGGTTAAAATCATAGTCCTATTCACTGTATAAACCCTAGCAATACAGGAATATCTCTGTGTGTCTTCTGTCCAGTCCAGCAATGGCAAGTGTGTATAAAGTGGCCTTGAAAACTAGTAGTCTTTATACTGTGTTGTTTTCTGAGGTTTCACTACCTAGAAAATATCTATGAACCATTTCATATCCCACTGTTTTCTGGCAGCTGAGGGTGGCAAGTAAAGGGCAGAGCAATTATTGTGCTTTATGTAACAGTGATGTTATTTGCTGTAATCTCAACTGCCTCAATTAAAATACAGATAATTAAAAATACGACATGACCTCATGGTACTATGTCTGAAATGCCTGGCCACAGAGAACAGCCGGGAGCCTGGTGACACGTCACTTGTTTGGATCACCAGGGAGCCCAAGATCTCTGTTCCTTGGACCTCTCTGGGCATAGGAAATGCTATGGTTAGTCAATTTATTTTATTTCCCCATTATTTTGAATTGAAATTTTGCAATAAATAAAGTCAAGGATAAAATATAGCTGGAATTATCCTTATGGTTTTGTGCAAGGAAATGAACAAAATTACCTGCTACATCGTGTTTTTCCACACCTGTACTTTTGGCTCCTATTCACCCAAGAAAAATTGTGAATGTTTTAGGGAATTACAATCAAATCAGACTAACAGGAAGAAGATTCAAAGGAAGGATTCACAGAAGAGTCCTACAGGTTTTATGGAATCAGATGTCTGTGTAAAATGGAAACCACTTTTGGTACTTAAAGCGACCTTATAAGAATAGAGGGAGAGGGACTTCTTACACAGGCAGGTAGTGACAGGACAAGGGGGAACTCTTTTAAACTAAACAAGGAGTGATTTAGATTGGATGTTAGTAAGAAATTCTTTACTGTGAGGGTGGTGAGACACTGGCACAGGTTGCCCAGAGAAGCAGTGGATGCCCCACCCCTGGAAATGTTCAAGGCCAGGTTGGACAGGGCTTTGAGTAACATTGTCTAGTGAAAGGTGCCCTTCCTGTGGACTGGATCAAGATGATCTTTAAGGTCTCTTCCAATCCAAGCCATTCTGTGATGATTCTATGAAAGAGGTAAATGAATGCCCCCCTCCCTGAGAGGAAAGCTGCAGCACAGCTCCTGCTGTATTAATAGAAATGGGAAATACATGAGAAACAGTCATACTGGATACTCCAGGAAGATGAGAAGCCTCTGCTGGAGTTCGTGTTATATTAGACACAGGTTGATCCAAGCATGAGACACAGCCACAGCTTTCACCCTTTGGTTTAAATCCCCATCCCCAGAAATTACAATTCAATTTGAATTCAGCATTGTAAGAGCATCTATGAATTGGAATACTTGCAGTACAGTCAGGAAACTTGGAGTGTTTTTATAATGTTTAAAAGGCTTGTTTTTTTGTGTTCTCTCAAAGGTTACACACAGAAGAAATAATTTTTCTTAAATTTCCTAAAGTCGAGAAAAATCACCCAATTTTATTTTCTTTTTAGTTAATGAATTTCAAAATAATATTTATTAGAGTTTTCCAAGGCAAATGGAGAAGTTAGGCATGCATCTCCTGCTGATTTTAATGGGGACTCAACAATTCAGTGTCATATTTTTTCTTTAAAACATCTCCCCTACCGGTATGCAACTATTCATTTAGGCAGGACTGATTTTGTAGAGAAGGAGTGCCAGGACATTAACACAGCTTACAAATAACAGAGGGCTCAGCTGGGTGGTGAACTGGGCCCTGTCTCACCCTGCCACAGCCCTCTCACAACAGAGATAATCCTGAATTTAGGCATCCAGCACTAGGAGTGCAAACTTAAAAAAATGCAGCTGGTGACTTTTTGCTTTATTCTTGTTTATCTTCTTCTCCTAAAAGTCTCCAGGCCAGCTAGAATTTCACAGCAAGGCCCCCTGAAGACAGTGGGAGCAAAGTAGTTGGTGGAGTCAGAAAATTTTGGAGAACCAGAATGATCTGATCTTCATTATTGATCCTCTTGTTTCATACTTTATTTCTGTTTTGGGAAGTGTCACCGCCTCAGTACAGCATCTCTTAAAGGTCACCTGTGGAACTTTTCAGAATCTTAAGAGCCCTTGGCTTTCTCCAGTTCATCTAGTAACAAAGAGGTGGTACAGCACAGTGCTGTACCTCCCCAGAGAAGGCCTGGGAAGGGAAGTGTGACATGGACTGGGGTGTCCCAGCTGCTGTTGGGGTCAGGAATGTGGGTCCATATGCAGTGAACTGGCTCTCCTACACCCTGGCAGTGGGGGCTCTGCCCTGGTCTTAACCTCAGCACAGGATCTTACCTCTTCCCTGAAATAGGGGTAACATGTAGAGCAGCTGAGCAGCCTCAGGACCAGTGTTTTATTTCCTCTTTGCCTAAAACAACCCTTTCTGTGGGCTATATCCATGCAGTTCACTGCTTTGGAGAAACACACAGAAACTCAGGTTTTGCAGTAGGATCTAAATTCAGTTCTTGTTTTGAAGTTATTACTATAATCAACACCAAAAAATATATGGACTCAGATGCACTTCCCTGCTTTCCTCGTTTTTGTGTGCTCTTTGGGATCCAGGCAAAGTTCCTGTAGGTCTGGCTCTTTCTCACTCTTACTACCTATGTTTTCTCTTTAGCACTTGAAAGCCTTTTCCACTCCTCTCTGGCTGGGTTTCTTTATCTCAGCTGGTCTTGAAGTCAACATCCTTCTGGATTAGAGCACGCTTTCATGTCCTGTTTCCTGCACACAGTGTCTTTCCCAGAATCTACAGTCCCTTTGGCATCTTCATTTTTCAATTCTCTGCCACTGCTGTTATTCCCTCAATTTTCAGGTGACCTCAAGCAGACTCCAAAATGATCAAAGTTCCTACCTGATATCAGCAGCTTAATTCTCTTCCCTCCCTATCCCTTAGGTGTTCATCATACTCAAGAAATGAGGTTATAGCCTTCTCCTTGTTCACGACTGTTGCAGTGGAACAGACTGTCGGCAACATTTAATGATCCCTATGCAAAAGCATAAAAGTTTCTCTCCTCACCCCTTGTGCATTCTGAGACACTGTAAGCCAAAGAGAACCAAGAAAGAAAAAGATTCCCTGATCAGGGTGGATTTTGTAGCACCTCAGACACGGAGAGAGTCCCCTGTAACAAGCAAAATTCACAAGCTGTATGTGGAGAGATTGCCCAAATTGTCACTTAAGTTAACATGAAATTTTACAGTCTTTCCCTAGGAACGTATATTACTTTAACAAAATAAAAAGACTTTCCCCCTTATCAAGTATTATTCTTTTACATTTACAGTTTGCCTGACATACAGGAGTAATATTCCATGGTTTGCTACAACTTATAAGTTTATGACCCTTCTGTGGCAGATCAGACTAAACATAATTCATTCACAGCTACTTAGTGTTCTGGGAAATAAACCCCTGAACTTAAATAACTATAGTGTGACCTCTTTAAAATATTATTTATTGGTTAAGAACTATTATTATGTACATATCAAGATGTGCCAAAGGTTATAAAACAAACACTAGTCAGCAAACTGCACTGTTTACTGGCTGAGTCACTTGTGGCTTGCTTTCTCATTATGGTCCTACAAATATCTGTAAATGGAGAAAAATAAGACTTGGCTGCCTTGGTAATTAGAATGAAGTTGATGCTATGGAGCACTAAGGATTCAATAACAAATAATTCTCTGCCATAAACAGAATGCCAAACTGTAGCTAAGCAATCCAGTTGAAATACATGGTGTTTTCCATTAAAAGAACATTGATTGCCACAGGGGTGCAGCCACTGTCACAATCAGCAGGGAAATGACAGCCCTTCATCTGCTATTCATTTTGTAAATCAGGTGATTGAAGGCAGGGAGAAAGCTCCAAGCATGTAATGTAAGGCTCCCAGAAGGGAATTTCAGGTTCTGGTTTTGATATCTACCAGCCCACAGGGGGTTTGGGGAGCGTGTGAGTGTGTATTCATTGCACTGCTTGTTCATGTGTAATCCACCTATATCAGAACACATCTCGTGCACAAGGTTCCTAAAATGTTTTATGGGCAGGGCTGTAGAGACACATAGATCAGAAATGTTCATATGAGTCAAAACTACATCATGTAATTTTATGTGAGAAATCTGTCATGGTTTATTTCCCCTTCCACTCACCCCCCCAATAATAATAATAATAATAATGATAATAATGATGATAATAATAATATAATAATAATGACAAAAAAGGTTTGAATGAAAAGTTAACCATCAACTCTGTCTGGACAAGTATTATAACAGCCACGTGTAATGTCACAGGACAGCCCCTTCTATTCCTTTTTCAGACAGGGAGGTTCTCCAGGAATGTTTCTGCAGTAAGGACAGATGGAAGTACCTGCATACAGGTTTTCTTTGCTTTCAAATCAAGTTCAGCTCACAGATATCACTTCCATCCAACTTGCTAGACATCAGGGACAGTTTCAGGTATGTAAAGTAAATGCTGAGTCATCAGTATGGGGAATTAAATAATTTTTCAGCCCTCTGAAGAGAGTTTTTTTCTGCTATTAACTCAGGGGAATTTTTTTTCTCCTTCTAGCACAAAAATACTGCGTAAGAGAGCTGGTACCAAAACAGCAAACAGCACTGTGGTGAGGGTAATCCCTAGAGGTGGTAAAGACTCAAGTTCATGTCCTTTTGAAAACTAGAGGTTTGCAGCTTTGTGTGTCACATCCTATGAGAATGCCTTGTCTGTTGATCCTCCTCTGACACTGACCGAAATCCCACCCTGGGCTGAGCCAGCTTTCCCTCTGGGAGCTGGGTGGAAACCAGCACCTTTCCCATCAGAGGATTTTTTCCCTGGAATGTTTCAATCCATTTTGTTCAATGGTTCTCTTCTGCCCTACTAGTTAATGATTCTTCTACTGCGTTTGCTGAGGGACCTCAGTCTGTTACACAGCTTAACCTTCCCTTCATAATTTGATCCCATAACACCAGTGACACCCCTGCAGCGATTCCAGATATTTACATAAACCACCATTTTCATTGGATTGAGGCTGTTGAAAGATCCCAGTTTATTAGAAAGCAAAAACCAGGTCTTGCACCCATATGGTGCAGTATGGGAACAGGGAGTTTGCTTGCTGTGGCCAAGAGTTATCACTTCCCACAGAAGTGAGATGGAGTTGTATAAATTCCAGGATGATATCCCTTATCTGGATGAAAAACTGACTGCTAGCATGTGAGCCAAACTGCTTACAAAGTCCTTCTGAGTTTCCCTTAGAGCATGGCAGGTGCAGACCTACCCACCAGTCTCCAGGGATATGGAAGGTACTGGAAGAGGCAGATCTTGAAGTGCTGGGTGTATTTCCCATCAACAGAAAACAGGTAGCATTTCCTAATATTTGGTTCTTTTCCCTGAGTCACAGTTTAGGTTAATGTTTACTCGTGGTAGGTATTTACCATGACCTGCTTTAGTTTAGCTGAAACAGGACTGTGGATTACCTGGCTTTCAGAGGAGCTGTGCATCTGTGTTTGTATCCTAGCCGAGAAAAGTCCAAGCCACAGGGAAACCAGGGCATGCTGTGAGCACAGAGCATCTGAGACAGTGTGAGCCAAGGAGGAGGACCCTGGTAGAGGAACTGGGTGAGCTAGGTCCTACTCCTGGCTCTGTTCCACCTGCAGGGTGGTCTCAGGCCACCACTTTTCCCCTCTTTGGCCTGTTTTCCTTCTTCCCTTATGCATTGTCTGTTTTGATTGCAAGTTCTGTGGGACAAGCTTCTTACTAGGTGTTCATCCAGTTCCTAGCACAGCGTAGTCCTGTGCTTATTTAAGTCCTCTAAGGCACCGCTATAGTGCAAATAATATTAGATATCTGAACATTTTTGCTCTTATATTTTTAATATGATTATGTGTTTTAAATGTGGTCCTTTGCAGGCCTCCTGCTTTTTTTTCATTTACACCCCAGAGTAATTTTCGGCTTTGATTGCACAGGAGACTTTAACATTTACATCCCTGGAAGAAGCTGGAGCTGTTAGTTGAAAGCACAGCCGTGTGCTGCCCAGTGCAGTCCCAGCCTGCCCAGGGGGCTGCCCTAACTAACCAGAATCAAATTAAAGCGCATCATAAAATTACAGCATGCTTTTCTGTAAAGTTTTATTTTTACTTTCCTGGGCCTGGCCTTCAGGTTTCATTAGGAGCAGCGCTCAGCAGAGCTCCCTGCAGGCTGAGGGTACCCTCTAGAGGAACAGGCACTGGCAGCAGTGAAAAACAGGGATGCTCTGTCTCCCCAGGGGCTTTTTTAGGGCCAGTGAGAAATCAGGGGAAATGAAATGCTGAGTCTGGCCCCTGTCCACCTGTGCACTTTACCCTGTGCAAGGGAGACAGGGTGCTGGTGGGTTTAGGTGTCATGTTTAAAGGGAGATGTGTGCTGCCTTAATCCTTCAAAAATCAGGACTTTGAGGTTCTTGGGGCTGCTGGGAAAGGTGCAGTATGAACAGGGACACAACACTGTTCATATTTCCTCCTGTGCATAGTGCTGGCAGAGAATCAGGTAGGCTGGAAAACATCATCAAGTCCAACCATTATCCCAGCACTCCCAAGCTCATCACTAAACCATGTTCCTAAGCACCACATCTAATAGTTTTTTGAACACTTCCTGGGACAATTATTCCACTGCTTCCCTAGACAGCCTGTTTTGGGAGGCTTGACCACCCTTTCAGTGAAGAAATTGTTCCTAATACCCAATCTAGACCTTCTCTGGTGCAATATGAGGTCATTTCCTCTCTCATCCTATTGCTTGTTACTTGGGGGAGGAGACCAACTCCCACCTGTCTACAACCTCCTTTCAGGTAGTTGTAGAGAGTCATAAGGTCCCCTGTTTAGCCTCCTTTTCTCCAAACTGAGCATCCCCAGCTCCCTCAGCCACTCTTCATCAGACTTTTGCTCCAGCCCATTTCCCAGCTCTGTTGCCTGTCTCTGGACACGATCCAGCACCTCAACATCTTTCCTGTAATGAGGGGCCCAAAGCTGAAAGCAGCATTTGAAGTGTGGTCAGGGTGGTACAATGGCCTCAAGGCTTGTTCTTCAGGCTTACAGGATCATGCAGGCTGAGCAAGACGCTCATGCTGTCAGTTTTCTTCGGCCTGGCCAACCCTGCTGGGAAAATTGCTGCATCTGTCCACGGAGGGGGTAGGTCTTCCTGAAATGAAGCCCCACATCATGGGAAACAAAGGACTTCTTTGGTGTCCAAATTTTTGCAGTTTTTCCCTCTTCACAGGGACCTAGTCCAGCACTAAACTCAGCTCTCAGGCTCCTGTGTGTCAGAGCTGCACCACTAAGATAAATTCACCTGGCTGATCTGCCCAGCTGGGGACCAGCCATGTTCTTTACATTCAGATCTCAGCACTCTCCAGTCCAGTCTGACTGTTTCTTCACTCCCAAAAAGTTCTCTTCTGGAAGGAGTGACTTCTGCAAGCAATACAAGGGCATTGACAACACAGCTGGTTTCTCAAATAATTATGGAAAAGCTTACAATATGTACTGACAGCACAACGTGTATGCAAAATGATACCCCCATCCCATTCTCCCATTGCAAATGCCTAAGCTTTATATTCCTGCTATCTTGCCTCATGGCAGTACTTCAGTGGCTCTCACGTGGTTTGAAAATAAAAGAGGCAGCTCCACCTAGAGGTCTGTGACAAGACAGGAAAACCTGGTTTTCACAGTTCTGCACTTTAGGGTTTCTGTCTGATGCAGTGTTGTGTGTGTGCTTTCTCTTGTGCAGGGTGGCTTTACCTTCTGGTTTCTAAATTTTTTAGAAGTTCCAAGATTTTTGGAGCAGGGCCTTGAGCATCTGTATGTGTAGTTTGCTGCCTGTGTGCAGAGTTTGGGACAGAAACGGGGTGGGCAGGGAGGTCCTGAGCATTGTTTCTCCCTGATTCTTTACAGACATCTCAGAATTTCTCAGCACAATATGAGAGAGGACTGCACTCGAGCCTACACTGGTATTTTCTGGCTGAGCCCACACTGATTCCAAAGGAGGGAAGAGTCCCACTGTGATAACCACCATGGAGTGGGGATGGGAACATGTTGGTAACTTTTACTCATAGATGTACGCCAACAAAAGGACTACTTTAAGTCATTAGGAATCTAACATTTTGATTCAAAGGGTACTTGAGATGGTTTCTTTGTATCTCAGAGCTCTCACAGCACTGAGATTTTAAAGATCTTGATAAAAGTGCATACATTGTATATTTTTTTTCCTATCAGTAATGATTAAAGCATAAACACAGAGATACATCCACTGCATAGCATATCCCAGAGTGCAGGCCTGGCACAGCTCTGCAATTGTATGCTGGTTTTGGTTCTGAACCAAGAGGAGAGTTCTTTATAATGGACTGAAGAATAAAAATCAATCCTTAGGTAGAATTTAAAGGTTAATAGTGCTAAATTATGTGTTTCTTTTTCTTCTAATCACCTCGTCCAGGTAATTGTTCCCTTCTATCTTTGAGCATCCTTCATCACCATTACATTCTCTATAGTGTACTCACCTCAGAATACTTGTAAGTCCATCTACTCTAACCCTTTTCTGCTGTCTTTTCAACTTCCTTCTGTACTATAGGTATTAGAGATGACAGATCTGGTGGTTACTAGAAAATGTATAGATAAATAGAGATTATTGGTCAATGCTGACATTTCAGTGGAACGGAGTTCAGCACTTGAGGTGAAAAAAGAATATGCAGTTCTTGGCAGATGAGACTTTGTTTTAATGAGAAAAGGAAATCTAATGAGAAACAGGGCAGGAAACTGATAGACGAGGCTCAGTCTCGACTGAAAAAAGAACTTTGAGAGCTTGCTGATCCTTTGTCAGAATTAAAGGAGTCAATTCAGTTAGGTATTATTAGCATTAGTCTGCAACATGCAGTCGTAATAGTCTCATAACGTTAATACATTTTTTTCCTCCTCTTTAGCTTACTTACTGTTAAACAATATCTACAATTGTTTTAGCACAGATCATAGTTCTGTGTTTGGAAGACTTAAAAAAATTGCAAAGTTAAACTATTCAGGAAAAGAACAACATCCTACTTCTTAAGGAATAATACTAATATTAGATAAACATTTCTGGAGAACATTGGGAATGCCAGTCCATAAGCAGATCTCTGGCACCCACTGCAGTGGATTTGTTTACCAATCTCTCCATTATTTGCTGTTTCACCTGTTCCATTTTCAGGGCTCAGTCTCTTTCATCTGAAATACATCTACAGAGTGTTGCAGTGATGGGCCCTGATCTGACTCACGACTCTGAATCTTAACATAATTTCCTAAGTAACATAATTTTAAAATGAGCTAAATGTGAACCTGTTATCACATTCATCTAGGGCTCATCAGCTGGGCTTAGGCAGCAGCTCCTGACCAAAGTAGTATAGAAAGTACAAATGAAGATATTTCACAAATGGAAGAACCATCCTGTCAGTGTTCTGTGGCTGGCTGCACCAGCAAATCACAGAATCATTGAACCTTTTGGGTTTGGAGGGACCTTTAAAGCTCAATCCCCATGCAGTGAGTGGAGACATTAACTAAATCAGGTTGCTCAGAGCCCTGTCCAAACTGACTTTGAATGTTTCCAGGGATTGGGCATCCATCACCTTCCTGGACGACCTGTACCAGTGTTTCACCACACTCATTATAAAAAATTTCTTCCTTATATCGAATCTTTTAGTTTAAAACCATTACTGTTGTCCTACTGCAACAAGTCTACTAAAAAGTCTTTTTCCATCTTTCTTATGAGCCCTCTCTAAGTACTGAAAGGTCTTCCTGGAGCCTTCTCTTTTCTGGGCTGAAGAACCCTCTCACAGGAGAGGTACTCCAGCTCTCTGAGCACCTTTGTGGCCTCCTCTGGACCAGCTCCAACAGGTCCATGTCTTTCCTGTGCTGAGTACCTCAGAGCTGGATGCAGCATTCCAGGTGAGCTCCCATGAGAGCAGAGGGGCAGAATCACCTCCATCGACCTGCTGGTCACTCTGCTTTTTGATGCAGCCCAGGATGTGATTTGGTTTCTAGGCTGCAAGCACACACTGATGAGTGATATCCAGCTTTTCACCCACCAGCACCCCCAAGTCCTTCTTGGCAGGGCTGCTCTCAATCCATTCATCCTCCAGCCAGTATTGATACTGGGGGTTGCCACAACCCAAGTGCAGCACGAGCACTTGGCCTTGTTGAGCCCCCTCCCAGGGACCCATTTTTCAAGCTTGTCCAAGTCCCTCTGGATGATATCCTGTCCCTCAGACAATCATAATGTCCTTTCCGTTGCTATGACAGGATCAACTCCTTTTCTGAGCTGACACTCAGATCCTTGGACAGAAAAAAGATCCAGTGACAGCAAAAGGAAAGAATAGCATGCTGCATGAAGTGCATGGTGACTTTGTTAGAAAGACCCATTTCTGCAAGAGGAGCTTGAGGGATGAGAGGAAACAGGAGAGGGAGGTTGGTACAATGGCACAGTATGCCATGCCAGAGGGGGAATGGGTGCTCAGCCTTTTTGTACAGGGTTCTGGATCACAGCCCTGGCATCTACTGATGTACGTAAAGCAAAGACTCTGGGGTCTCCTCTGTGTTTGAACAGTCCTGTTGTTCTTGGGAAATCCTGGGATTCATTACGCTCTGAGCTGTATCAGGAGCTAAAAGAGGCAGAGATGCTCTTTTTATTCTACCCTATTACCACCAGGTAAGGAGAATGTCTTAAGATCTGGGGCCGTTCCCAGCAACTCTCTGCTTCTCAATGATGTAAAGTCCATATCCCTGGGCTTCCTAAATACTTACATATTTCTTGTCCTACTGGTTTTGTTGCACAATATGTTAGCACGTGCTAGCTTGGGAAAGAGGGTAGGAAGGAAGTTTGTTATCAGAAGTTGATAGGAGGGGAGTTGTATCCAAAATGCCTTGTCTATAGGCAGGAGCAGATAAGCTGACTCATATCTCTGAGTCCCCAGCACCACAGCACTACACATCCTTATGCATGTACCATGTGAAACACAGGCATGGGCATACACAAGAGGCTTTAACCTCTGCACCAGGGATAATAGAACACTTTCTAATCACCTGTGCTGGTTGTACAAAATAGCAAAATATACAAAATGTCTTGTATATCAGGGCACTGCAGGTTGAAGAAAACTGCTCAGACTACTTGATGAAAGCCACTTTCATGAGAAGCTGCTGCCAGTCCTTCATGACAATTTGACACTGGAGTTGTTTTTCCATTGTTCTGAACCAAATGAGGGTGAAGAAAGCAGAGAGAGGAGTGCATCAGGGGTCTTCAGCATTCAGAATGTGGAAGGGAAGGTCTTTCAGATCTTGATAATACTGGCTAATATTCCTCACCTGCAGGCATTTGTGGCTCTAGGCTTACTTGTAAACCAGAAGGCCAGAAGAGAACTGTACAATTATCTGGAATAAATCTTACATGCAAAACAGAAACCCACAACCCTTGTTTGGTGCATCAGTCCCAACAAAGAGGAACTAAAAGATATGTTTAAACTTGAATGTTGGATTCCAGTGAATTAGAAAGACAAAACCATGAATGAAGCAGAAGATTCTACAGCCTCCTACGTACACATTAATGTTTCTTTACTTAAATCCCATTATTATATATGTGGGTGAAAGCTGCTGCCCAACAAAAAGATACAGAAAAACCAGAAAAACAGAGGGCACTGCAGATGCCTGATGCCTCAGAGCTCTCTGGTTTAAAGGAGAGGTTTGTTGGGCTCAGAGGGACTGGTAGGAGGGGCTGGCACATGAACTGACTATCCACGTAGATGGCTTGAACCCATTTCTGAGTGTGTCCATCATGTTCGGGAATAAGTGAGAAACTAAATTATAAATAATAGGGCAAGACTGCTGGGAAAGAAATAAATCCCAGTAAATCAGAACAATCAGTTTGTTCTCCAGTGTTTCCTGTACAAGTAATAAAATCTAATAACTGAGTTGCTGTTAACAGTTAATGACCACTGCATTTGTTAATGGACCCAGACAAATGAGAGCAGTTTAATACAACAAACAGGCCATTAGCTGTATTAATGGTTGGCTTGTAGGAGTTAGGGTTCTTATAAACTATATTCTGCAGTTTATAATACCAGCACTTTATAAAATGACCAGGTGTTTTCCAAAAAATAAAAAATAATAAGGATCAGGTGAGCTCCAATGTAGTAGTAGAAAACAAGCATGGTAGCTAAGAAAAGCTGATATTAGGCTAAAATATCTTTTTCTAGTTTGCACTGGAATAAATCAGGATCAACAGCAGACACACGAGTCTTATATAGCTTAAATGAGTGGCAGCTCTGCTTTTGACTTCAATGAGTTTGGGATTGATCCTGTAATTATTATCATTAGAGAGGAATTGGACCTTCCCCCCCCTCCCAGACCACAAATGATTCCACACATGCGATATTCGGTCTTTAGCAGCTGTCATTATTTAGAGGTTTAACAAGCACTCTTATAGAAAGAACTATAAAAGGGAAGTGGTATAAATAGACTAAAATTAATACAGGAACAAAATAGAGTTAGTTCCTGCTTCACTTGCCTCTACAGCTCTTTTAATTTTTGTATTTTTACAGTGTATTTAGCTGCAGTTTCATTTGTAAGAAGTGTCAGCAGCATTTTTTGCAATGGTTGTTATGAAAGGCACAGTTTTTCCATCACTTTACAGACTGACTGCTGAATGTAACCAGTGTCTGGTAGAAATATGAAGTGGAACGATTTAAGCATTTGCTCTTAACTTGCCAAATGAGGACGATACTAAATTATTACAGAATTATATGTTACTGAAGAAGGGAATAATGCACACTTTGGTAGGAAAAAGACTCTGATTTGCGTATAGCTGCAGTGTGAGATGAGGTCAGGTTTAAACCATAAACTTACAACAGAGTTTTGCCAAATTCTTTGGCTTTGTGGAGCTGAATTGCAAGTTTTCCAGATAGACCCCCAAAAACATAAGAGAGAAGTTGCATAAACTTCTCCTTGTGGTCACTGTGATCTGAGGGAAGAATGCAGGAGTAAGCTCAGAGAGTTGTTCCCATCTATGGCCATTCATCCACATGCAGGAAATGGTGCCTAAGCCGGTCTAAAGAGGTGTCACTCTGCAGTTTTTTACTTAGATATGGAAATTAAAATTACAATCCAGGGGAACACAATAGGCTCACTGGGTCCCTCCTAGATTCATCATATCTCAGCCATGCTGTTCCATGTCCTTCCTCTCTTTATTCCTCTCAGATGGCAATTTGTGGTTTAAGAAGTTCCTGAGCCAGGGTTTATCTCATGGTCAGTAGCCACTAGTAAGTCTATCCTCCATAAATATCTAGTCCTTTATGAGGCCACTTATATTTCTGCCCCCCATTTTTGGCAATGAATTCTAAATTATTTTGCGAAAAGGTGTTTGCTTCTATATGTTTTAAACCTGCGACCTCAAAATTTCTGTGAGTGCCCTTTAGGTCTTGGCTGGTAAAGAATGAAAAATCCTTTCCCATTCATCCAGCTCATACACTTTATGACTGTGCAGATGTCTCTCACATTTTCCTCTTCAGTCATTCCTTCCCAGACCCAAAAATCTTAAGTTGGAGAGTCTCTCTCCCTTCTCAACCATGTTTCATGCCTTTCATTATCTTTTTCTGTGCGTTTCCTAGTTCTACTCTGCAGATTTTTAGATGCAGGGAGAAGTGGGCTTGCACATAATAAATGGTATGGGTGTATCATTTATAAAGTGCCTGAGTGACAGTTTTGGCATTGCTGTCAGTTCTGTTTCTAATCATTACCAATAGTCTATTTGTCTTTTTGATTGTTGGTGAGCACTAAGCTGTTTTTTTCCAGGGGGTTCTCTACCACTATACTAAAATCTTCTCCCAGAGTGGCAGGTTATCAAACCTGCTTGCTTATCCTGTAATTTACCCATAATTCAGATTACATTGCCTCTTGTGCTTTATTTTCTGTTTGTTGTCATTGCATGTCTTCCAGCACGCTGCTGCTCAGGCACATCAGATCTGTTCATTCTTCTCAGGGGGTTTCTGGAACAACTCTGTGCCATCAGCCGACTGCTCAGGAAACCATCCAGCTTGGCAGGAAGCACTGGGAAGAGCCCAGCCTAGCTGAACACTGGAGGGCACAGAATGAATCACCAGGCCATGCCTGGAGCCCAGTCTCCGAGGTGCTGCAGAGGAAGAGAAGGGAATCCATGCTCCTGCAGTCCTGCCTGGCTCCCTGAGCTGTGCAGGGATGATCAGTGCTGTCATCACCAGATGGTGCTGCTGCACTCAGCCTCGCAAGGTCATTGTGTGTAGGGATGTTTTGCCTCCTAGAAGAAAATACTGCACTGGGGATGTTTTTCCACTGTGCAGATGTTTGCAGAGTAGGAAGGGTATGTTCTGACTTCATGTCACTCCTCAGTTCTCTTTGAGAACAGGACATTTGGCCTTTGGCTGGGAGTTCAGAATAGGGGTGTGTTCAGATGTTGTTTGAGATGATCTGTTCCAGAATGTTCCAGTGTTTGAGTGGATAAACAAAATCAATTAGATTCACATCATATGCATCCACATGACTGGTTTTTCCCCCAGTAGAAAACTGGCCAGCAATGGGTACTGCTGCTCATCAGAAGTACTTACAACTCTAACTCACCTATTTTTCCATGAGTTTTAGAATACTTGCTGGTTTTTTAAAAGTCCAGGTACAGAAATCATACTATCACATGAGACTCCAATGCAGGAAGAGCCAATGAGCAGCATGTTTGAGAGCAAAACATTCGAAACCTTTGCTAAGGCCAAGGATACACCAAGCTCAGCCAAGATCAGAGAGAAGGACCCTCCACAACGCCTGGCCCACGCACCCCAGCTCTGTGCTAGCCTGGAGCCTCCGGCAAAAGGTGCTAGGCGAGACCCAAGGCCACTCACTTGGATTCTGGAGCCGAAGCTACAGAGGCTCTGAGGCCAACTACACGCCAACAGAGAAAGAGATCCTAGCAGCTTATGAAGGAGTGCAAGCTGCCTCAGAGGTGATTGTCCCAGAATCACAACTCCTCCTGGCGCTTCAACCAGTGCCGAGCTGGATGTTCAAGGGAAAGATGCCTTCTATGCATTGTGCCACTGAAGCTCCATGGAGCAAGTGGATTGCTTTGATCACGCAGCGCACCCAAATTGGAAACCTTAATTGCCCTGGGATCTTAAAAATGATCACAAATTGGCCTGAAGCTGAGCACTTTGGTCTAGCAGATGAAGAGGAAGAAGAGCCAGTGGTACGGGCTGAGGAAGCCCCACCATACTATGAACGGCCAGAGGGAGAAACACGCCACGCCCTTTTCACTGAGGTTCCTGTTGCATCGTAGGAACGAACCGAAAATGAAGAGCAGCTGTATGGAGCCCCACAAGACAAGTTGCAGAAGCTACTGAAGAGGAAGGTGGATCGAGTCAGTTTGCAGAGCTCAAAGCCGTCCAGCTGGCCCTGGACATTGCTGAACAAGAGAAGTGGCCGAGGCTTTACCTCTCCACTGACTCGTGGATGGTGGCCAATGCCCTGTGGGGATGGTTGGATAGATGGAAGGAGGCCAATTGGAAATGCAGAGGGAAACCCATCTGGGCTGCTGCTATGTGGCAAGACATTGCCACCTGGGTAGAGAAGTTGATTGTGAGAGTCCGCCATGTAGATGCCACGTGCCCAAAAATGGAGCCAATGAGGAACATTGCAACAGTGAACAGGCAGAGCGAGCTGCACAAGTTTGAGTGTAGCAGGTAGATCTGGATTGGCAGCACAAGGGAGAGTTGTTCCTAGCGAGATGGGCCCATGATACCATTAGGGCAGAGATGCCACTTAGAGATGGGCATGAGGCTGAGGGGTGGATTTAACCATGGACACAATTTCCCGGGTTATCCATGATAGTGAGACATGTGCTGCTGTTAAACAGGCTAAGAGACTGAAGCTCATGTGGTATGGTGGATGTTGGAATAAGTATAGGTACAGGGAGGCTTGGCAGGTTGATTACATCACACTGCCAACAGACCCAGCAAGGGAAGCTCTATGTGCTCACCGTAGTGGAAGCCACCACTGGATGGCTGGAGGCGCATCCGGTGCCCCACGCCACTGCCCGAAATACCCTCCTGGGTCTTGAAAAGTAAGTCCTGTGGTGACACAGTACCCCAGAGCTAATTGAGTCAGATAATGGGACCCATTTCAAGAACAGCTTAGTTACCACCTGGGCAAAGGAGCATGGCATGGAGTGGCTGTACCACATCCCATACCATGCAGCATCCACAGGAAAGGTTGAATGGTGTAATGGACTGTTGAAGAGCACACTGAAGGCGTTGGGTGGGGGGACCTTCAAACACTGGGATAACCACCTAGCAAAGGCCACGTGGTTAGTCAACACCAGAGGCTTCATCAATCAGGCTGGTCCTGCCCAGTCAGAGTCCCTTCACACTGTAGATGGAGATAAAGTTCCTGTAATATACCTGAGAGGTATGTCAGGTAAACCAGTTTGGATTAAGCTTGTCTCAAGCAAAGGCAAACCCGTTTGTGGGATTGCTTTTCCTCAGGGACCAGGCTGCACTTGGTGGATAATGCAGGAAGATGGAGAAACATGATGTATACCTCCAGGGGACCTTATCTTTGGATGAACTGCCCCTAACACTGTGCCTGTATTTGTATGGAAATATTTGTGATCTGTATATAGTTGGGGTAATGGGTGTACGTATATAGTTCAAAGGTTTAATTTGATATGGTGTGGTGGTATGGGAAAAAACTTAGGGGTGGATAATGTCATAGGTTTTTCCTGTTTGTCTAAAAGAAAAAAAAACTCTGCTTGGATTTTTTTTGCTTTACCACTGGGAAAGAAAGGTGTTGAGTGTGGGGCAGAGGAGATGGTTAGAGTGAACACAGACACAAAAGGATGGCCTAATGGCCCCACATTCCAAGTTAAGCGGCCTCCTAAGACCTGGGGGAGGAGGTAAGCTTTTCTCCTGTGGAGAAAGCACTCTCTTCCTTTTTTTCCCTGGACTCAGGGTGTGTGCAGTGTGGAGAAGCGAGCTGCGGGTTCAGGTTTTTTCGGCCAGGCCGCTGATTCTTTAGGCCCTGAGGGAGGTCCCAGTTTTGCATCCAACCCCTCGCATCCAGTCTTCCTCATAACTGGCCCTCCTCAGCAAACATCTCTGTCTTATTA
>NW_020897844.1:1650795-1689870 GCF_003984885.1 Neopelma chrysocephalum | reverse complement strand
GGGGGGGAGCGGCGGTGATTAAAGACGATGAATTAATTAATAATGGGGACAGTGCGAGGAAGAAGCGTTTCGAAGGGAAGGAGCTGTCCACGCCCAGCACGGGATTTTGTGGGGGGGAAGCGTTATTGAGGTCACGGCACCCCGGAATTGCCCGGCTTTGTTGCACCCTCTCGGATGCCCAGTTGAAGGGTTTGGGGTTTAACGTGAGCGAGGTGGGTCCCATCCTGTTGAATCCTGGGTGTTTTCCAGCTGGGATGGGGATGCTGGTGCCCAGCCCCGTGGGTTTGGGGCTGGGGTGGTGCTGCTTGGTGTAACTGGTGGTCCCTGGATGTGCCTTGCACCTCCCAAGCATCCCAGTGCCATGCTGGGGTTGCCCCTTGTCCTGCTGGAATTTCCCCCTTGTCCCTTCCATCTGCCTCTTCCCATGCTGCCTCTTCTTTCTTGTCCCAAAATCCCACCAGGCAGGGCGTGGGGCTTGCCCCCCTTTCTGAATTTTGCCTATTTTTTTTTCCACCTGTAGTTGTTGGCTATTTCTTTGTTTTAAGCCTAACTTAGATGGGAAAAGGGAAGTTTCCTCTCCAGGTGTTTCCAGGGGTGCACACCTGCCCTCCTGCCTCAGAGCGATTAAATCTGCAAGGAGCTGAAACAGCTCATTTCAGGTGAGGGATAGAGATTTCTCCCTGCATCCCTGCCTGCCACATTAGCACAGGGGAGGATTCGCTTGGGGGGGGGATGATTTTTCCTGTCTTTTTCAACACCTGGAAACGCAATCCTGTTGTTGCTCGCAGAGGGCAGCTGCCATCACTTTAAAGGGAGTTTCTCCTTCCATTTGCTGTGGTACCACCACGCGAGGTGCAGCTCCATTTGCAGCGAGAGGCTGGTCTTGCCTGGAAACGGGCTGGCTGGAAGGAGCAGCTGAGATGAGCTAAGCTGTCACTGCCACGATTTGTATGCAGCGTGTTCCTGAGCGTGGATCTGGGCAGATGTTGGACGCGTGTCTGAATCAGTGGAACAAAATTCACTACTGAGAATCATTAATTTGTTCTGTCGAGCGATGGCTGCCTGCTTATGTCCGTGGAAGGGTTTCTGGCTGTGCTGCCAGTGCCTCAGATTTGGGGTGTTTGATGGCTTTCCTTGTGCGGTTCAGGTTTTTTGGCATTTTTTCCCTCAAGGTGGTCAATCAAATCAGGTCTCAGTTGGGCATTTACAGCCTGCTCTTGAGAGAAGGAAAATGAAAACCTCGTTCTCTCTAGAAGTGAGAAATTGTCTAACCCAGTTATGCATTGTTCCCCCTCGATATGCAAAATGCTTGTTTTTTACCCCGTGATGTGCAGCTTAAGGAGAAGAGCAAAGTGCTGGTTGATTTACATGTAATGTATAAAGGTTTTGATCATAGAATGGTTTGGGTTTGAAGGGACCTTAAAGCCCATCCAGTGCCACCCCCTGCCATGGGCAGGGACACCTTCCACTAGCCCAGGTTGCTCCAAGCCCTGTCCAACCTGGCCTTGGACACTTCCAGGGATGTGGCAGCCACTGACAGATAATTCACATCTGATAAAAGTATTGCATTTTCTCGTTCTTTGGAATAAGGTTTGTTTTTTGAGACCCAGCTCTTGTGCTCTGGGGAAACGTGATGCCCATCTCACAGATGGTATCACAGATCAGACAGGGATGTTTATCCTTCATTAGCTGGGATTAACTGAGGACAGAAGTGATGGGACCTCTGTGTGTCCTGTGGGGTGTTCCCAAGAGGAAGAGATGGGTCCAGTCCCTTCAGGTCACAAGTGCAACAGTACAGGTTTTGTGTCCCTCCCTCACTACTTGCCCTTTTCAAGTACTGTGTTAAGTATTTACAGGTCAGGCTTCTAATTTAGTCTTCCTCACCCTTCCTCCTCCTCTGTATCCACTTGCAGCCTCTCTATTCCCTAGGCATTCCATTCAAACTGTCCCATTCCCTCTGTCCTTGATATTAACTGCAGTTTCAGCAGGACCCAGCTGGACCAAGTAAACATATTTATTTCCTATATGAGAAAGGAGTGCTCTGGCTTTCTCATTTCCTTCTCGAAAGCCATGGGAGGGGTCCTTGTAGGATAAAAATGAGGAAAAGAAGACACCAAGTGCTCTTTCTCCACGGAGGCTGAGCGGGTGTATCCGGTCAGGGATGCTTGTAGCACACGAGTGAGGTGGGTACCTTGTCTTCTGCTTTTCATGTTCCTCTGCTTCATTTTGGAGAGCCGTGTTCCTCGTTGCACGCTCGCAGATCCATGTGGCATCGTTGTCTTCTTTCCAGGGTTTTGCCAGCTGTGGGATTTGGCAGTGTTTGGGTACCACCTTGCTGGGGCTCAGCCGGGTGGTTCTTAGGGTGCAGTAGCCGGGAGTGGAGCAAATTTCTCTGTGCTGACGTTTGTATCCTCACTTGGAAGCTGGGCTTTGCAGCGCTGTGGGGCTGTTGGAAACGGCTGGGAAAAGCCACGTTGGAAAAATGCTTTTGAGCTGGTGCCTGTGCTGAAGCTCCTGAAAGCTCCTGCCTTCATCAGCAGGGGAGTGACAAATTGTCCTGACACAACTGCGAGTGCTGATCCCATCGGAGTGTGTCTGTGTGTGCCCGTACGGGCGCTGGCATCGCTGTCTGAGGTGGGTGCTGGGGTGTGCCCACCTCCAGCCTTCCAGACAAATCCCTTTTTGTTGGCAAAGCGTTGAAAATCGGATCATGAGGCAGCGTTTGAGGGGAAGTGCTCAGGGTGGCCGGTCCCTTTTTTTTTTTTTGCCCCCAGTAGGAAGGTTATTCAAAAGCTGGAAGAAAGCTGTGGATTTGGGTTTGTCTTGAGCAGAATAATCTTATTTTCTCAGCCCAGTGTGCTGATGAGGCTTGGCTGTGGTGTTGGTGTCCTTTGGGGAGCGATGCTAATTTAGCTGTAGGAACGCTCTGACACCTGATGAATGAGAGAAGAACCAGGGCACTGGTTTCCACCTGGCTCCCAGTGTTTTCCAGCTTGCTCAGCCTGCTGCTTGGTGAGGTCAGGCAGTTGTAGGTTGGCTTAGTGCTTCCTAGGCTGTGTGCTGGCTGTCCCCGAGTGTGGGGCTGGACTGAGAGGTGGAAACCTGCAGTGAAATGGCTTGGACTTGTGACAGTCTGATGCTGAGAGGGCGTGTGGTGTGTTGGGGCTGCTGGAATGTGGCAGAAGGGATTAGCAGCATTTTAGGAGGGTTGTGGCTCTGACTGCAGGTAAAGCAGCCAACCCTGAGCAACAGGGTCGATGCTGGTGCTTTCTGGCTCGCTCTGAGCTCTGCAGACCCGTGAGTCTGTGGAAAGGTACTGAGAACAAAGCAGAATGAACCTCTCTGGGTGTGTTAAAATAGCCAAGACTGTTAAAACCCGAGGTGATCGTTTCCCTTGTGTACCTGCCCTGCCAACAAGTGGAGGGGGAGCCCCAGCCCCAGCCTGGCTGTTCCCAGCCTGTGTTCAGAGGAGCAGCAGCTGATGCCTTGGGAGGAGGACAGCAGCTCTCGGAGGATCCCTCAGTGCTGCAGAGGCAGCAGAGCTGGGCTGGCTTTCTAGGTTTTTCTGCCAATCCAGCATAATCTCTTTCTGCCTCAGGAGCTTTGCTTGCTTAGCTGTGGTGTTCAGACTCCAGAGGGGGCCTGGATAGTGTCTGGGATCACCCCAAGGCCATATCCTTGCAGCTGGGGGTGCTTCTCCATAAGGTGCTGAATCCTGGCAGGGCTCTTCTTGCCCATGGAGATGGAAGAGGAAGGAGGTAATTGCAGAAGTCTGGATTGCTGATCCTTGCAGAGCAGCACAGAGATGTTCCCACTCACCTCACAGGATTCCTGGGAAGAGGATGAGGGTGAGTGATCCAGGGCAGAGGTTTGTGGGCCATTTGGTAAAACCTTGCAAGCACAGGTTGGCTCAGCCTTGCCAGGTGCAGCCCCAAGGTGGATCACTGCTCCTTCTTGGAGATGGGGAGCATCTGCTCTGTGCAGTGTTGTTCCCACCTGGCTTTTTAGCATGAACAGCCCTCGATCCCAAGCTGTCTTTGCAGATCACCCCAGGATGTGCTGGATACAGCAGAATTGTGGCCCTTTAGGTAACCCCTTGTGTGGTTTTTAAGGTGAACACAGCCCTGGTGTGAGGGACTGAGCGAATCTGAGTCTTTCCTTGCAGCAGGATGGATCTCCCTCCTCCATCTGGGAGCTGGAGCTTTGTTTCACACTGAAATCTGCTGGTTGTAGGCTGGGTTTTTTTAAGTGCCTGTGGAAAGCATGTGTGGTTTACGCTGGAGTCTGGAGGAGATGTATCTGTGCCTTTAGACTTGAGTGGGTTTTCTTTGCAAGTCTAATGAGCCCTTCACACTCCTTAGAAATTAACCCACTGGTTTTTCCCTTTCCCTTCCAAGCAGACTGATTAGTAAAGGTGGTCATTACGTGTAGCCTGGCTCCTGTTTTCAGTGTCTCTTCTTTAAATATCCAAGGAAAGGGAGCACCAGGGGATACCTTCTGTTAAACTAAAGGGATTATTGCTGCACTTGGGCTAATTATTTCCATCTTTGCAGCCTCTCTGCTGTACCTGCCCTGACCTCTCTTCCTGGAGCAGATCTGGTGTCCCTGCCTGTCTGCCCTCTCTCAGTGCTGTCCTTCAGAGCAGTGGGTGGGATTGTCCCACCGATGCCTTGGGAAAGCAGAGGGATTTGTCCCCAAGCTGGTCAGGCCTGCCAGAGCTCAAGGAGCGTTTGGACAACACTCTCAGGCACAGGGTGGGATTCTTGGGGTGCATGTCCTGGGCAGGGCCAGGAGTTGGACTGGGTGATCCTTGTGGGTCCCTTCCAACTCAGAATATTCTGTGATTCCAAGTGATGATGCTCCAAGGGAAGAACAGAGGTTGATGCAGGTTATTTCAGGATGAGATGCAGTCCTAAGGGACGGGTTATACAAGTCCATAGGAAGAAGGGCTGTTTTAACTCTGCTGTTTGTGGAGACACCTCACTTCCAAGAGAGGTGATGAAACCACTTGTATTCAGGGTTTTGAGTAGCACGTGTGTGACTTTGAAGAGCTTTCTGCCACTTGTCAGCCTTTCACTTTATGGCTCCCCCTCAGCTCCTGTCCCGGGCTGTCTGCCTGGAAGTGCCTGATGTAATTTCAGATGGATTTCATCAGTGTGTCGAGTCACTTGCTGCAGAATGAAATTCCTTGAGGTGTTTGTAAATGACTCAGAAAATCTAAAGAAGCCTCTCCCGTGATTCCTGAGGACATCCAGCTCAGCAATACCTGTGTTTGTGGTGGCCTGGCGATTCATTTTTGAGATAAATCAGCTTTTTTCCATACATTTGAAAGGAATGGGCTTCCCTTTTTGCTGGGCTGCCCTTTTGAAGTTGAAACTGGAGAAGCAGGGGAATGACCAGAGTGGTGCAATTCTTCCCTGCCTAGGAAACATTTTATCTTTTATTTGATCAAAGCTTGACTTAGATCCTGGCTGTGTTGGCTTGGTCTCAATGTGAAGGTGTGTGTGTGTGTGTTGCTCACGAGCAGCTCTGCTCCTTCTTGTGTGGAGTGAAATGTCACTTCACGTGAGCTTCCTGGTGCATGGAACACATGTGGCCAGCTGTGCTCGTTCCCAGTTGAGTCGAGGGCAGATCAGAGCTGTCACACTCAAGATGAGAGGCCACGTGATGGGGAAACTGTTTGTCCTGGCTGGGTGCTGAGATTTCATGTACCCAGGCAGCAGGATGAGCATTGGGCAGAGGGTGAAGGGGATTGTCCCTGCTCTGCAGGGCTCAAGGTGAGTGTGTTCATTGTGTGGTTAGTTTGAGGGCACGGTGATGACAAAAGAGACTGTCCCAAGAGGAGGGATAATCCAGAGGGATGAGTTTCCTGGAGGTTGGTCTGTCCTCCAGCCCTTTCTGGCTGCTCAGGGTGACATGTCAGTGCAGGCTGGCAAGAGGAGCCTCTGTATAAAAATGACACTTTTATCTGAAGCTGCTCTTCACTTTGGTGTGGTCAGAAGTGACAAAGGTTTGGAAATGTGGCTCGTGTTCCTCTCCTACTGCTGACCCACCTTGTACAAAGTGCTGACGAGCTCCATGCAAGTGCTTTATTACCCTCCCACTGCAGATCCTGGATGTGATGGGGTGAGAGTTGCTGGGATTGAATTACCTGTGTGGTTTAAGGTGAGACCTGTGATGAAGCTGGGCTCTGTTACAGAGCTGGAGCTTCACATGCTCTCTACTGGTAGCTGTAGCTTGTGGTGTTAGCGAGCCCAAAGCTGGGATTTAATCCAAAGTCAGAATTGCCTTTGTGGTTGATTTTTCAGCTCCCACTTACTCTGAATTCAAGGGCAGACTTTACCCTGAGCAAATTCTGCCCTCTGAAGTTGCTGCTTATTTGTGGTTTTTACCTACTGCCTCATCAGCATGACAAAGGGTGCTGCCTGGAGCTGCCTGGAGGGGTTTGTACAAGGAGCTTTTAACAATGGACATCTCCAAATTGGACAGAAAACTACATGCTTTTCCCTCATCATCTTCCTGTTATAATGGAGAGCCTGGCAGGCATGCATAGGCAGAAGTAATAAATGTTGCTGTTGGGGGCAAAAAGGAAAGCAGGTAAAAGTACAGCTAAAGATCTGTGGTGTGGGTTGTAGTCACTGCCCAAGAGAACAGATTCAAAATGAGGGTGTTGGACCTATCCTGCGATAAAGGGAGTGAATCTGGGGCTTGTGGAGACTTTCAGGGTCGTGGTGGTGGGTGGGTGATCTGAAAAGAGCAGCTGTGAACTGGAGGAGCCCCTGGTGCTCCCTGGTTTTGTTCTCATCCCGAGCAGCACATTGGGCATGTACCAAATCCGAGCAGCACATTGGGCACGTACCAAATCCAAGCACCACATGCACACGTGGCCATGTTGTCCTGTCTCCTCTCCCTCCTCATCAATCTCTCCTGTTCCTGTCCTCTCTCCCTTCCATTTTAATTCTTGCCTGGCAGACCCAGGTCCATGTTCTCCTGTGGTGCTCCTGGGAGCTTCTTTTGCCCAGCTCTTGCCTTGGTCAAGAGCTCATCGATTGGACTTGCTGAGGGCAAGGTGGGGGCCCATTTCCCTGCAGAATGTGAAATTCCAGCGCTGGGAATCTCTCAGCTGCAGCCCTGCTGAGCTGTCACTGCTCCATCCTTATTTCATGGTTTTGGAGCCTATTTTGCATGAGTCCTGCCTTTCCCCCTGTTTCAGTGGTAGCTGGATTACCTTGCCAGCTCCTCCCTTCCCCCAGGTTCCTCCAGGCAGGAGATGAAGAATGAATATTCTTTAATGTGAAGGCACTTATTAATGCTTAATCTCTCAAATAAGTCACTGCTTTTGTGTCTAATAATAGGGTTTATTGTCACGGCTGTCTGAGGTCTGTGCTCATTTCATTAGCTACTGTTGCTCACATTTAACGGAGGAGTTTTGGACTTCATGGGGTCGTTTGCTCTTCCAACATCCAAGAGCCTCTTGGTGCTTAAGTTCCTAAATGGAAAAATCCTGTCTGGGGGTTGGTGTGCAGGTGAAAAGCACCTTGCAGTGCTTGAGGTGGCCTGGGTGAAATGCTTGGCTTTGTTAAGAGGAGGGAACTGGGTGATGCTGGAGGGAGGTGGGTGGGTGTAAAGCGAGTTTTAAAGCCGAGTAAGGATTACTTGGCACTGAAGTCCTGCAGTCTGCAGAGAGGGAAATGCCCTGAATGCTTTTCTTCTGTGAAAATGAGCAGTTCTGCCAGGTGGGTAAAGCTTTTGGGCTGTGTGGGGTGTTCTTTGCTGCTGTGAGAGCAGAACCCGGCGTCTCCCACCGGCAGCAAACCGCTCCTGCCTCCCTCGATAAGGGATGACAAAGCCGTGGCTTAGGTGTGGTCAGAACCTCTCCATTCATCCACTGTGATAAAAACAAGCACTGCTGGAACACCAGCACCCCTGTGCCTGCCAGCCTTTGTATTAGTGATTTAGAGAGAGCCCGTGACCTTAGGGAACATCAATGGATCCCTGGTAACCCGAGAGCAGGAGCGATATTATTTTAAGCCAGAAGTCGGGCTCTGAAGCAGGAGCTCCTTTTGTACATGTCATACGTGTGACAGCAGAGCTGCATTTAGAGCTGAAAGCAGATAAAATCCCCGAGGAGACTGATTGCCCCTCATTTATTTTTAACAAATGTACTGGGGAAGATTGAGCCTGAATTCCTAGACTTGGGGCAGGCTGAAATTTGGACAATTTCCACTCTTCACCCCTGTGGAAAGAAAGGTGGGCACCAACTGGGCTAATTCCTGGGGAAGATGAAATGCATATTGATTATGGTTATTTTTTTTTTAACTTGCCCCTCCTTTAGCCTTTGGGTTAGGAGGGGAAATAATGGTTTTACAACTCTTTGGCTGAATTTATGGCCTGGGCTCCCATGTGGGATGTCACTAGTCACGCTGCCTGCACCTGCTTGTGCTGCAAATCTGCTCATCAGCTCCATAAAACTAGAATCAAGGCAAGACAGATTGCTGCTTGATTGTCATCCCAAGTGGCTCAAACTGGGCAAAGACCAGCTGGAGAGAGACATCCGAGTGCCCAGTAGGGATGTTTTGGTATAAAGGTTTTTATTTGCTGTTCACCCTTACTGGAAAATCCTTGTTTGCCTTGTGCCTCAGCATGGTTCAAACTGTACTCCCTTGTTAGGAAGAATAAAGGTACAAATGCAGCTTCTGTGGGGGTTTTATATGAGAAGGAAGAGCTCAGGCTTGGTTGGTGTGTCACAGTCCTTTCCCTTCCTGTCAGGAGCTGAATGATTCTCTCATCCCTACGCTCTGCTCTCCTGCTGGTGTTTGTTTTTTCTCTTGAGCACCACCAGATTAGGCTGCATTTATCTACTTACTGCCCCTTCTAATACAGATGTAATAAAAAATTGCTGCTTTTAGTTGTGGTAAACACTGTTGTAAACATTTTGAGGGAACAGTGTTATTGCTGCTGTGCAATAAGATGACGGAGGAGATGGAAGCTTGATGAATGTCCTATTGTTTGTGTCTTTGGGCATTAAAGAATAAAAAAAAAAGACATTCAGGAAACACACTCTGACTTTTGACCTCAACTGAAGTGTCTCTTAGTCATGAAAAGCAAAAATAATGCAGCAGAGCCAGACAGAAGCTAAAATGGCCTTTGCTGAGCCCTGCCTAGTTGCAGGGTGACTGCTGGGGTGAGGACAAATCCTGCTAAAGCCCTGAAAGCTGGTGAGATCTGACGTGTTTGTTTCTTTCTAGGGTAAGAAACCAGTGTGTCAAGAATGCATGACACTTTCCTCTGTATTTATAGAGACACTGTCCTGGTAAGGCATCCTGCTGCGTTCCAGCGCTGTCAGTCACCTTCGGGGTGCTGGAACTGGACACTGTGGGGCTGTTTGGTGCCCAGTTTGAGGTGTCACGTGGCTAAAAGTAGTGGCTTGGTGAAGTGAGCACTGTGTGTAAACTGCACATGGAGACCTGTGTTCCTCCTGTGGGGGTGAGCTGTGGTTTTTCAGACAGGCTGGTTCCTGCCCGCGTGTGTCCGAGCGCACCGAGCATCTGCTGGGCACCCTGTCCCTTCCCTCCCTGTTCCTTGTGGAGCTCTCTCTGCTGCAGCACACTGGAATCCACTTCTGCACCTGCAGACTTGGATCCTGCAGGAGGGAAGCAGTGCTCCCTGGGGAAGCTCACCTGCCTTGGCTTCCCCCCCAGGACAGGCTTTCTGTCTCTGCGAGAGCGATGCCAGCCGTGGTGGTGTGGCAGTAACTGGAGCAGATGGTGCCGTTGTCATCATTTTATTTTCTATCCATGTGCTGAAACAGCTCAAAATAACTTCAGAAATGACAGCCCAATCCGTGAAGAATATTTTCCTTGCCCTGAGAAAATCTCCTGCAACATTAGTGGCCACAACACTTACCTGGTCCTGTCATGTCCGCTCTGACTGGGATCGCTCACTAGACTGGAGCTGTGGCATGAGGAATCTTTCATATTTAATATCTTCATTACTGTGGCAGCATTGAATATTCACATAACTTCTGTCTGGGTGCAGCAAATGTTGTCAGTACGGTGAAATCAAAGAGAGAGAAGCAGCTGAGATCAAAGTAAGCAATAAACACACACCTTGTGTCTTGACAGTGTGTTTTTCAAGCCTGAGGCAAAACCTGGAGGGGCTCAGGTGCAACTGGGTGGTGGCTGATGCTGGCACACTTTCCCTCTCTTTCCCACACTTCCCCTTTCTGCCACATTTCTGCTCCAAAGCCAGGCTGAGGTGACCCACAGCGCTACTGTCACACACAATTTGATTGTAAGAGGCTCAGTTTCTGCTGGTTTAGTTCCTGGAACCACCTCCTGGGTGGTGTTGGAGCAGGGCTGGTGGTCTGAGGGAAGAAGGACCAAGCAGTGTCATCTGAGCCTTGCTTGGCAAATTGCAGCCTTGCTCTGCCCAGTTTTTGAGGGCCTCGCTCTTTGGATCTTTCCACAATCAAAAACTGCTGTTCTGAAAAAAAAAGTATCTACTTTTTTCACCACGAATTTTGGGCCCTTCCTGTGGTGTTGCACCACACACACATTATTGACTTGGTTAAGGTGGGAGGTGATGTCAAGTACCCAAATGTTCAAGTCCACAGGGGTGTAAGTGAACTTTTCTTCTCATAAAATTCTGTTAATTTTTGAGGCTTCTGGTTGCACATTGATCTCAGTGTCAGCATCATTTAAGCCTGGCACCAGACACAGCAGCATCTTCTGCCTTTGCCCACGTTGAGGTCGGGGAGGGAAGCTGGTGTGCAGCCTGTGCTGATCCCAGCTGGCTGGAGCAGCTCCTAGGAAGTACAGGATGTGACCCTTCCCAGCACGGGAAGGCTTAATCCTGCCCATTTGTCCCCAGGGGCCCTGGCTCTGTGTACCACAGAAACAGTGGCTGTTTACTCCTCCAGCAAGGAAAGGAAAGATTCCCAGGGCTGGCAGGAAGGCAGCAGAATGCTGCAGGGTGGTTTCTCCTTGCAGTGGCTTTAAGTGGAATTTTTGCACTTAAATGCAGAACATTTAACTCAAAGTCTTCGGTGCAGGGTGTGTGCACTCTGCAGATGGCCCAGGGCTTGTGTTTGATCCCAGGCTTTCAGGGATCCCTGCTGCACCAAATGGATGCTGCTGCCCGTGTGCTGCTGCGAAAGCCTGCAGAGGAAGGGAGCGAGCAGAGCTCTGGTTCTCGTGCTGGGTCCTACAGCACAGGCTGTGCTGCAGAGCAGTGGGTTGTAAAATGGAGACAGTGCCAGGGAGCTCGTGTGAGGATGAACAGCAGAACTGCTTTCAAGGAATGGTTGTTTGCTAACCTGCTCCAAACACCTTGGTGGATCACGTCAGGCACCCGTCTGAGAGCTCAGCTGTGCTGTCTCATCAGCCACTGTGGGTATTTTCACCCTCCTGTTTGTCTGAGGGTGTTTGGTGACTGGCTGGCTCATAAAAAGTGAGTTTTAGGGTATTTCTCAGCTCTTTGATTGACTGAATTGCATTTCAGGGGCTCTGTCTGGGAGCTCAAGATGGGTGTGCCAGTGCTCAGTGCCCTCCCAGATCTGCTGTGTTCAGGGAATTGGGGGTGATCCTGTATCCACCAGCCTTTCCCTGCCCTGGGAATGGTGTGGTACCCACTGGAGCATGAAATAAGTCCTGTTAGTTTGTTTCTGACCTCATATTAATGAAGAAAATCGTGATAACCATGATAAACAGATGATGTGGGTTGCAAATGTCCCCAGAGCAGGTGAGCCCTGCCAGGCTCCTGTTCCCTGCACTGCTGTGCAAGTGGGACCATCCTCTGCTGCTTGTCCTGGGAACATCCTCTATAATTCCACATGAGCAACAGCAAGGAGTGTGTCAGCCATCAGTTAGTGGGGATGGATGCCTGTTTTTCTTCCTTCAGGCAGTGCAATTTCTCAGGAAAGCAGCTTCTCCCTCCTCGTGGTGTAATTTGCCAGCCGTGGTAAAGGAGTTGCTTGATGGGGCAGAACAGCTGTTGTGCCGCTGATTGTCCTAATTCATTAAGACTCCAGTGGCATTTTGGGGAACTTTTCTTCCCTCTTTTCCCTCTCCCTGTGCTTTTTGGTGGCAGTGGGCAGGCTGGGGGAGCAGCTGTCCGAGGACTCGGCCGTGCACGGTGGTTCAGCTACATCTCAGCGCAGAGTGGAGCCTTGGGAAGGCAGTGCAGGGGAAGTCCCAGCCTTCCAGCATTTTCTGCTAAGTGAATAGTGACTGGTACAAGCCTGAGTGCTGTCGAGCCCGCCTTAAAACCTGCAGCAGCAGAGAACAGGCTCTGATTTGCAGCAGGGTTGGGCTGAGCCTGGGATGGGAAGAGTCAGAGAGAATTAGCTGGTAAATAAGATCTGCCTTCTCTCTGATCCGCTCTGCGTGTTCAACTGCTTAAAGGCTTCCCAGGCAAGCAGGATTTTGGAGAGGAAGAATTTATCCACCCATCGACCATCTCATGTCTCAGTGAAACGCACGACTGCAAGATGCTGTAGCAGGGGGTTGGGAAGAAATCCAAAGGTAGCTTAGTAAATCCCTGCCAAAGAGGCTTCGCTTCCCTGTCTTCACAAAGAGCCTGCTGAACACGCAGGGCAAGCTTTAAAACTACCGTGGCTTCCTTTGCTGCTGCCACGTAAGCCCTGCTGATCAGAGCTCTAATCTGCCTAAAGTTAGTGGACTTAGGGGCAGCCTGATCTTTGCATCATACTATAGAATGAGCTGGGTGATCCAGAGTGCCAGCACCTCCCTGGGCCACGGACGCCCTTAAACGCCCTCCGAGAGCTCCCAGGGAAAGCTGGGATGGGGAGGGAGGGCTTTGTAGTGGTGTTGGGAAAGGTTGGGTTTGGTTTGGTCAGATGAGACTGAAAGATCAGGGAGGGAAGATCCTCATAGTGACAGAAGATGCTGCAGGTGGACACGGAGGTGCTCAGGTTTCAGGTGAGGTGAAGGTGGAGCTTTGCTCCCTTTATGTCCCTGGAGTGTCCCTCAGGAGATTCCTTTGGTTTCTCCACTCCAGTGCTGCTCCAGAGAGCCCTGCCTGAAGGAGAGCAGTCCATGTGGGAGCCACCACTTGTGGGGTCAGTGGGAGCCCAGCTTCTACACTGGCTTGTCCCCAGCCTGCTCCCTGAGGAGCCTTTTCACCCCTGTTCCCTCTCCAGGGAAGGTGGGAATAGCGATGCCTTTGATAAACCACCGTGAGCCTCTGCCAGTAGCAGTGGATGCAAGATCTGGGGTTGATATTCCCACATGGCAAAATCATGTATGTCCCATCAAATGATTCCCAGCACATTCCCGTTCTTGGAAGAGGCCACAGTTGTGGTGCCCTTTTATTTGGGCAGAGAGGAGACATGCAGATAAAGCCATTTTCCATCTCCTGAGTCCAGCTCCTGGGGTGCTGTGTCTGGATAATCTGGTCTCCTAATTGCCACCCTGCTCCGAGGCAGCTGCTGAACTGGGCCTAAGCTGATTTGGGATGGCAAATTCTGTTAGTTTAATTCTCAGCAACCCTGAGGAATTTATCAGCATGGAGTGTTCCTTGGCTTTTCTCTGCCCACGACCTTGCTCCGGAGACCTTTCCCCACTGGTGGCCCTTGGCAGTAGCTGACAAAGCTCTTGGCTGTGGAGAGGTTGGATTTGTAAGGGCTCTATTAACTGGAGAGGGACTTTTTACAAGGGCATGGAGTGACAGGACAAGGGGGAATGGCTTCCCACTGACAGAGGGAAGGATTAGATTAGAGATCAGGAAGAAGTTCTTCCCTGTGAGGGTGGGGAGGCCCTGGCACAGGTTGCCCAGAGAAGCTGTGGCTGCCCCTGGATCCCTGGAAGTGTCCAAGGCCAGGTTGGATGAGGCTTAGAGCAACCTGGGCTAGTGGGAGGTGTCCCAGCCCATGGCAGGGGGTGGCACTGATTGATCTTTAAGGTCCCTTCGAACCCAAACCATTCTATGATATTTCCTGATGGCTCCCTGAGCTCTTGTGCCTTTAAACTCAGCTTTTCCTTTCCCTTTTGATGCTGTTTGTACCTGTTTGGTGCTGTTACCACCCTCACCTTTCCCCATCTCCTCTCCAGACTTGCTAATGTGTCATTAACTGATGTTAATGTCTCAGTAACCTGCCTGTCCAAAATGGGTGTGCAAGAGGCCAGTGTGACCACCCTTGCTGTGATGAGACTCCTATGCCTCAGACCTGTTGTGCTGCGAACCCAACCCCGTCTCATGTCTGCACAGAAGGTGTCCAGCTCCCAAAAAAAACTGCCAAAAGTTTCAGACCTTCAAGGAGTCATTTAAACTATCGACACGGAAAAATTTTGAGGGGGGAGTAAAAAAAGGCGTTTTTGAGACTATTTCTTTTGTGACTCCCTCCTGTTGTTCCAAGAGGCATTTGTCTGTCTTTGAACCCAAAGGAGGTTTTTCTGGCCTCTTGACTAGATAACTCTCTGCAATTTCTCAGCTCACTGCATATTAGACAGTGCCTGCAATTAATGAGATCATCGTCCGTATTCCTTCCTCTGTCAGCTTCTGGGAAAAACAGTACTTGGCGAAGTACACAAAGGAGATGAAAAGGAAGTTGCTTATGAATTATGAACAGCCTTTCAGGCTGGTGTTGTTTCATGGGGCTGTCACTCTGTTTTAATTATGTAATTCAGATTGAATGATGCTTTTTTTAAAGCCCTGTTTGTGTTTGATCACCTTTCAGAGGTAACACTTAGCTCGTGTTTGTTGAGTTTTCATTTTCAATAGCAAGGGTTGCTGCTTTGTGCCCTTACTGGTTAAATAATGGAGAAGGAAGACTCTGAGCACGTGACAATATCTGAGAGGCTCTGCTCTGCCACCTCTGGGAGCTACCTGGGTATTCTGTGGCTGGTGTGAAGGATGGAGCTGCTTGGTTTGACCCAGTGACGAGGCCCAGAGTGTGCAAATCCCACCAGCCTCTCCCAGTGCTGAAATGTCTCTTTTCCCGTGTTTTCTTACCCGTGTGCTCCAGGAGCCCCCCGCACCCACCCGCAAACAGCTCTGCCAACGCTGGGTTTATTTTGGGACTGGTGTGTATGTAAATCGAGCCATTAGTCCCCAGCCTCGTGATCCCTGGAGCTGCGCAGTTGGAAGCGCTGCGGATCCAGACCCTGCCTCTCCCTCTGGTCAGGGATAATCCCGTGGCTGCCGGATCCTGTCCCGCTGCTCCCGGGGCCGTGGCTGTGCCCAGGGGTGAGGGGGGTGCAGCTGCTGACCCGCTGCCCCGGGTGGGCACTGTGGGACCACTCATCTCCTGGCACCAGAGGGGCACTGGGGAGGCTTTCTCGTGCTCCTCTGTGACAGTGCTGATGATGTTGTCTGGCACAGATTCCACCAAGGCCCAGCTGTGTCCTCCTGGCATCTGCCCTCTTCCCGCTCCACCACGGGGCCGCTCTCAATAGGAATAGGGCACGTTGTTTTGAGCCCTGGTTTATTTACCTTTCACTGCCGAGAAGCTTTTTGCCAAAAGATTAAGAGTTTGGGTTGCCCAGCTTAGTTTTGGCTCTGTGTTTTCCCAGGTGGAGAGTGCTGGAGGCTTTGTGAGGGGTCTGCCCGAGTGGCAGCAGGGTGGGGGCTCTGCTGTGGTGTTGTGCTGGTGGGATGTGTCCTGACTGTGCTCTGGAAAGATGTCCAGGTCCCTCTTTGAAAGCTGAGCTGGAATTGCTGCTGAAGGCTGGGCATGGGGCTGTGTACAACAAAGGGATGCTCCCAAAGGGAAGTCTTTGGGGTGACCTAACTGTGGCCTTGCAGTACCTGAAGGGAGCTGACAGGAAAGATGCAGAGAGACTATTTACAAAGGCCTGGAGTGACAGGACGAGGGGGAATGGCTTCACACTGACAAAGAGTAGGTTTAAATTGGATATTGGGAAGAAATTCTTCCCTGGGAGGGTGGGGAGGCCCTGGCACAGGTTGCCCAGAGAAGCTGTGGCTGCCCCTGGATCCCTGGAAGTGTCCAAGGCCAGGTTGGATGGGGCTTGGAGCAACCTGGGCTGGTGGGAGGTGTCCCTGCCCATGGCAGGGGGTTGGAATGAGATGATATTTAAGGTCCCTTCCAACTCAGACCATCCTGTGATTCCTGGAAGTGTTCAAAGCCAGGTTAGGTGGAGTTCTGAGCCACCTGTTCTAGTGGAAGGTGTCCCTGTCCACAGCAGGGGCTTTGGAGCTGGATGATCTTCCAACCCAGGCCATTTTATGATTCTGTGACTGTTCTGGGGCCTGGTTCAGCTGTGACATGTTATTCAAACGCTTGAAAGTTGCTCCTGGTTGCTCCACGTGGAGCTCAGCATTGTGGAGAAACTCATCCAGAGTCACCTGGTGCCACAAGCTCCCTTCTGCTCTGCCTGTGGATCCACACACACCTCCAGCCCACCCCGAGCACATTGGAGTATCTACTCCTCTCCAGGTCACACTGATCTGAGGGTAGGGATGGCAACATTCTACTCTCAAAAACCAGCTGGAGGCTTCGGTGCCAGCTGGGAAAGCAGCTCCAAGCCTGGCAGTGAAATTTTCCATGTGCCAGCCCGTGCCTCACTGTCACACCAACGCATGGCACAGTGACTGGGTTGATGCTCAGGGCCTGGGATTGCACCCCCAGAGCAAACACCAGTGGTACTGGTGGGCTGAAATTCCTCCTGCTCCTGGCAAGCAAAACTTTGCCTCCCGAGTGCCTGGTTGTACCATTCCAGAGGACTCCTCCAGAGGCCTCTCCTCCTGAAAGGCAGGCTGTGGGTCTGGAAAACGGGAGGTTTGGAGGAACTGTTAACTGTGGGATAGGCTGTTGCTTTTTAGATAGTGTCCCTGGTTAAGGAGAATAGTCCTGCTGGGAATGGATAAGGCTCTTCCAAGGGTTTGTGTTTTATCTGCCGTGCAGAGGGTGCTGCTCAAGTTTATCTCTGCTCAGCTCTCCTTGCTCTAATTATGCATCACTGAACCATTGCTTCAGGGCGGGGCTGCTTTTACACTTTTAAGAATATTTTAGAATATTTTTTTCCCTCTTGATGTTATGTTTTTCCCTAAGAGGGATTTCCCCTTCCCCCACTCAAAAGGAAAAAACAAACAGGATTATCCTTATGGGCTTCTTTCAGAATTTTCAGACCATCTCTTTATAAAAATTCAAATCCAGAATATGCAGTTTTAATAAGGTTTAAATTCTCTTTGGTCACTGAATTTATTACCTGAGTGAAAACCCAAAGCAGAGCTGAGACTTTCCCTCTAGACCCAGAAGGGGGGGGGGGATAAAGGCAATTCAGTTTTGCTTCTTGGTTTGAACAGGCCAGATCTGTCCCAAAATCAGGCACATCATCCATGGGGTTTGGAGTGAGAGATGCTTTTAGCTGACGTTTACAATGCATGAAGAAGAAAAAGGGAGAGAAGGGAGCTCAGCATCCACTGGAGAGGTGTAAAATGTCCTCACAGATGACATTCCTGGTGAATGGGTATGATTCCATGGCCTGTGTGTTTGAAATCCTGCTGGGAGAGCTTTGCAGCTTAGAGATAATGGTGGTGGCTCACTCCTACTTACCCATCGCTTTGTCTGCTTAATGTTATTTATTTGCTTATCTGGTGCTGATGAAATTTCATCAGCCCTGTTGTAATGGGTTTAAATCTCAGCCCTGCCAGGCCTCGGAGGGCAGGCTGTAGGGAATGCTTCCCAGTGCCTTGGGAGAAAGGCATCTGTTGAGTGGACATTTCTGCAGCTAAAAGATGCTGTGGGAACCATGTGGGAGCAGGATCACAGAATCATGAAACGGTTTGGGTTGGGAGGGACCTTAAAGATCATCCATTCCCACCCCCTGCCACGGGCAGGGACACCTTCCACTAGACCAGGTTGCTCCAAGCCCCGTCCAACCTGGCCTTGGACACTTCCAGGGATCCAGGGGCAGCCACAGCTTCTCTGGGCAACCTGTGCCAGGGCCTCCCCACCCTCCCAGCGAGGAATTTCTTTCTAATATCCAATCTGAACCTACTCTTTGTCAGTGTGAAGCCATTCCCCCTTGTCCCATCACTCCATGCCCTTGGCAATACTCTCTCTCCCTCCCTGCCCCTTGGCTCGGGCCAGTTAGAGGTGGTTGATTCCCCACCACTGGTGCTGCTCACGGTGGCTCAGGCACAGAGGGGACTCTGCTCCTCTGCTGCAGGACATTGTGCTTCATCTGCAGGATGAAGGACATTGTGCTTTATCTACTGGGAGATGCTCCTGCTCTCCCACAGAGACATCATCTGCCACAAGCCCGGACATCATCCCCCAAAATCCCCGTGTCCGAATGAAAGAGCACCCGGGGCGTTCCATGAGCTGCAGCCGGGTTTGAGGTGCTCTCAGCGTCCCACTGAGTGGTTTTTTGATGAATCTTTGTGCCTCACAGTCATGGTTTTTTCCTTGTAGCAGAAAGGCAGCTCTTTATCTCCCGCCTCTGAAAAATTAATGGCTGCATCCTCCCGAGCCCACCCCGGCTCGGAGGCAGCTGAATCCTGCATGGAGCACAGTGGGAGCAGGGGCTGGCCAGGAGCAGCACAGACAGATAACAGGATCACCTGCTTCCCTGCACAACACCCAGCCATTCCTTTGTGCTGGAAAGCCCTGGCACTGGCAGGACAGCGGGAAGCACTGACAACCTTTGCTGAATCACGGCCGCTGCTGCGGTGCCAGGGCTGCACCCTTGCTAAATGCAGTATTCCCAGGAAAAGTGGACGGTCTTCTCTGTGTCGGGTGCTGTCCATGGAGCCAGCAGATAAACCTCTGACAGGTTATGTGAGCTCACTAGCTGTCAAACAGAGTCCTCTCTGGATGGCGTCCCAGGAAATTCTTGTCCAGAGGCAAGAAAGGACTAAGTGTGGCTTTCCAGGGAGACTGGGGGAGACACGAACTGCTCTCCTCCAAAAAACCCGTGGGAGGAGGAGAGGGAAGGAGGCAGAGTAAGGAGACAGCCCCATCTAAATGCAGCACAGCAGATTGGAGAGTGGTTTGCTCTGGAAGAGCAGTTGGGAAGCAAAGATGTTGATGTCTGTGGATGTGGAGTGAAGGGAGGGGATCACTGTTGGGGAAGGGGGTGGGAACTGCTCCTGCCATCCATGTTTTCCTACCAACAGACAGGGCAGTGCACTGGGAAAACTGCTGTACCCAGTCCCACGTGTGTGTTTGGGGCAGAGAGGTAATTTTTGTGTGCACACACACAAACACAGCAGAGCAGCACATTTGTGTGTCATTTTACACTCATGTTTGTGCCCAGGTTGCTTTTGTGGCCCCTACACCAGGTTAACGCTACATTTTAGTATTTCAGTGCTAAATAGACCTGTAAATAATATCATCAGCCAGATGAGACCAGGATATAATCAATATGATTCTTTGAGTGCTGGGAGGAGAGCAACCATATGTCTGAATAATTAGGGCCCACCATTTTTGGGACAAAAATTAGATACTTAATTCTTTCCTATTTTATCCTTCTATCTTTATGGGTTCTTTTAAGGGAAAGTTCTTGAACTTCCTTAGTACAGTTCTGTCAAATGGCTTTGCATCTGTCTGAGGCAGAAATTAAATTGCAGAGTCATCTTGCTAAGGCTTAAAAAAGCTGGGTGAGAGATCTGGTTACTGGCCCTGGAGTTTCTCTGGTGTGGTTCCATATATCCAGTTAATTTATTGCCAGCAGACAAAACCACAAGTTTCTTCCTTGCTCCCGGTAACCTGAGCTTTGTTGCTGGATTCATTAGCTTCTGATGGTCATGGCAAACATATGATCACACTAATAGCTGATTATTAATCACTGCCAGGGGCTGTAATTATATCAGCTATTAGGAAGTCAGCTAAAAGCACTGTCTGTCCAACCAGCACAGAGAGCAGGGAGAAACACAGTCCCTGCATCAGGGAGCAGATAATGGTTGTTGGCAACTTCATTTCCTTTTGTAGATCGATGCACTTTAGAAAAATGACTCTGAGTTTTGGCACCTTCCTGCTCCCACCCCAGTGTCCAGCCCTGTGTGCTTTGCTCTGCACTGTGGTGTGGCTTTCCGAGCCCTGCAAGAAGGATTTGGGGTTAAATCCTGCTGTTGTGCTGTCCCCTCAGAGCCACAACCAAGCGAGACCCTCTTCTCTAAGAGTCCCTGGTCCAAATCCATCTCTGGAAAGGCCTGGATTACCCCTGTATGTCACTTTTGGGTGGCTTTTAGGATGATGAGTGTGTTGTGCTAGCTGTATATCCCTGCTGAGTGTATCCACAGGGATGGAAAGCGTCCCTTCCCACGCCAGCATCACACGTTGCCAGCAGACACTTCTGCTGAGAGACTGGTTAAACTGGGAAATGCAGAGTTTTGAGCACCAGAAGTACATCTGCACTTACCCTGCTGCTCCCAGTGATCTCCTGGGACAACATGGTGTCTGGGCAGTGTCCTGTGTGCACCAGGATGGAAATCTGGGTTGGCACGTCTTAAATACCTGTGGAATTTGGGTGGAGCTGGGCAGAAGTTGCCTATATCCTCGTTGTGGGGGATGCAGTGACTGGCACATGTTTTCCTTGTGCAGGAGCAGTTAAACCTTTCCTGTGCTCCTCTTGTGTCAAGTTTTGCCTAATGGGTGTTTGTTTTTACTCTCACCAGGAACCTTTGCTGAGAGGTAGCGGAGCAGCCTCAGGACATCACCATGATGGAGGATCACGCACCTGGCCAGGAAAAACACTTCTCCTCAGGTGAGCACGCCCAGGAGATGGTGAAAGGACCTGCCTTGCCCACTGCTGACCTAAGCAGGGGGAGTGGGAACAGCGTGGTGGTGCGAGGGGTCCTTGGGGACAGCCAGGAGAGGGAATATGTGTGTGGAAGGATGTTGTGGATCATCTGGCTGCAGCCACAAGATGCTCCAGCATTTACAGTCGTAGGAAAATGCTGCTCTGGGATATCATTGCCCAGCACAAGCAGAATAACCCCTGGTATCCAGGCTAGGGATGATCTTACTGCTGCAGCTTTGCAACTGTGTGTTTGTGTTCACTCCTCGGTTTGCTATAAAAACGCAGCACTGCTTTTATTTGGGGTCACAGCTCAAGGGTGCTGCTTGCTGCCTGCTTCCCTCACCTGCACAGGGACCTGGGGACAACTGAACAGAGAGCTCTGGGAGCGGGGGCCATGCCAGAGTCTTCCTCCCCATATGTCAGACCTGCATTTCTCCAGAGGCCTTTCCTTTCTCATTCCACCACGCTCCACAACTGAGCTTGGAAACCCACACAGCGCTCACAAACCTGGTGGGACTCACTCCCGGCTACGCTCCATATAAACATCATCTTAATTTTCTTTTCTTGAGGTGCTTTGGACACCCCTTCCATAAATGGATTGCCTCTGCCCTGGAGAGAATCCATAGCATCCATTCATCCCGGGCTCTGTAACGCATTGCAGTCCGACGGCTCCTCTCAGCTTGTTTCGCTCATCAGCTTCCCAGGGATTTTGCTTCTTCTTTCCTAAGTCAGTTTTTCCAGCTCTCATTATTTGATTTGCCTGGACCCTTTGCTGAGGGGAGACTTGTGCCTCTTGCCCTGCTCTTCCAAAAAGCTTTTGCCACCACGTCTTGGCCCGGTTTGTTGTCCTGCACTGATCCTGTTACAAAGACGGGCTGGTTTGCAGTCGTGGGAGTGCTCAGCCTGCTCTGGGAGGGAGCCGAGGGCCCCAGAGAGGACAACAGTGACTCAGGAGTTGCACATCTTTCCTCCTTACGTTGCTAAGATCTCCTTGCCTGCTCCTGCCATGCTTTGCTGTTTCTGCCTGTCCGGTTCACTGGGCTTTTCTTTTGCTGATGGGTTTCCGCTCGTTCCTTTTGGTGATGACACTGGTGCTTTTGGTTGGCATTTTCACGCTTTGCTTGCTTTTAGTTCGGGTGGTTTTTTCCTCTCCAGTCACAGTTTCTCGCTGCTGTGGATCTGGGCAGTCAGAGTTGGTAACGCCCGGGCCCTAATTCGTAGCCAAGGACTTGTTGTAAGTATTTGAATGTTTTCCAGGCTATCCCCTTCAGATACCAGTCGATGATGGATCGGATGAGCCTGTTTCTGAAACATCTGACGCTAAGAGCACCCCAACTACAGAAGGTGGGAGCTCTTTGACTTACTGCTTTGGAACCATGATGGATGGGGGCGTGGTAAACCTTGCCCAAAGCCTCGCCGTGCCATTTCCTGGTGGGGTTTCTCAGGAGGAGCATCTGCACTCTTGGACAAAAGCTCTTAGTCTCATCACAGTGATGTTTGCCATGCTGCAGAATGAGATAGTGTGCTCTAAAGGTGGGCTGGAAGGCAAGAGAAGGTGAAGTGGTTATTACAGCTCAGGAAGTTGCTCGTGGTTTGTTTCCTGAAGATGTTTTACGTGGGGACTGCGAGGTCCCGTTGGCTCAGCCGGGAGCAATCCTGTGTTTTGTGACACAGGTTTGTGTCACTGTGCTCCCCCGAGCACTGACAGCACGTCCTGTTTGCTGAGTTCCCTTTTGGAGTCAGCTGGTTTTTGCCCCCTCTGTGTTTACGTGTTCATTGGTACAGTGAGATTCCTGCTGGAATGATGAGCTGGGCAGGCTCCAGACATAAAACCAAACTTCATGCTGATGGGAAGGTCATGGTGGTAGGACTCAAGCCATGTCTGTGCTGCTCTGGAGTGTTACCTGATTGTCATGTTTGTAGAAAGAAACTCATTCCAAAGTGGTCCAGAGACTTGTTTACCATTTCAATTAACTGCACCTTGTGTGTTCCTCTGGTGCTTTAATCACAAGGATCTGCCTTTGGAGACCTCAGGTGAAGGCATTAGCTTGCAAAATTGGTCTAAAAGAAAGGAGAGGTGGACAGAGATGCTGAGCAGTCCCACCCCTGCCCTGCTGGAGGTGTGGGCTGTCTGATTGTCTGTGAGGTGGCTCAGGAAATCAGGATGTCAAACCTGGCTGGTGCAGGAGGGGATACTATCCCTCTTTCCAGTTGGATTGGTACTGTCACGAGGAGCAGACATCCCTGTGGTAGATGGAGCCAAGTGTCTGTCTGTCCCAGAGCTGCCCAGAGTGCTGGGATGGTTTGTGAAGGTATCCTGTGGGAGCTGCTCTGTCCTGCTCCAGACCAGTGATGTCCCAGTGCAGACAGCATTGCTGTGCATGTGGCTCAGGCACCAGTGGCTGCTTTTGGCTGTGGATTTTCGGATAGAGTTCCTGGCAAAGCCTTCAGAAGCATAAGGAGTGTGCTGTGGCAGAGGGGCAGCTCCTGGTGTCCCTGTGATATTGGCTTTGCTGTGCCGTGCTTGGTTGTCCCCCTCCACAAGCTCCACTGGCTGAAGGGAGGGAGTTGAGTGCTTTTCTGAGCAAACAGGTTCTTCAGGCATGTCCTGGCCTCCCCAGGGCTTTGCCACCCAACAGCTGTGTGAAAGCTGCGTTGTTTTTCAGATGCCACAGCACCTTTAGTGGAGGAAGGAGACCACGAGGATCAGGGTGGTGTGGAACAGCACGGGGAGATCCCAGAAGGAACCACAGGTGAGGGAGACCAAGGTGCAGTTCCACCTCTTGATGCAGACAGAGCAGAGAGCTGGACTGGTTGGTGCTGTGAGATTACACCATGAAACCTCTCGCAGGGACACTTTGCTCCTGACGCTGCTTCTTCCTTCTGCAAATAATTCCTGGCTTACACTTGTCCTCTTGCCTTCCCCATCCTGAGGGAAACTCGCAGCTTTCTCTTCTCCTTCGCAGCTCTGCATCTGAACAATCTTTCTGTCTGGTGTCTCTGTGGTGGCTTTGCCTCCCACCTTCAGGCTGAGCAGGTCCGGGTCGTTCCAGCCCCTCTTCCAGCAGCCCCTCATCCCGGTCTCCGCAGGCCCTCGGTGCCATCCCGGAGCACTCTGGCTCTGCCCAGCCCTCGTGGGTGTCTTTGGAGTGGCAGGTGAAAACCAGGCCACTGCAGCAGCGCTTTTAAGGATAATGCAGAGGAAGTGAAGTGGCTAATTCAGCCTGAATGGCCTGTGGGGAATCACTGCACCTGGGCCTGGTTTTCCAGGGAGGGCTGGTGCCTTCCAGAGGCAGAGCAGGGAGTGACTGCAGCAGTGCTGTGTGGGTAGGAGAGGGCAGGAGCTGCGGGGAGGGGCAGGTCTGTGTGTGGACAATGAGGACGTGTCCCCTGTGCCACAGCCAGTGGCTTCTCCTGGAAGCAGCAGGCAGGACCTGAGAAAGGCAGTGGGTGAAAAAGGACTTCTGGTAATGCCAAACACTGGAACACACCCACAGCAGTGAAATCCATCTGCATCCAGTCCCCAGGCTGCTGGTGGAGCCCTGCAGTGGGACACAGAGTGGTTCACCTGCTTGCAAGGATGTGCAGACCCTGGTGCAAGATCTGACTGTACCAGGGAGCCAGTGTGTCCTGAACTCCTGGGAAAAAAAAATACAGGGAAAGAGAGAAAGTTCTAGTTTGGCTAGAGAATGTGACATGCAGGTATAATTGTTTAAGCTGGTTTGAAAGTACTCATGGAATACATTGGAAAAATTCTGAGAGAGGCAAACCATCATCACTGTGAAGAAGACTGTGCTTCTCTGATGTTCCAGTATTCCTGAAGTGTCAGATTCATATCAGGCTTGGAATTACTGGTCTCACACAGCCTTGGCAGGGTTCCTTGTGGTGAGGTGGGTAGCAGACACCAAGAAGGTGGGCTCAGGGAAGAGACATTTGTGTGAGTGCTGCTGGCTACATGAAGGGTAGGTGGGGGTAGAAGAGGGGATATAAATCTACAAGTTTCCTTGCTCCTTAACAGCCTGTTTCCTACCTGAAGGAGCTTGTACTAACCTTGCCATCTAGGATGTGTGAGTTGATGGAACACTCCTCCTGTCTGGTACAGCACAGGCTGAGTAGATCTGTCCAGATCCATCATCGGTGTGGAGTGATTTCCTTTCTGATCCTGCCCTGCTCATGATGCAGCAGAGATCATGCCCAATCTGATGGGCAGCATCAGAAGGGAGGTAAATAAATTCTCCAGGCACACACCTAAACTTAACTCTTGTTTTGATCGTATTTTTCCCCTTGTTCCTCTGACCTGGGAGCAGCTGAAGAGGCGGGCGTAGGAGCCACTCCCAGCCTGGAGGACCACGCTGCAGGAGATGACACTCAAGGTGGGTGAATCATCTGTCCCTGGGTCCAGTTATTGCTGCCCACGTGTGCAACTGGTTGCTGGTGGCTTGGGAATTTTGTTCTGTGATAAAATGCTCTGCACTGCACGGCAGTTGTGCAGTTCTCCCTGTTCCTGACAGGGAAGGATCATCCATGCTTGGAATGTTCAAACATACTCATTTCAGGTAACTGCAGCTTTTCATGCACCAGATTTCTCTCTCAGACAGCCAAAGTCGTGGTGCTTGTTTGTCCAGTTGCAAAACCAGGGCTGGAAAAGCTGATGGACAGAGCTGGGATGTGCTGTGACCAGGAGGAGCTGCTCACACTGAACAGAGACAGTGTGAGCCCTGCAAGTCACCCACGAGATCAGTGAATTGTTTGGTTACCGTGTCTTTCTAATGGAAAACATGTCTCAAACCTACTCACTGATGCCCTGACTTCAACATTAAGGGTTTGTTTTCCTTATCCCAGGCTTAGGGAATGTGAAGTGGCCAAGTCAGACACAGGGGCAGCAAGTGTTCTCAGAGCATTAATTGTGTCTGCTCTAGATGAGCCAAGAATTATCTGGGATGTCTTGGCTACCTGGAAAGCCTCTCTTGACTCTCCTCAGTTCAGACTTGATGGAAAGCTTCAGGATGGGATTTTCCCAAAACACCCAGTGCTGGCTTAATTCCGTGCCTACTGGGGCAGACTTAGGGATTCAGACTCCCCATGATGTTGCTGTCTTGCCTCCACACCACAGCCCTAATTTGGTGTACTGTTTAAAATCTCAGTTAAACTCCATTTCCTAAGGCAGTTTTCTGCACAGCAAACACAACAAACCCCTCGAGTTGGGTGGTGTCTCCTCCTCATGGCTCCATTAGTGCATTTAGACATCCATGTCTTTTACAGAGGTAAATAAGTCTTTGCCTTCTCAGCTCAGGGCAGAATTCAACTTGTCTTTGCTCTCCACACACAGTTCTGTGCTCCCTGCAGTTAAAATAGAACCTTTGCTTGCCTGGCCAGTGGTTTTTGGACTGGCAGCTCTTCTGTATTTAAAGTAGTGGTGCCACTATAAAATAGAAATCAGGACTTATCAAGAGGGGGGTGAAGTTCTCTTCTCTCTACCCTGGTTTTAGTGCTGTTTCACGCCAGAGTTTTTCTAAGACCTTTCTGTCCTGTCCTGGGATCTTTGAGCTGTCAGATATGGAGCCATACAGCGAGTTGGAGCTCTGACAAAACCTATATAGGTTCTTTATAAATTGTTCCATCTCTGAAAGTGAGCTTGTAATGATGTGCTGCTCCCTTTTAATTCTCTTTGATTCAGAGGAAAATGTGATTATTGACACACAGAGCCTTGGGTGTCCCACTGGTACCTACCTGATGTGAGGGTTTAAAAAAATACAATATTTGCAGTGCAGATGTAGCATCTTAAAATGCTTTTGGAGTCTCAGGTGGAGAAGCATCCTCTGATCCCCAGTTTGGCATTGACCCTGCGCTGCAGATTTGCCTCAAAACCCCTGAAAAATCCTGGAATATGGAAGCACAGCTCGTGAACTGCCTGTCCACATTCCTGCACTGCTGCTCATTAGTGGGTCCTTTGCAGAAGAAATGAGCCAGGTTGACCTGCTGGCTGCTGCCTGAACACTTCAAATCCCTGTGATTACAAAAGGTGTTTCTTGATGCCATATTTCAAATATTACCTTCCAATAGGGGCCAGTTGAAGCTTTCTTTTAAACCACAGTTTCCAGGGTCTTTGTGTGGTGGTTTCACTTAAACCATGACATTCTCTTAAAAAGGGGAGGACATTGATAAAAGACCAAATCGGTCTTGATTCATCTTTTCTTCTTTTAGTCTTGTTTGTTAATCTGCCAGAGCCACAGTTGTGATCTCAGGACTCCAGTGCTCTGATTTGGGCTCTTTGGTTTACCTGAGCAGTGCTCAAAAAGACCAAAGAGTCTTTGAAGCTGGGCAAATTCATAATGCAGCAGGCACATTCCTGCTAGGATGGTTGACTTTAAAGCAATTTACCTCTGTCCAGGTGAATTCTCCATTGCTCAGGGCATCTTTGCTTCAGCTGAATGAATTTCCAACAGAAAAGCTCCAGCTCGAGTGGAATATGTGACTTAACTCTGCAGTTGGGTGAAATTGTAAATGTCTGTGTCATGCACAAGATCAGCAACAACAGAACTCCCTCTTTTACACACACACACACACACCCAAAAAAGAGAGAGAGAGATCTGTGTCTCTGGGACCTCAGATTTGGGGTTTAAACGTCACTCAGCCCAAATAATGGCAGCAGTGCTGGAGCTCTGATGAGTCTCAGTGGGGGCACAGTCCAAAATCAGTACAACTACGTTTTTCCTCACAGTCCTTTGCTGCTCTGCTGGCTGATGAAATAAGAGTGGAGACGTGGGAGTGCTCTTCTCCACGCCCATGGGCAGCAGGAATGACCTGGAGAGCAGAGCAGGGATGGTTTGAGCTCTGAGAGGTGCTGTGTGTGCTTGAACATCTCCTGAAGGGACGAAAGAGCTGCAGGGATTTGGGGAGCCTGGGAAGGAGGGGAAGGGTCTGGCCTGTTTTGTTCAGGCCCTTGAGGCAGGAGGAGGTGAGCACTGACCAGCAAACCGATGGTCCCATGGTGGTGTTAGATTGGAAAATGGGGATGTTCTTGGCTTCTGGAAATTTCTACAGCTGAACCAGCTCATGGAGTGCAGGTGTGAACCTGGACACCTCCAAGGCCGGGTCCAGGCAGGAGTCTGGTCTCCCATGCACTGTGTCTGTCACTGTTTGTGATTCCCTTGGGGATCAGAGTTTCTTTAAAGGCAAAAGCCACTGTGGAAGTGAGTTGTCTGTTCAGTGGGGCGGTGTGGGACTTCTTTGACAGTAGAAATCCTCAGTCTCTCAGCATTACATGACTGTTTGACATGCCTGTGCTAATTCTTTGCCCCTGCTTCATACCCCACGTCTTCAACTCCAGGGGAGCCGAGCTCTCCAAAGCTCCAGCCCGGCCCTCAGGAGCGTGTGGGAGAGGCAGTAAAAGGAGACAGCCAGCCCCCAAAGCAGGGACCTGGGGGCCTTCAGCAGCCACTCCTGTCACGTGAAACGAAGGCTCCAGCAGCAGCAGCTCCCACCAGAATTGAGGTCACCATCCCAATCCCCCTGGATATGTACCAAGGCTCCAGAGCATCCGAAGGCAGCGGGGAGCTGTGGGATCATCGAGGCAGAGAAGGCATTGGTGTGGAGCCAGAGCTGGGCCGGGATGTGCTGGCAGGAGCAGGGGGCACAGGTGACCATAAGGATGGAGCACCTCCTTTGTGCACCAAAGCCCCATTAAAAGAAGATTCCAGTGGGCAGGAGAGGGATGAGGATCGTGATATTGATGAAACTTCTGAGCGGGATTTGCTGTCCCTGGTGGGTCAGCAGGTTTCACCAGGACCTGAAACAGGCTCGTGTCCAGCAACAGCCAAGAAGACTCTTGAAGAATGTGATAGAGAAGAGTCCAAAGATGCCCCCAGAGACACCCCGAGAGAGGCATCTGTGGCTGAAACTCAGTCACAGAAAGCAGGAGAGGACCAAGAGGAGAAGCAACAACCACTGGGGGGTGAAGGAGGTACAGAAGTCACCCCATCAGAACCTTCTGAAACCATCTCCCAAAAAGAAGCTGAGCCCGGGGAGGGAGAAGATTCTGGACCCTTGCTAGAAACAGCCAAACTCCCTTCTGAGTTAAAAGGTGATGTGGAAGACAAAGCTGCTGAGGTTGTGCCAGACACAGGAGAGTGCCAGACGCCCCAGAAGCAGCCCTGTGCCCCGGCTGCAGACAAAGCCAGCCGTGTCCCTCTCCTCAAAGGTGTGTGCTCCGTTTGCTGCCCTCGGCTCACCGGTGGCTTGCTCCCAACGAGGCTGCCTGATGCAGCACCACAGCTTGCTGCCACCTCGAGTCCTGCTGCTTGGAAATGGCCTGGATCTGCGCTGTGAACTGATCTCCAACGCGCCGCTGCTGCTCCCTCCCAGTCCTTCCCTCCCTGTTTAATCCCGGGTTGGATTCCCAGGCCCTTGCGCTGCCGTTTTGCGTCCCTTGCATGGTGCTGGCGTGTCCCCAGTCGTGCTTTTTTTTCACCTGTTCTTAGTTTGATTTCCTTGGATCTGTTGGGTGGGCGCCTTAACTCCCACCTGGCACCTTCCCAGAGGAGAGGAGGGACCGGATGGACGTGGTTCTGGCCTGTTGGAGCGGGGCTGACCTGGCACGCGCTGCGGCTCGTCCCGGCAGGACACGTCCCATCTGGTTTGCATGTCTGGTCCAATAACTCTTGGAACTGGCTTTCCTAAAGAGGAGGGAGGAGGAAAAAAAGGCAAGGGTGGCAGGTCTAACCATGGAGAAGCCCCGCACTGATCCTGTTTCTTATACTTTCCCCTTCAATATCCACTGCTGACTGCTGCTGCGGGCAGGGTCTGCAGCCAGCTGGGCCTTTCCCACTGCCAGGCATGTCCATTGCTCTTCCAAAGCATCCTGCTCCAATCCCAGCTCTGGATGGGATGTCCCTGGGCATTCCAGAGCATTTGGGGGGTTCAGTGGGAGCTGCCTGTGTGCGTGGAGGCATCTAACAGTCTGTGGGGCAGGGCTGGGCTGTTCTGGGTGAAGGTCTGAGTTCGCCGCTGAATGCACGAGCATCCTTTAGATCTCTCCTTTCTCCAAGGCTGTTTTCCACCCCTCCCGAGGCTCAGGAATGTCACTGGAGGCCCTGCTCAGTGTCCAGATGATGGTTTTGTCATGAGTTGTGTTAACACAGCAGGACACACGTTGGTGTCTCACAGTGTTGTACCTCAGCTCTGGCTGCCCAGGGTCTATCCTGGGGGAGGCTCTGCTTCTCCCCGCAGTTCCACATCCCAAAAGCTGGCTTGGCTGCCTCCATTATCCTGGGAATGCTGCTCTGGGTTGTGGCAGGCAGAACATGCTCTTTGCTGCGTGGGGCTCACGAAGAAATTGTTGATGGAGCTTTTTCCATTGGAGCTAAAGCTCATAACATATTTCTCGTTGTTCCCTATGGAATTGGCAGTGGGAAGCTTCCCACGTGTGCTGCAGGGCACTGGCATGGCTTGCACTGGAGCCTGGAATGATGGTGGGGTGGGGATGCATTGCCCAGAGCCAGCCAGCTTCTGATTCAGTAGGAGAAATTCAATTATTTAATGGTCTTTCCCTTCAAAACAGAGTTACTCCATGGCTGTTCAGCTCCAGCCTTGATCCAATCTGCAATGTAACTGAATTTGGGAGGGGTCAGTGTTGGATTAACAGCATTGTCCACGTCACCAGGAAAGGGCTGACCTCCCAGGACAAGTTTCCAAACATTGGGAACAATATCAGCAGCTTTTCCTCCCTGTCTGGAGAGGAATTAGCTGAAGACAGGGAAAAAGGGCTCTGTTACGAGTGCCTTGTACTACAAAAAGTACTTCCTCCCCATTTTTAATCTCCTAATTAGACTGACCCAGGTGGAAGGGGCACTGTGCTAGGAGGCAGAGAGCAGTGTGTCAGGAGAGATGGGAATTAACAACATCCAGGGATAAAAGTGCTCTGCAAAGGCAGCACACTGAACAGCCACCTTAAATGAGGTCACGGTGCTACTGGATTGGGACATCCTTTGGTTTGAGTCTTTATTTATATAATTGCTAGAACCAGTGGGGGTTTTAGAGAGCGAGACTCGTTGAAGGGAACTTTCTGTCCTAAACTGGATGGATCCTGCTGGATCTGAGTGCAGATCTGGGCAAAATGCTCTCACAGAAACCTCGTTGGTGTGTCTCGTCTCAGTGGTGACTAACATGGATCATCTGTTAACCCAGAAAGAATGTGTTTACCATGGGGAGGTATTTCTGCAAGAAATGGTGACTTGGTAATATATTTCTAAGAACAGAGTTTAGTTTAAGGGTGAGCAGGGACAGGGAACAGCCCCTGGCACGTGTGTTGTCCTCTCTCTGGAGTTCCTGACCAGTCCCAAGAGGTGTAACTGTGTGTTTCCCTTTGTCAGGTCGTGTTGACAAGGAAGGGACCGAAGCTGATGAAAAGAAACCCAAGGTGAGCTAAAAAATAAAGCCAGAGGTGACACCTGTGCATGTTCCTGGCTGCTCTCCTGCTCTCCTGGTCTGCAGTTGTCTCTCTTAGGAAACCTTTCCCATTCCCTTCCATTCTTCCATTTGTTTTTCAGCAGTGTTTTTATTTTTTTTTCCTCACCTTGGTTTGGATGGTGCAATCCACGGGGTTCTTTGAGGGTGAGGAAATGATCCAAACCTAAATCAAACATGTGGCTCACGGGGTTGGGTGTGGGGTTGGAGAAATCATTTTCTCAGCCCAGCACTGGAAAGCAGCAGCTGCCTTTGGGGCAGACTCAAGGCTGCACTGGGTGTACTGGGGATGAGCAGCATGACAGTGAAAAGAGCAAAACATGTAATTAAAGCATTAAATTAAATAATCTAGGCCTTGCAGATCATAGAATATCCTGAGTTTGAAGGGATCCACAGGGATCATCAGCAGAGTTTGAGATTCCAGAGGTTTAACGGTATCTGTCACATGGGTAATTTGGAGGAGTTTTAGTTCATCTGGCCATTAGCTTGGTTAGTGCCTGAGGGGGATGATGGACAAGCTGAGGGGCAGTTTAAGGGGTAAAAAATTGAAGGTGAGGAATAGAATTATTTGCAAACAGTGTGAAATTGGATTTTTCTCTAGGGAAGTCTGGCAGGGTCGTATCAGGCTGAGCATTAGACGTGGTACCAAGCCTAGATAAAACCAGTGCTCTGGTTTTGACAGAGCAGGTGTAATGGGGTTGAAAGACCTGGGAGCAGCCACCTGCATCTCTCAGAAATGCTGATGTTGGTAGTGCTGTTCCTTTGCCAGGAAGGAGGAGGGTTTGGGAGTGAATTGAGGGTTCTGATGGTGAAATGTGCCCCTGGTGTGGAAGGCAGAAGCAAGGACAGGCTGTCACAGGGTGACACTGTCCCCAGGAAGGGGCTCGAGTGTCACTGCACCCTGTGGAAGGAATAGCTGGGGTATCCCATATTTGGTGGAGCAGCCACGGGGCCCTGGCAGTGCCACCTAACACCTATCCCCCACCCAGCTCTGCATTGCACCTTCTAATCCTATTTTATGTTGCTGATCCCATTTTGTTTCCCTCCCATGCTGATTTTTTTTTTGTTTGTTCCCATTTTATTTTGTTTCCACGTTTAAGAAATCCTCACCTTCCACTGCCAAACCCCCAGGGGACAGACCCTCCATCCCCCCCCACCGACACACCTCCTCTAGCACAGCCCCTCCGAAACCACCCTCCAGCCCTGCTCCTGCCTCTAAGCGAGTCCCTCCTGCCACACCCCGAGCTGCCAGTACAGGAACGCCAGAAATGAAAGCCAAGGTAAGGAAATGGGATGTGAGAGAGGCAAAGGGGAATACCTTAAAGCATTCCTGAGGGATGGTGCTTGGCTGAGTCTCCCTGGTCCGTGGAGAGGGTGGGATGTGCCTCACCTTCCCATGGCCACGGCCAGGTTTGGCTCCAGTTCTGGTGCTGGAAGGAACCAGCACGTGGAGCAAAAATAGCTCCTCGCTGCAGGGTGTTACCTGGTCTCCCTGAGGCATTTCCAGGTCCCTTTAAGCTCTTCCTTGTTTTGCAGCTTTATCTGTGTTTCACGGCAGCGTTGGCAGCAAACAGCAGATGTGTTTGCAGGGTGCCACAGCCAGACCTGCTGGGTGCTGCTGTAGGAAATGCTCACACACCCAGCTCTGGGTTCCCTTTGCTGTGTTCACTCACACAAATACACCTATGGGGAGGGAAAGCACAGGGATTGCAGGTCACACAGGATCAGAGCATCACAGGATGGTTTGGGATCTTAAAGCTCATCCAGTGCCACCCCCTGCCATGGGCAGGGACACCTTCCACCAGCCCAGGTTGCTCCAAGCCCCATCCAGCCTGGCCTTGGACACTTCCAGGGATCCAGGGGCAGCCACAGCTTCTCTTGGCAACCTGTGCCACTCACGGATGATGGGATGTGATTTTACTGGTTCTGCTCTGCTTCCCTGCTGCCTTGGGACCAGTCAGCCTGTAAATTTTCAGTTCCATGTTTTCCATGAGCTTTTACACTGACCAGCACTAAGTAGTCACCAGAAGGAGGATGTGTGAGTTCAGAGGTTTGAGAAGGATTTCTGTGGGACCAGGAGACCATAGATAGATATTGCAGTTTACCTGAAGTTACAGGTGATGTAGGTGGGGATATCTGAGGTGCTTCCCAGTGTTTGAAGCCCGGCACTCGACTCGTGGATAAATTTATCTTCTGTGTGAAATTGTAGCAGAACAGGGGAAACAAAGTGATGAAATTTAGAGAACAAAGGAGCCGAACATACTCTTGAATTTTCATGTATCTTCTGTAACAATTTTAGCAGAACAGGGGAAACAAAGTGACGAGATTTAGAGAACAAAGGAGCTGAATATACTCTTGAATTTATGTATCTTCTGTAACAATTTTAGCAGGGCAGGGGAAACGAAGTGATGAAGTTCAGAGAACAGAGGAGTTTTGCACACCAAACCAGGGGTGGTGAATGGGGCAGCTGAAGCCAAGGGCTCACCTGGGAAAGGTCACAGCCACTCCACCAGCCCAGGAGTGGCTGTGCCTTGGCTGTGGCTGTGCCCTGGCTGAGGCTGTGCCCAGGCTGTGGCTGTGCCCAGGCTGTGGCTGTGCCCCGACTGTGCCCAGGCTGTGGCTGTGCCCTGGCTGTGGCTGTGCCCAGGCTGTGGCTGTGCCCAGGCTGTGGCTGTGCCCTGGTTGTGGCTGTGCCCAGGCTGTGGCTGTGCCCAGGCTGTGGCTGTGCCCAGGTTGTGGCTGTGCCCAGGTTGTGGCTGTGCCCCGGTTGTGGCTGTGCCCCGGCTGTGGCCGTGCCCTGGCTGTGCCCTGCTTGTGGCGGGTGCTGTTGCAGGAGACAAGGTGTGAACCGGCACATTCCAGGTGTGGGGAACCCTTGGGCTGCCAGGGTGTAGGAAGCAGGGGGGTCTCGTGTGCTCTGACCCGTGAGGGGTGACAGCCCATCCCTGACAGACCCCCCCTTGTGTCCCCAGGGCCCGGAGATGAGGGGTGGCACGAAGACGGGCACGCCGCGCTCGGGGCAGGCGCAGAGGAACTCCACCAACGCCACGCGCATCCCGGCAAAGACCCCCACGGCCCCCAAGACCCCTCCCAGCTCCGGTAGGTGACGGGGGGAGCCGTGTCCTGCTCCCGCCACCGCGGTGGGGATGCCCTCAGTGGTGCTCCCAAGTTCCCCGTGCAGCTCTGGGGGGTTAATGGCCAAACTCACAGCCCCGAGCAGGGGCACGGCACAGGCTGAGCTCTGCCAGGGGGTTGGGAGCTGCTCAGCCCTCTCCTGGAGCTGGGATGAGCCCTCTGGAGTGAGGCTTTCCAGGTGCTGCTCTGTTCACACATGTGTAGGAGAGGGCAGTTGCTTTATCCCTTTGGGATACCCTCCAATTTGGAAGGTTTAGGCAGCTCCTTTTTAATCCATCTACTCCTTTTCTCTCTGACAATATTTCACAAAGAGCAGGGGCAAGAGGATCAATTCTTCGATTGCAGGAATGGAGATTAGCCCATTATTATTCTCAGAGAAGAAAATCCCAGAAAGCATCAGGCATTGTGAATTTCCATTAAAATGGTGCATTTCACTGAATATACATATATATATATTTCATACTTAACTGGAGCTCCATAAAACCTTAAATCAATTAATTTTCCAGCTTTATTATGTTTAAGCATCTTTCTCATTCACTAAACAGGCAGAAAGGAGCAGAAAAAACCACCTCCTGCAGCAGCAAAGACTGAGAAAGGTGATGTTTAAGGGTTTTCTTTTCTTCTTTTGTTTGCTTTTCAAACTGGGGACGGTTCTAAGCTGCTCAGCAACCAGCCTTATTTAATTACAGAGACAAAAATATGTAAAAATGCTTCCAAATTTCTAATAGAAATGTGTTTTTGAGTGTCTTTTGTCTGTAATTCGTCATGCATGCCAATGCCACGCTCGGGTGGGGAGTTTTACCAGTGACCCAGGCAGTGGAGACCATCTTCCTTCTGGGATATTAGGAAGTTGCCTTTAAATCACAGTTTTTCCTTCAAAATGGAGTAGAAGAAAGCGCAGCCGTGCACTGGGAGTAGCAGGGTGGGCTCTGGGACCGGGGACATCGACCCCAAAAAGGCAGGGAGCGAGCAGGGAAGGGGTGGTGTGTGCCTGGGTTGCCCAGCCGTGCTCACTCCCTGTCTGCAACCTCCAGGTGAGCAGCCAAAGTCTGGAGACAGAAGCGGTTACAGCAGTCCCGGCTCCCCCGGGACTCCAGGCAGCCGTTCCCGCACCCCCTCTCTGCCCACCCCACCAGCCAGGGAGCCCAAGAAGGTGGCAGTGGTTCGCACCCCACCGAAATCTCCGGCGTCTGCCAAGACCCGCATCCAGCCCTCGGCCGCGCCCATGCCCGACCTGAAAAACGTCAAGTCCAAAATTGGCTCCACTGAAAACCTGAAGCACCAGCCCGGAGGTGGCAAGGTAAACGTGGACTCTGCTTCCCCAGGGGCCTGGCTGTGGGGGCAGCGGGTGCTGGATGCTCCCTCCGGGATGGGAGAAGCCTCCCTGGAGCGGCAGCAGCTGTGGGCAGTGGGCAGACAAACCAGCTGGGCTCCAGCCTGGTGATGGGTTTTGGGTTGACTGGGTTGGGGGCTTGGCCTGGAATTCCTTGCCTGGCTTAGTAAAGCTCAGCTGTCCCATGGAGAGCTCGTGGTGTGGGTCTTGTGGAGTGGCTTCCAGGGAAATGGCATTCCCTCGTGGTGTCCAGTTAGGGACAGGTTGTCCCTAGTTAGGGACAGATTGTCCAGTTAGGGACAGTGGGTTGTGGCCTGCAGCCCTCAGGAGTGGTGGGATCAGGGCTGTGTTTATGGATTCTACACTGTGACTGGAGCAGTCCCTCTGTTAGTGAACAGGAGGATGGTCTGTCTCCTCCTCCTGAGGGGCCCAGGCTTGGACCCCAAGTTTTTCCAGACACTGGGATTTTGGATCCAGCTCTGTTGTCAAGGGTTTGGGTTGTGTTCTGCCATCAGGTGCTGTGTGGCTGCATGGGCAGTGTGGCATGGCCAGAACTGGTGGCACTTTTATCCTTTCAACCACTTTTCACTCCCAGAGAAGCTGTTTCACCAGCAGCAAAGTGACCTCTGTGTTCCAAGTGCTTGGGAATGAGGGTCTTGGGTTAAATTCTGCAAGCCTGGCAAGGGACACTGCCTGTCCTGGGGGTGACACTGCCTGTTTTGAGGGGACACTGCCTGTCCCAGGGGTGACACTGCCTGTTTTCAGGGGACACTGCCTGTCCCAGGGGTGACACCGCCTGTCCCAGGGGTGACACTGCCTGGCTCTCAGACCTTGCAGAGCCATAAAAACCATTCCCTGAGTGCTGTGCATGGCATTTTGTGTGACCTCCATGGCTCTGAATGTTCGCCTCTGGCACAGGGGGGAGGCTTTGGGACGGCTCCTCTGCACCCCTGGAAGTGGCAGCCTGCTTTTCCATGGCCTTCCGGGCATTTTCTGCTGTGGCTGGAGATTTACTGGCTTTGTGCTACAATCCAGTGGGGCTCTGGAGCCTGGGCAGGGCCGTTGGTCATGGGCAGAGCAGCACGTGTCCTTTTTGGGGCCTCAGCCCTCCTGCCCACTTAGCACAAGTCATGGGATTTTCCTCCCACCCCCACAAACCCCGTTCTCCCGGGATTTTAGAAGGAACCCTTCTGTTCACTGGAAACTGGTTAAATTATTCACTCGTTCTTTTTAATCCAGCTTTTACAAGTTGGGGTTTTTTTCTCTCTCTGCTTCTCTGTCAGACGTGTTTGTTGTTGTTACTGAAAGAGTGGGAGCAGCTGAATTTGGGACAATTCCTTGCTCTTTGCAGGGGAGAAGGGCTGGGTGCTCTGTTGGGGGTTCTGTAGGACACAAGGCTGCTCTCAGCAGAATGGTTGCAGCTGGAGCAGGAGGGGCTGATCCCACCAGTTTGATTTTAGGCTGAAATCAGAAATGGGTTTGGAGCCTGCTCTCCGTGCAGATTTCAGACCCCCAGCCTAGGGAAGCAAAGGAACATGGGGAAACACACACCAGGAGCCAGCAAAGCCATGTCTCCTCCAGTGTTTCTGCATGGTCTGAGCACTTTTGTTGTCGCTGGATCACCGAGTGCTGCTCTGGCAAAGCCTGGTCTAGCAGAACTGGGTCGTGGTTTGTGGGATTAGTTGATGTGAATCTGGAAAATCATGCTTCAGGCACATACCAGCCTTGGTGCTTCTCATGCTGGAGAAGCAGGGAATAGCAGGGAGCTCTCCTGGCAGCAGCAGGCCTGGGATGGAATGCTGGGATGGAGATGAGGTGCCCGCTCAGCCGGCTTCGGGGACGGGGCCATCCGGGGCTGAGGGATGTGACACTGCAGGATGGTCCCTCTCACGGGGTTGTGCTTCAGACAGGCTCAGGCCTGCAGGTGGTTACCTGCATTTACACCTGTGTAGGTTGTAAAGCCACTCCAGAGTGCGTGGGGGAAGGAGCAGGGACAATCTTTATCCTTGTTTTGCCTGGAATAGCTGACGCAGGAGGTTGCTCCAGAGTAACTGCCCTTACACAGCCAAGTGGGGAGAACGAGCCCGAAATAGAACCAGCTTCATTAGCACAAAAATCCGTGTGTGGAGGGAAGGCTTTGGGGCTGGAGGGTGTAGCTGGCGTGGCACATGGTTCCCATGTGGCACTGAGCTGTTTCCAGCCTCTCTCCCTTAGGAGATGGCGTTGGGAATATGCCACAGAGCTGCTGCCTTTGGGGAGTGGGCTGGGCTGCCCCTGTCATCCCACAGGGCTTAAGGAAACTGCAGGTGTGGGGCTGCCTCCCTGGGATGGGGCTGCAACCCTGGCATGGGATTGCAGCCCTGGCCTAGGATTGCATCCCTGGTGTGGGGCCTCATCCCTGGAATGGGCTGCATGCCTGGCACTGCATCCCTAATGTGGGACTGCATTCCTGTCTTGAGACCACATCTCTGGCCTGGAACTGCATCCCTGGGATGGGACCGCATCCCTGGCATGGGACTGCATCCTTGGGATGGGGCCACATCCCTGGCGTGGAACTGCATCCTTGGGGTGGGGCCACATCCCTGGAATGGGACTGCATCCTTGGGATGGGGCCACATGCCTGGCATGGGACTGCATCCTTGGGATGGGGCCACATCCCTGGCGTGGAACTGCATCCCTGGCAGTGTTTGCTTTCTCTTGGTAGCTGTAGAGGGAGTATGAGCCCTGTGCAGAGCAGAGCTCAGACGTCTTTTCCCACTGCTGGACACGTGGCTCCTGCTCTCCAGCCTGGCCAGCAGCACTGCCCGAGGCCGGGTGTGCCTGTCCCAGAGAGGGATCAGGATGCCCAGGTGTACCTGTCCCAGAGGGAGATCAGGATGCCAGGCATGGGAGCTGGGGCTGGGCAGGCAGTTTTCTCTCAGCTCCATCCCTCCTCCTTCCACAGGCTCTGCAGAAGCCGAGTCTCAGAGCACTGTGGAGTCTCAGTGCCTTCCAGCGGGTTTGCTGCCCAGCAAGTTCCCCGTTCTGTTCAGTGAAAGAAAATGGGCTGAGCTCATTTCTGGCTGGTGTTTGTGGCCTGGGAACCAGGGCTGCATCACTACCCAGACGTGTCCAGTCTCTAGCTATAACCTGCCCACCTCCATCTTCAGTTTCCAGCCCACAAGTACACAAATCTGTGCAGCAAGGCAGAGATTCTCCTTTTTGCTCTCAGCACTGAAAGGCAGGTTCCTGGTTTTAGGGATATAACACATGGTCAAGCTGCAGATGGTCACGTTGTTTCTCACGCTCTTTTCTGGCTACTAAAGGTGCAGATTATTAATAAGAAGCTGGACTTTAGCAGCGTTCAATCCAAGTGTGGCTCAAAGGATAATATCAAACACATCCCGGGCGGAGGCAGTGTGAGTACCTTCACACTTT